>NC_068418.1:20604241-20918471 GCF_023724105.1 Carassius gibelio
TGTATTTAGATTACATAATAAATAAACACAGTACACACACATATCTTATGTACATAAAACATTTTATTTTGGTTGGGATTAATCTCAATTAATAGTGGTAATCTTATATTGTAATCTCAATTAATTGTTGACCAGCACCAATAACATGAAAAAAAAAACTTAAGTGAAATAAAATTAAATACTAAAAAATGTTATCTTAATTTATTGCAGTTAGTTGGCAAGTTTCTAATTTTCAGTTTAAGGTGAAATATTAAAATTACTAATAAAAGCTAAATAGACATGAAAAAAAAAACATCTATTGACTGATAAAATAAGAAGAAAAAATACAACAAAATTTACAAAAACTTAAACAGCAACAAATCAAATAAAAGCTAAACACATTTTTTAAAAACAAAACAAATGCAACAACAACAAAAAAAGATCTCTTAAACTTCTGAAACTAAGACTGGAATAAAAATAAAAGGTAAACTGTCGTGTTTAAATTATATCTGACAAAAAAAACAAGCAACAAAATTTACTAAAACATACTAAAATTAAAATGAAAGAATATAAAACAACTAATTAAAAATATGAATGGATACTAAGGTAAACTGAAATACTGTCTGACGTATGTTTTTGGTTTTGTCTGATTAAAATGTATGAAAGTCTTGCATGTTTGAGGAGCTGTATACTGATTTTAGCCCCTGAAATTGTGCAGAACTCTCTGTTTCACATTCTGCAAGCTTGTCAGACCTAGCAACAGTAACCAAGGGGGGTGGAGCTTAGCGAAGGGTCAGCTGGAAGCAAACGTCTGTAAATGATACTCACAGAGAAGTCTACAGTGCATGTGCGAGGATAGCCAGGAATACCGGGACTAAACCGCCAAATTGTCTCTAAATGGTTGAAGAGTTTACCGTCCGAACACACCGCCTGAAATGTTGAACAGAATTATTTACAAAATTGGTGTTTCCTTGCATTTCATTGCTGATGTAGAGCACACAGAAGGCTTACTTTGACCAGATGTGGACGGACGTGGCTTATCATTGAAGTGTATCGCTCAACAACCGGAGGGAAGCCCACTTCCAGCTGAGCTTTGGCATGACCGGCTCTTTTCATGATGGTCTGGGACTTTTTACACCACGGTACAAAGTGTTTGTAGTCATCCACGTTGGCTACCACATCATACATCTCTTGCATTGAGTACCTAAACACCAAAACACAGTTACATCTTCATCATTTTAGAATCAAGTTGAAATAAATACAGCTGTGTTCATTTTTTACTTAACACCACAAACCTTGCCCTCATCCTCCTTGAGAAAAAAAAGATGATGTCACTGCTCAGGATCAGACAGTAGTCTACTTACCCTAGTATTCTCCTCTCGGAATACTCTTTTCTCTTATTGGTGAGGCTGATGAAAGATCTCCTGTGATGAGTGGGAGTCAAATCCACTTCCGAGAGACAGAGGGCGCGCGGATGACGGGTCATCAAGATCCCGCAGGAGGACAGGTGTCTGACATACAAAAAACACACAAGATTCTGATCAATACAATACATACAGGAATGGTCTGCGATTATTGTACCATCATACTATGGTACTAAATTATGAGTGTGTTTCATATATTGTGAAATTTCAAACAAATGACCATGGTACAGGTCCAAAAAGATGATGTTACCATGGTATCATGCATCTCCACATAAGCCATGCTTCAAGATGTATGTGATTTACAGTAATTTTAAGCACTTTTTGAATCTTCCCCTGCAGCCAGTTAACATAGAGACCATAAAATCCTCCTTTGCTTCTTGTTACTACTTTAAAATTCTACTAGAGTAAGTATAAAAAGCTGCCAGACAGCTGTGCCTGTGCAAAGTTCTCAGTGTTTTATTGTAACAAGAACTCTAATAATTATTCTAGTATTTCTGAAACTGCATTTTCTAAATGTACATAGAAAAACTGATAATCAAGCGTTTTATCCATTTCTAAACTCTTGTAGGGGTTAACACAAAATGTATTGTAAAATTCTACATTATCATAGAAATATTTGTTTAAAATAATTGTTGCTTGCATTTCAATTCTTTTTATGTATTCTAGTTTTTATGTCTCTTCCTTTCCATTCTTGATTTTATATCTTGACTATATCTTAAAACAATTTTTTTGTTTCATTTGTATTCTTTTATTTTTGTTCTATATCGAGCATTTTTTAATAAACAGTGATAGAATTTTCGATTATAATAAACAATATCAAATATCATTTTAACCCACGCATATCGTTATTAAAATAAAATTGGGTATATATTGTCACAATTAAAATACCTATGATAAGATTTTGGCTATGACACCCCACAACTTTTCAGTTATACTCGTAGTAATTATGTGGGGGTTTTTTTCTTTCTTTTTTGGGGGGGGGATTTACCAGCTGGCTTTGTTCCAATATTTGTTCAGCGATGTGATGCATCCATCATTCATTCAGTAGTAGTCTGACATTTTTATGTTTACACAATGCATTGCACTGAAAGCGGTGTTTCACCTGATGGGCCAGTGCTGTATCCTCTCTCTGTATTTATTCGGGCTGCTGGGGCGACACGGTCCGACCGTCGCTATTTCCAGAAACTCACTGAATGTCCGCACACCCATCGGGATCCGCCGGGCGTTTCCTGACACGGCCATCAAAGACAGAGCTTCACCTATTCAGTCTGTGTAAAATGATGACGATTAATCTCGAATAGCACGATTAACACAGTAATAAGACAGCGCTTGCTGTCATCTCTAGGAGTAAACGAGTAGGCGGTTTTTCAGTGACCAAACCTTCGCGATGCGTTAAATCCGAGGAAGTGCAAAAATCATATTTCGACTTCTAGAGAATCATCTACTGAAACAATAGCCCTTTCGCCTGCGATTGCGCTGAAACCGATTGGGGTTAAACCGGTGAAGCTTTCATAAGCTGCCGGTGTGTGGTACAGACTGTTCTGATGGAGCAGCGTGCAGCCGCCGCCAACAGGACCGGAGGAGGACAGAAAGACACATATGGGACACAATCAGGATGATTTCATGTCTAAACAGTCGCATTTTATTTGAATCAGGGTAATAAATGATATGGGTGCATAAAACCAATGACAACAATGAACAGATATTAATAATCCCAGTAAGAGGGGTGTCATTTCACTCCACCTCACTAGAGGAAGATGTTGTGGGGTTTGTGCACATTTCATAATAAAGGTCTAGGCTCGAATAAATGGAATAAATTATAAAAAGACAGAAATTTAAAATGTCAATAAATACTATGTATATTGTAATTTGTATATTGTATATGTTTTTTAGTTTTAGTAATTTTAATAGTGTTGTTTGTACATTTATATATTTTTTCCGTTTAAGTGCTTAGGTTTTTCATCTATTTAATATTTTATGGTATTTGTTTTCGCTTTATTACGATTAACAAAAACATACGTTCTCGTTTTAGTTTACAACAACACCGCCCCCTTAATGTAAACACTTAATAAATGCTCTTGATGAATTGAAACGTCTAAATTGTTATAAGGCAGTCTTTTCTGTGCCCTTTTATAAATCAGCTGATAATAAATTAGACTACATGGAAATATGGTTTTAATTTAATTTTACACTCACGCTTATTTATGTAGTAAACGCGTAGGGCACGATGGGAATTGTAGTTCTTCACACTGCCTTGCGTTAAGCTTAGAAGAAGCGCGTGGAAGTTGAAGTGAAAAGTCCGTGTGCGTTCAACCACACAATTCCTCGCGTTTTGCGTTTATGAACCTGCAAACAGCTGCTGTAATTTCCACATAGATGTGCGAGAAACCTATTTTGTGTGATACAAAGTCCTCGGGCGGGTAAGTTTGTCTGTGAGTTGCATGTAAACAGCATAGCAAAACAACTAGCAAACTCTTCCTGTTTCAGTGCTACAGCGATACTGCATGGAGTTGCGATGGGTGTCTTCATTTTATAGCCAAGAACATCAGTTTGTTTCATTATTTTACATTTTATTATTTTATCCTGGTTAATTATGTAAACTGGTTCTATTAAAACCTTGTAGTTGTGTGTGTGTGTGTGTGTGTGTGTGTGTGTGTGTGTGTTCGTGTTCTATCTATCTATCTATCTATCTATCTATCTATCTATCTATCTATCTATCTATCTATCTATCTATCGATATATGCAATACAATGTTATATTAAAAGCCATTTTTGAATTGAAAATGAATTAGAAAATTAAAAGAATTGAATTTAAATGGAGTCAATTTGATTTACTTATTTTTTTTTTATTTCCTTTTAGGAATATGGATTCTGTACATTGCTGGAATGGAGCAAAAGGTGACCAGATACCCACTAGGACTAGACCCATGTCAGAAACCTTATCTAAACTGGCCCAACTGATCACTTGCATCGAGTACAAACCAAAACAACAGCGGTCTTCCTTTATCTGCAAAGAGTGTGGCGACAAATTCTCCGACCAGAAGAGTCTTGAGTGTCACCAGAAAAGAGAACACGCCCTGCAAAAGCTCCACGGCTGTCAACACTGTGGCCAAAAATTTGCTTTGCTCTCTAGTTTGCAGCTACACAAATGCTCTCATGCCTCATCCATGTGCCAGACATGCATGGGGAAACCTCAGAGGGGTTCTTCTTGCCCTTCCTGCGGGACAGAATCTTCAGAAGATCCCTTCTATCATGACAATAGCCCCTATGCGTGCGCTCCATGCGGACAAGCCTTCAGCCACAAGCAAGAGCTGCTGCACCACCAGCAGGCCGGAGGCTGTCAGCCCGCCCAGACTCTCAAACCTCCTCCACCTTCAAATGCCTCCTTGCCTCCGTCTCCTCCAAGCGTTAACTCATCTCCTACCACATGCACTTTGTGCCACAAAACGTTCCGTTCTTCTGCTGGACTTGGTTGCCACATGCGCTTTTCCGATGCGCACATGAAAAGCAGCTCAGAGATGAAAACAGATGGCATTGTAAGTACACTGAGGAAGAAGAGGAAGAAGAAGAAGAAGGACGAGGAGGAGACTGATACGGGGGACGAGGGGGAGGAGGACGAAGTTCTCATCTCAAGTACATCATTTCCATGCCGTTCCTGTGACAAATCATTTCCTAAGACATCACTCCTCCACCAGCACAGGAAAGAGGAACACCGGCGGGAGATAAAGGTGAGGAAACTGCAGCGAACCTCTTTGAAGACCACCAGGCAAAGACGGAAAGGTGAAACATATCCATGCCTCCATTGTGGAAAAGAGTTCCTGCACCATCTGACGCGTCGGGCGCATTTTAGACACTACAGCTCTCACCATCAGACCCACCTCGAGCTGAGTAGCAAATCATCCGCCGCTGGCGCAACCAGGTTCCACCCAAAGGCAGCTAAGGAGCTCAGACCTACCCTAGGAAAAAGACCAAGAGGTAGACCTAGGACCAAGAATCTACCGGTTTTGATGGAAACCAAGCAAACGGAAGAAGAGGAAACGGATGAGCTGGATGATAGTGATGAAGACGAGGATGCCGAGTATCCTTGTACTTCATGCGACCAGGTCTTTAGCTCCAAAGCTAAGCTGCATGTGCATGAGAAAGTCCATGAGGAGTTCCCTGAGGAAGTCCCAGAGGAACGCCCTCCACCAGCCGACACGTGCAGGAGTTGTAGTGTGTGTACAGGTGGGATTCCCCTCGCTGAGATTCCTGAAGATTGTGAAAAAGTCTATCACTGTGTGCCTTGTGCCGAGGCGTTCATAGCCCTGAATGCTTTTCTCGAGCACTGCCAGACGCATCTGATACGTGAACATGAAGATGAATTCAGTGATGATTAAAAGAGCTTCCTTTTTTTTTTTTTTAAGGAATTGTTCACTCAAAAAAAAAACAATTAAAATCTAATTTTCTCACCATCATATTCTAATCATGTTAACTGTTAGTATTTTTTTTTTACAAAACATACTTGTTTTTTTTTTAAGAACAATTGCATACATTAGACAAAAACCACCTTAAAAGTGCTTCTGAAAAAAAGTGAATATTCTTTGCATTTTTGTGTATGCATATACATATAATTATGGAATTGAAATTATTTGGTGAACTATTCCTTTAAGAATGAAATCTTTGGAATCATTTACTCACTCTAATGTCGTGGAACACAAAAGAAAAACATTGGTAACCAAAACGTTTCGATTCCCATTGATTTCCATTATATATTTGTCCATTTAATGGAAGTCAATTTCAACTAAAACTATTACAGACATTTTTCAAATTATCATCTTGTATGTTCCACATAAACATGCTGACATAAGGGCGAGTAAATGATGACAGGGTTTATGTTTTTGGGTGAACCTTTAAGGGCAGGAAAATCAGTCTGCAGATGTTCAGGCTATCAGAAATACATTCATCAGGCATTTTTGGTTTTGGTAAACTGTCTGAATATTAATACGCTTTTTTACAGGTCTTGATTTCTGTGGTTCGTGAGGTATAATGTTGTTTACAGGGATACTCACTTCCACCAATCTGAGCCAAACTGCCAGAAAAATAATAGAGGCCTTTGATAAGATCGACAAGCCAGATACGGGTACCTAATGAAAACCACTTCAACTCAGTGCATGTTTCTGCTTCAGGTCAATGTTCTCCGTACCTCTATACCCGTGTAGAAGTCATATCCATTATGTTACTGTGAGAATATGGTGAATTTAATATTTTGACATAAACATACGTGTTTTCGAGATGGCCAGTGCCTTGCTGAAACACAAAACCTGCTTTATGTATGTGCTGCTGCTTGTGATCTGTCAAGTTGGAGGATATAATATCTTTGTATCTGCTAGATTCGGCTACTGAAGTGTTTCAGCTTGTTTTATTATATAGCATTTTACTTACATTGAGAAGTTTGTGTTTCCTAAACTAAATGAAACAAAGTAAGCCTTATTCTTATAAAGTTGTAGAAGCTTTACAGATAGTAGCATGCCTTATATGCATTATATTCTATGCTATCAGACCAAATATTGCTAGTTTAATTTCATAACTTTCTTACTAGACTGGACGAGTGAATCATGTGATAATATGAAAACTCAGATTAGGTGACTAACAAGTCCATTTTATTGTTTAATTTGTATATCAGGGGTCCTTAACCTTTAATAATCTTCATTTGTTTCTGATGTTTTATATAACATTGCTAACATTTTCATTTTTTTTTCAGCTTTGTTTTTTTGCACTGACTTTTTTTTTTTTGTCTTTGAACACTGTGTAATATTCACTTTATGATTCAAATTTTAAATGATGTGGTGCAAAAGTGTAAGTGCAAATATAACTATATCCCCCATTAATCTAATAGTTTATTAAGAATATATACTGGAGGCTTTTTAAATTTAGTTTTCAACATTACTGTCTGGGTGTGTTTACCGTACTTGCGGCTACCTCCAGTATCACCTGCTTTGTCCCAAGATGTGATTTTTTTTTTTCTTTGGAAGAATATTTGTCAGAAAACTTACCTCATGTTACACGTTGCATTGGCATTGTTTTTGAATAAATTGTTTAAAAAGGTTTGTTAGTTTTTGCTGTTATTTTCGTAGCTTTAAAAAAAACACACACACCAGTAGCCCAAATGTGGCATTAAAGTTTGAGGTTGAATATATTGGTTTTCCTAAAGAAAAAGCAAAATTACGTTGTGCAATGTTATTGAAGTTCACCCTCCGCTACAGTAGGGGGCGATATGGCACACGATGACAAGTTTTTAAAAAAATCCCGCGACCTAGTACGCCACTTCCGCTACTGTTCATAAATAGTTTGAAACGTGTTTAAAACGTTTTTGTGGAAAAGTGTTGATATAACGAAATAAACATGAGCAAAGCACACCCACCCGAGTTGAAAAAGTAAGTATTTCAAGCCTTTTGTTGATTGTGATTGTAAATCTATTAGAAATGCGTTGAGTGTGAGCATAGCGTTATTCTGCTCGCACTAGGCGGTTTGTCTGCATTTATTTAACAACGAACTTACATAATATTATTAAAATTTAACCCGGAAAACCCACTTGCTATTTCATTTTGTTACAGTTTAGTATGAATTAGGTTTAAATGTTTGGTCCAGTATCTGTAAACCAGTGCCTGTTTTGTTCTTGTCTTATAGGTTCATGGACAAGAAGCTTTCACGTGAGTATATACAAGATTTTCTCACAAAATATTGTCCAGTAAAAGAAAAGTATATGAAATCTGGGAATCTCCATAATAATATCCTAGAAATATTTAACTTCAACAGTATGTGATTTGTAACTTGTCTATGGATGTTCTTCTTATAAACCCAGATGATAACTCCGTTCTGAATCTCTGTCTATACTGTGTGTGCGTTTCTTCTATAAAGATGTTGTTTTCATGCACCCTTTCAGTGAAGCTCAATGGTGGCCGTCATGTTCAGGGCATCTTGCGTGGATTTGATCCCTTCATGAATCTGGTCGTGGATGACTCGATAGAAATGGCTCCTGGAGGACAAATGAACTCCATTGGGATGGTGGTAAGTACTTAAGATCATAGTCTGTTATCAAACCAAATACATAACTAATGGTGAAACAAAAGTAAATGGCACAAATATAATGTAGATTGACATTATGTTCAGGTAATAGTTCTATTGTTATATTTAACTTATATTATTATCATATCATATTTATTTTTATTATGTCTTTTTTATTGTATAGCTGTATTTTATATTTGATCTAGATTTTTAGGCTCTAGTATTATTGTTATCTGTATGCACCAAGGGTCTGAGAGTAACGCAATTTCAATTCTCTGTATGTATTTACTGTACATGTGGAAGAATTGACAATAAAGCAGACTTGACTTGATATTCAGTATATCATTTAAAGATCTGTGATGTGATGTGTTTTGTTCTGTGCAGTGATGATTGCTCTTTTGTGTCTCTTCAGGTGATCAGAGGAAACAGTATTATTATGTTGGAGGCTCTTGAACGAGTATGAGGACGATGCCCTCTTTCTTTTCCTGCATTTTTTTTTTTTTTTTTTTTTTGTATACAGCAAATGTGAAAAAAAAAAACTAATTCTCATTTATGTTCACAACACTTTATTAAAGCCAAACACTTTGATTCTGTTAAAGTATTGTTTTATAAACAACTTTCTTGTTTTTATGTACATTACTATGTCTGTAGAAATTGTGTACACAATTCATACATTTTTGTGAATAAATTGACTATGGTGTGATTAATTCAAACTCTTTCTGTAATTCACTTTACATTAATATTTAATATTCAAACTGTGTCAACATTTTCATTGCCTTGGTAGCTGTATGCATTTGAACAAATCAATAATCATGACTTGTTAGGATTTCAAAGAGCTGTAAAATTTGCCAGAAAACTGAAACCTACACGTAGTCCTTGTCTAATCTAGCAGTATTAGATATCTTTTTCTGTTGCCCGTGATAGGACAGGATATAATAAAAAATGTATTGATCCAAAAAAACAAATTCTGTTTAAAAATGTCTGCAATAAATAAAAAATATATATTCGTTTGTTGTTTTCGAAATGCTGACGGTATACTTTACTTTTCAGCGCTGTGTTGTGTAATGGCTTTATTTACCAAGCGTAGGTAAAACGCAATCAATCGTCTGATGCGAGACTTTTATTTTGTCGGAGAGTAGACCGGATTCGCCCGTGACGTCACGCTGCTAGTGCATGTGCGCGTGCACTGAGGCGGAGCATAGAGGCGGAGTGGAGAGTAGTGATGTCGGAGGAGGTTGGGAGGAAAGTGCAGGCGGTGGTGGACCGGGTGAATCAAGCGGTTTCCCGGCGCCCGAAGGTCAGTTTTCATCGCTTACTTTTGAATTGGAACCCAAACAATATATTCTTGAAACGCTAATAAAAACAAACTATCCACTCGTGCTCATCGTGTGGTAATGGCAGGGTTATGTAATTTGTTCAACCTTTACACACATGCGAGCTCCATATAGTAACAAGGGATGATTGACAGCTGGTTAAATATAGCTAAATTATTATTATTTTGTAATACATTGGATTCATGAAAGTGTTGGAAGATATTCAGAATGAATGACGGTATTACATTTGAATAATGAATGAATGCATGTTGAATGAAATATGTGATTCTCGGCAGTCACGCTCCTGCAAATGAAATCTGCACGACATGAGCCAATTACATGCACTTCAAACTCTGACATTACATCGAGTCCTTACATTTCACTGTGTAGCTACACAAGGAGCTTTGCCACGTGAGGATTTTAAGTTGGATGGTGGTTAAAATAAATCTTATGTTAATCACTGATCTTTTATTGTGTGTACAGTTGTGGCCAAAATTAGTATAGACTAGTATTTTCACCAACTAAAAAATTATTTTAAGTCCTTTATTTCTATATTTGGCTGTAGTGTGTCAGTAGGAAATATCATTTTACATTTCCAAACATTCAGCCTCAATCCAGAAGAACTGTGAGAAACTTCGCCAAGACGGCTTTAAGAAACCTCCCTGCAAAGCTACAGCACTGTGCAAAGTTTTAGGCACTTAAATAATAAATCATTTTCTTTATCAATTAACTTTATATTAACTTCAAATTAACATATTAACTAAATGAAATCAACATTTGGTGTGAGCATCCCTTTGCATTTATAGCAGCTTTTGACCAAGGTGCAGTTGTGCATAGTTTTTCAGGGAGCTTTGCAGGAAGGTTTCTTGAAGCATTTTAGAGAGCACTGGCTGCTGTCAGACTAAAATCTCTCTGGACTATTACGATTAATGGCAAAATGAATATTTGGAAAATGAAAACTGACATTTTCTACTGACACGCTACAGGAAAAGATAAAAATAACTGACTTAAAACTATTTTTAGCTGGTGAAAATATTAATGTTCTAATAATTTTGGCCACCACTGTATATGTTGTATAATCTGTATATATTGTATATTAAGAAACAATATTTAACATAAAATATCAGATCTAGCTGAAAAGAATCAATTCTAGTTGGGCAAATATTGTATTAAGAAAAAGTTTATTTCCAATGCTGCTCTTATACACTAAGCAGTAAGCTTAGAGACAGGATTTTACTTTTCTCTTGCAGACGTTACCATGTATAACCCCTCGTCTGGTAGCGGTTAGTAAGACTAAACCACCAGAGATGGTGGTGGAGGCTTACAAACATGGACAACGAAACTTTGGAGAGAATTATGTGAGTATATAAATAAGCATGCATGTTTTGAAGCTTGGTCACGCATTTCATATTAAATATCCCCTTTCTCCACAGGTAAATGAACTTGTTGAGAAAGCTTCCCATCCCCTGGTATGATGAAGTCAGACAAATTGACATGTATTTGAGTTGTTTTTGATCAAACGTCTTGATCAGTGCAAAACATGTTTGTAGGTTGTCTCATCATGTCCTGAAATTAAATGGCATTTCATCGGTCATCTGCAAAAGAATAATGCCAACAAACTGTTGGGTGAGCAAAGCGGTTTCACTTTTAGCTTGACTTTTAAATACTAGATTGACTGGAAATGTTAGATTAATAGGTTTAGGACTTTATTTCTGTTTTATTCTGAATGAACCCACATTCATTTCATTCAATCATAGGTGTCCCAAACCTGTATATGGTAGAGACGATAGACTCTGTGAAACTGGCTGAAAGAGTCAACAGCTCTTGGCAAAAAATGAGAGCCGCAAACACACAGCGGTTAAAGATTATGGTTCAGATCAACACCAGCGGAGAGCAAAGTGAGTGTTCTTCACCCAAATCTTCAGCTCTGAAAATTTGACAGTGTTTTGCTATTTTATGAGAATTAAGAAACCTTACAAATTGTATCTTTCATTGTAGCTCAGGCCTGTTTTTAATTTTTTTTTTCAACATGTCACGACACATAAAACCTTCCTCACTTTCTGGCACAATATTAAAATGGTTGAAAACCAATTTGGACTCTTAATGAGACATTAGTCAGTAGTACTGTACAAATGAAATGTCCCTAAATGCCTTACATCTGGATCTTTGCATGCTTACATTGTTACGAAATCACTTGCGGTGCTTTGTATTTTATCAGATGTTTGTGAAATGGAAAGATTCACTGTTGGGAACATCATACTGGGTTTCAGGTTTTTATGCCATTTTGTTGCAAAAGCCCATATCAAAGGTTCAGATGTTGTTTGAGTCGCTTTCCAACAGGATGTGAATGTCACAGTGGGCACATGTCTAACAAAAACAGTTAAGCGTTACGAAATCAGTGTATCAGATGACAGTTTTTCTGAAACCTCAGCACGATCGTCTCTCTTGGACATGTTTCATCAGGTAAACATGGCCTGCCTCCCGATGAGACTGTAAACCTGGTAAAACACATTGTGTCTCAGTGTCCTGCTCTTGACTTCGCCGGGCTCATGACGATCGGCCGTTACGGTTACGACCTCAGCGAAGGCCCCAACCCTGATTTCCAGGTGCATCAGATCAGCCGACCTTGCATATTTGAAGATATTTACCAAAATTTGAATTTTTTCATAAGGAGTGTCTTATGTGCACCAAGAATGCATTTATATGATTAAATGCAGTAATATTGTAAAATATATTAAAATGTAAGTAATATTTATTTCTGTGATGGCGAAGCTAGATTTTTAGTATCATTACTCCAGTCTTCAGTGGCACATGTTCTTCTAGAAACCATTCTATTATGACATTTTGTGGTTTTCAAGATACATTTCTTGCTATTATCAAAGTTGGCAACACTTTGGCTGCTTAATAATTTTGTAGAAACTGTTATTCAAGCTCACTTTATGCTAAAAGGCTGTTAACATAGCAAGTATGTAAATGAATTTTTGTGGTGTCTAGATGCTGGTGGAACGTCGTGAGGAAGTCTGTGAAAGTCTGCAGATCCCAGTAGAGCAGGTTGAGCTCAGTATGGGCATGTCTACTGACTTTGAACATGCGGTGAGTGTGGCTTAATTACAGTATACTCCTCAATCGTACTTTCATTTCATTGCAAAGTCGATTTAGTTAAGTTTGGGTTGTTTTCCCAATTAGATCGAGGTTGGCTCTACAAATGTGCGTGTCGGCAGCACTATTTTCGGCACCCGAGAATACCCCAACACCCCTAGTCCCAGTCCGGAGAGAAAGCCAAAGGTCGTCTGTGAGGAAGCAGCCAGAAAAATGGACCGGCTCACGGTCACAAAGCAATGAATGATGGGGGAAAAGGTTACTGAGCTAAATGTGGGACCTCTTGGGTTTCTTCCCAATGACTGGGCTCACCATTCACCAGTCAAGGGCCTTTAATATGTCGTAACTAACACTGCTGACCTGGTCTTCTGTGGCTAAAGAACTAGAAAGAAGTGTGATTTAATAACTGGATTACTACATTTACTTCCTGAAGGTGTTTTTATTGTCGAAAGCTCTCCAGAAGTGTCCTCCAGCCATCTGTAAATTATTTAAGCTTGGTTTTGCGATCATTTTTATAACAGATACAGGGTCAGCACATGCTCAGTTTGGTAGATGTGAGGTATAATTTGTCTTTTCTGTTAGATTAGATGTTAGTAACCCATTTTAGCATCTAATTAACACAATAGGATGTATTATTTTTTCTAGCTTTCTAGAAGTGTGTAGGTGTAGTTTATAGTGTGTTTTGTTCACAATCATAAATGTAAATGATATAAATAGCAAATTTATAGTATTGCTTCAATATCTACCTGTTGCAGTGAAAACTGTGTCAGGACTGATGTGTGTGTGTGTGTGGTGTTGTCATCAATTCCTGTAGGATTTCATATCACCCAAAACACTGGCGTTGAATTTAGCATTGATCAACAGTCACACTGGTTTCAGTACAGAACACAGAAATAAAGGTGCTATTAATACAGAGACGAGCATTTACATGGCATTTTGGAGACACTGAGGGTCTGAGGCCTTTTACAATGCAAGAGAGAGATTATCCTGATTCTTGGAAGCTTGTTTAGAGGCAATCACATCATATTTTTATTTAAAAAAAAATTGATTAATACAGTATTGTGTCAAACTAATAAGTTTACGGTTTGTGGTAGGTTGTGAAAAGCCAAAACTGAAATTAACATTTTTTTTTTTTCTCAATCTGTGTGTCAAATAGCATCTTGTAACTTAGCAGTAGATAATTAAATATAAATATAGATATATTTAACTATAGATATATAAATATAGATAGTACATAAATATTTAATTGATTTGGGTGAGTGGAGCAATAAAACACTAGAAAAATAAATGGTTTGTGTGGCATGTATAAATGCAGTGGTCAACTTTAGTATTTCATATATATTTTAATTAATATATAATTAATTTAATTAGCATTTTCATTCAGTCCAATGCGAAAAGGAAAAGACCAACAAGTGGGCGGGGCAATATGCTAGCGTTTGATTTTGACGACAACGTGAAACGGCTTAGGATTCGTTTTAAAAACGACTCGTTTCATTAATTCAGAGTCGATTCTTTCTGTTGAGAGACATTAAACTTTATACACGGTGCACTTTCAGATTTATAACTTCGCAGGATTTTTTCATTTATTTAGAGCTGTGTTACACATTGCATGAAAGGTAAATTTCAGGAATCCATATTGGGGTACTTCAATAATTTCGTAGAAACAGATTTTTATTTTATTTTCATGAATTGAGTTTAAAAGAACAGTGAAAAAAAGTTCAGTCACTTTAATCAATTAAAACCATCCTCTGTGAAAAAAAGTATTAATCTGTTTTAATCTTTAAATCCTTACTGTCCCCAACGTTTTCAATGGCAGTATATTTCTACATAAAAATATATTTTTTTATTCTATTTTAAATTAAATACATTATGCTGCTCATTCATGAAGACAGAGAACATCTGTTAATTTAAAACACATTTAATTCAAATAAACAACACCTGAAACAGACAGAAACTAAGAACAAACAATATAAAGACTGAGTACCAACAAGTGTACAGTTAAGTATCTGTATGCACACTGATGAACAGTTTATTACAAAGCTGGAATGACACTTGAGAATACAGCTGTGTTGGCCTAGAAATAACCTTCAAATCGTCACATTATATGGAGGATTTGTGCATCATGCAAACCAGCATTTTTAGAAATTGGTATACTTGTAACAAGCCAGTACAAAATTTTCCAAAGATCCTATAAACAACATATATTCTTGAAACAGACATTCCTGTATGTTTAAATGTGGTCAATGCAGTTAATAAATAAAGCATGAAACACAACAACAAAAATCATATTTTGTAAACCACTAAGAAAATTTGTGTTGGTCTTATCAGCTAAAATGCAAGCTATAGTCAATTAGCTTGAATAAATTCCTCTCAAAATCGTGAACATCAAACCTATTTGAGAGCCCGAGACAGACAGAATATGAAAACAAAGCCACAGACTGGTCAAAATCTTTAAAATACCTCAATATATACATATTAAAAATGCTAAAATGATTAGCTGGCTTGATTTTCACATTTATCAGTAATGCAACCTTGAAGTCAACAGTAGTTTCCATGCACCCCTAAAGTTCTTCATTTTAAAGGCATAACATTTTCCTATCATACAATTTAGTAAAATGAACAATGTTCCTCTGTGTCTCTCACTGTATGCTGCGTATGCTCTTCTGTTTCAGCCATGCCACAAGGATGTGCTCTTTCTACATGTATTTATGCTTTGATTTAAAAGAAAACAGAGCATCTGGTGATATGTAGAGACAAAGAGGAGACTGCTGACAACGTTATTTTTTATTTATTCACTTACAAAAACTATTCTCGTCACTTCATAACGTTACGGTTGAACCACTGATGGCAGATGGACTATTCTGATGATGCTTTTCTGGTCCTTGACAGTGTTATTTACTTGGCAGTCTATGGGACAGTCACAAGCCTCCCGGTTTTCATCCAAAATATCTTAAATTGTATTCCGAAGACGAACGAAGCTTTTATGGGTTTGGAACAACATGGTGGTAAATGATTAATGGCAAAAAAAATGAGTATTCCGTTAAGAATCGTTAATATTCTGCCTGTTTAAGCTTATTGTGTCTGAATTTATCTGCTTAAGATAAAGTTGAATTGAACTTAGTTTTAGAGTTAGAGTTATTGTTTCTGTGATGCCGTCTGGTCTTCACACCAGCTTTTTGGCCTCAAAGAAGCTCTTGAGATGTCTCATTTGCCAGATTCCTGTGATGATGAGGATGATGGTCTGAGCGATAGACCACCACAGAACGCGCTGGTTCGTGCTCTCGCTCGTCATACGAAAACGCTCCTCACGGTACTGTGGGAATAAAAACACTGTGAGTGCAGTACATCCCATACAGATGCTGGATGATATAACAGACAACTAGATTGCAGTTATTTTAGTAACACTGAAATACTTCTAGGAGTTAAATCGTAACTAGTTTTTATATTTTCACATTATTTTAGTAATTTTGCTGTTTTTACCATTTTTATTAGTTTCTGTTTAGTAAATGATGTCTTTGTTTTTAATAACATTTCAGGTTTTAATTCATAAAGTCAAACTAAATGAAAAATATTTATTTTATTTAATATTTACTATATTTAAAGTAACAATCTTTTACTGTCTTAGTTTATATTTTCTATCTATATTTTAATTTTATTTAAAGTTTAAATAATTTTGCTGTGTTTTCTTAGTTTCTGTTTTTTTATTTCTATATAGTTTTTTATTAATTTTTTTAGTACATCAGGTTAAAGTACATTTATATTTTATTTTGTTTTATTTTAAATACCTAAAAAATGGTCTTAGTTTATATTTTCCATTTTCATGGTAACATTATGTAAAGTTAGTAATTCTGCTTTTTTATTATTAGTTCTTATATACATTTTTACTGTAAACAAATACATTTGTATAAATCCCCCATAGTTTATAGTAATTTTTATTTCATTATTTTAGTACATCAAGTTAAACTAAAATGAAAATAAGAAATGTTGCCTTGGGAATTTTTATCTTTTATTTCAAGAATATTCTATTTCAAGTAATGAAATGTTTGTTTATGGTCTTAGTTTTAGTTACCTAGAAACTATATACAGTATTAATATTGAAAAGAATATAAGAAAAGTGAAACATCCTGAGCAGGTACCTGCTTTCAGCAACTGCACAGATTTATGTTTAAATGCCTTAAGTTGGTGGGTCAGCCGACACCACCTCACTGTGCCATAAGCGAAAACACGTTCCTGGAGCTGAAACTCACCCGCTGGTAGTTCTGCTCTTTCTGGATCTGTTCCACCTGGTCCAGGAGCTGTCGGACCCTCAGCTGCAGCTCGGTCAGTTTGTCTTTAGCTGCGATCTCTGGGTAGTTGTTGGTGTGTTCACCAACCTGAATTTCCAAGTGGACTCTCTGTAGAACAGGATGATATAAGGTCTCGCATGTTTATGTTCAATTACAGGCCTACTGTATTATATTGAACTAGATATTGGAATTGTTTTTTTAACATCTATAAAATTACTATACTGATATATAAGTAATTTCTAAAACTTAAAAATCAGAAGAAAAAAGAGCCATGTTTATAATAATGTATTTTGCTGTTAACCAAACCTTCATTGAACTAAAGCTGAAATAAAATAAAATAGAAAAAAAAAACGGCAAATAGAAATATATATTTAAAAAAAATACTAAAAAATGTACACAAAAAAATTAAATATAAACATTATATATATATATATATATATACATGTTGTTATTATATATAACTAAAATATCACTACATTTGACATATTATCTGATGTAATTTATTACAAAAATGAATGTTTTGTACTACATCTATTTGCACTATCATGGTTTTTAGTCGTACCAGTTTTCCCCCAGCAAACAGCGCCATCTTGGTGGAGTTGGAGTGGAGGCAGATTTGATGCTCTCCTGGTGTGTGGGACGTGAAGGTGAAACGGCCATCCGAGCCGTACTGACGGGACAGGATGATCTGAAAAACAGAAGTTGGTATCCAAAGTTATTATTGCCAAATATAACCCTATTAACTGATTTACTACAAAATACATGTTCTAGAGTAATAGAAAGTTTGTAGAAAATAGAAAGGCTACCTTGGCATCAGGATCTTTGATTTCCACATGCATGCCTAAACCAGGGGTGGATGGGAGGAAAGAGCCAGCCTGTTTGTCCCACAGCTGTGTTCTGTATCTCCCTAAAAAGACACAAATAAAGCCCAACATTATGTTACAGCATGTGCAACAGTACCATTAAAGGAATGGGATATATATATATATATATATATATATATATAAATAATTTATTTAATTTTTTTTCACTTCACAAGTCATTAATTGATGACTGGAGTGATGTGAGTGAGTGGGTGAGTTTATTATTCCTTTAAAAATGTGCTAACATATTTATTAGAATAACATTAATATTATTATTATTGCAACATTATAGTACACACCGTCTCCTTTCAACATAACTGTTGTTTCTGATCACTGTAAGCAAACGGTAAATGCATGAACTGGTTGCACCTGTATCTCAGGAACCAAAGCAGGATGCTGCACCTGCCACATCCTTGATCGTGCTGATCTACTAAAAGCCCTCCTTTATTTGGACAGATGGACACAAATAAGCACATCCATACTTAAATCTGATTTTACATCAGCCTTCTTCATTTTAAGTGTTTTAAATAAGACAAACGGTGAACTGCTCTACTGGTAAATGATCCAGATGGATGAATCAACTAGCCGACAAAGCTAACCGATCGCAGAGAGCCGATTTGACAATGGACGTACCTATCACCATGGTTTCGTCGGGTATTTCTTCAATAAAACATTTCTTCTCCGTCTCTCCGATATGGAAATAAAGGGCTTGGCTTGGAGAAAGCCACGCAAATAGAAGCATAAGCCCGGTACAGGACACCACCGCCTTCATCTCCATCCAAATCACCCCTCAGTCAATCCAGGGATGCGAATTGATTTAAGAGCTGCTCGATTCTCACTGACAAAAGGGCCTTTGTTCAGTAAAAGTCCCCTAAAGTTCAGCACTAGTAGCATTTCTGGAAGTTTACCTGATGACAAATACTTAAAAAAAAAACTTAATTCAATAATTAAACAGTTTAATTTAATAAACTAGTAATACAAAGAATAACATACCATATTTCAGGAAATATACCTCTTGTTTTTGTATATGCAATGCTGATTTTCTATGTAAAATAAATAAATCTTTTTCTACTACTAGTGACTTGCACATAAAAAATGAAGATATATTTGAAATACCATAATCTTAAAACCATAAGACTGCAATATTTTTTTAGGCCTGCAACCGGGAAGACTTTTACTTTGGAATGCAGTTATTCCGCTCATCAACCGGAAGCCGTACTGCGGCGATTACCCACAACCGCTTGCTTCAGTCGAGAAGTTTCTCTGTTGTTTACTGGCTGAACTCCTGAGTTATTTCGCATTTTTCAGTATTTTCATTTCTTTTTCTAAATATCTTGTAAAAGAGCTACGATGGCGCAGTATAAAGGAGCGGCGAGTGAAGCAGGGAGAGCGATGCAGCTCATGAAGAAGAGAGAAAGAGAGCGAGAGCAGCTCGAGCAGCTCAAACAGAAGATAGCAGAGGCACGTGAGCCAGAATAATAAACACAACCACAACATACAAACACACTGGCTTTTCAACCCGTTCTGACCACAATCTTGATATAAATAGCTGCAAGTTTCCCTCAAAAGTGTAATTCCATTACAAGATATCCATTATATATGATAGTATATATATGGTTTAACCTGTAACACGATATTGCTCTTGCCCATTCTAGACCGCATGAATTCAATTTTATATTTTTTTATGCCACGCGTTATGGTGACTTCATCAGTGTAGTATAAAAAATTAAGGTAGTATATGTTAAAAAATGACTGGCCCCTCATTACTATAGTAAATATAACTATGGATTTTTGTGTAAAATCGCATTTATAAAAAAAAGTGTATAAAGAGTATGAATATGCTCAAATTTCTCTAATAAATAAATAAACGCTTTAGTAAAATCACGTGCTTGTAAAATTGTAGTTATATGTGTTCATAAATATATATAACAAAAATATATATTTGTATATATGGTGACCCCAAGTAGTGTACATAGTAATTTATCATAGCAATAAATGATATACCAAAATATTTCAATAGTAATTCATTAAATCATACAGACACATTTTAAATGTCCATTTGAAGCAAATTTGAAATTATTCAATATTAAAAGTTGTTTTTTTGGGGGTGTCTACTGTATGTCAACTGCTGATCTGTGAATTTTTATGTAACGATTTCTGATGATTTTTTATAAAGTGTCATTACAGCAATCTTCATATGCAGCCCAAGTCACTCTAAAAAGCTTCTATGTTATATATAACATCGTCGCTAAACGAACTTAACCTTTTCCTTTCCAGGACAATATGGTGAAGTCCAACATTGATAAAAAGTTCTCAGCTCATTATGACGCTGTGGAGCAGGAGCTCAAGTCCAGCACTGTTGGTAAGTGAATATTAGAAATGCAATATCTTACTATGGACCTGCTTCTGTTGTGGGCTTTGTTTCAGTGAGGCTGCTTGTAGTTGATCAGAAAATATTAGACATTGTTGTTATGATTAGAGCTGTCATTTGATGATCGTTACAATGTCATTACACTGCAAAGTGCTTTAATTTTATTACAGTTGGCAACCCTAGTCATAATGCACATTCTCCTGTGGAATAATTTAATTTAAGCCAATAAGCTTGAGTTGTAGGGGGAATTCTTGTAAATTAAGACTCTTTTTGTCCTTGAGATGACTGGCGGGGGAAATAGCCAAATGAACTCTATATTAAATCAAGGTGTGAGTGAAGGATGATGTTGTTCTCTGCAGGTCTGGTGACACTGAATGACATGAAAGCGAAGCAGGAAGCTCTGGTCAAAGAACGAGAGAAACAGCTTGCCAAGAAGGAGCAGTCAAAAGAGCTACAGCTGTAAGCTTTGCTTTGTGCTAAAATGGTCTTTGCTAATTTATTGATATATAAATTTAAGCATGTTGAGTTTTCGCACTTATTTAAACCTGTGGCAAATTTAGCAAGTAAAAAGCTCTTTTAAAAATTACTTTTTGCAATATCGTCACTGTGAGAATCTACAAAATGTAATGAAGTCAGGGGTTGTTATCAGATTTCTCTGTGTTCAGCCAGCTGGCCTGTGTTTTCCTTTAGCCATGTCTCAGTTTGTTTTAGCTCTGCTGGTCTTTATAAACTCTATATAATTCTCAGCCCTGTCCAGATAAATATTATGTCAGGTCAGAATAAATAATTTAACTACATTTTAAGATTAAGACTAGATCGTTGAATATTCTTGCATGAAATCTTACCTGCATCCTGCTTTTTTGTTTCTTTTTCCTTTAAAATCTGTATAAAGTTTTATCGTATACCTTCATATTTGGTCTGTCTTTGTAGGAAGCTTGAGAAACAGAAGGAGAAGAAAAGAAAGGAAGAGCAGAAAAGGAAGATTGCCAGTTTATCCTTCAATCCAGATGAAGGAGAGGAAGAGGAGGAGGAGGAGGAAGATGAGGAGGAAGAGGAAACTGAGGAGGAGTTTTGTATGACATTTTACTTTGACATTTTGTCGTTTTCCACGGAAGCGGAACAGCTGTCTGCAAAACTGTTAAACTTTCTAATAAATAGTTCAATGAGTGCAGACGTCCATGGTCCCATCCTGATTAGTTTACCCTAAAACCAGCACAAAAATGGATCCGCATATTCAGCATTGTTAATGACTCTCGATTCTTAATTCCTAAGCAGTATTTTAAAGTTATGCAGCCAATATATAAAAGTGCTTCTATTAGTTATTTGATGGCAGAATCAACACATATGAAGTGATTTCTTGATTATATATTTTTATACACTGATAACTTTTTGAACGTTTTACCCTTGTGTTTAACAGGCATACCTGGAAAGAAGAAAAAACTAGGGAAGAACCCAGATGTTGACACCAGTTTCCTGCCAGACAGGGACAGAGAGGTAAATATCCTGCTACACATGTATACATAGTTTATATTCAACAAATAGATTAGAATAAACAGTCTAAAATAATTGTGTCAATTAGTGTGGAGGGATCGTCCTGAAGACCTCTTATTAAGGATCTGAATGCAGTTATACAAGACTGTTGGTTTAACATGAGCCTCCTCTGGGCTAAACATCAAATAAAATATGCCGTTTTTGCAGAGACGTTACACATTCAGACATCATTCTGAGCTTTATCACAAAGCTGTGTGCCAATGTTAACCGCCACAATAATTATAGTTTTGCTGGTATGATTGTTTGTCTGCATACTTTGGCTCATTTCCAGTCAGTTTAAATTGAGTTGTAGTGAATATCAAGATCCTTAGGTCTGACAGATTACCTGTAATCTGTCAAGAAGCTTTTGTTTGCATTTGTACTGTTGCTATAAGAGCTATGTATGTCGTTTATGGGTCAGTGAGTCTAATAAATAGCTTATACCCACAGCTTTAAATTTTTTTCAAAAGTTAAACATACACTTAATATAAAAACAAAAAACAAAATAGTGATTTGATGATCACACTATGTATGATCACACTATGTATGTGTGTATCAACTGCCTCAAAAATAAAAATGTTGAATTTGTTTATTTTGTAATAATCACAGCATGCCACAGATGCTGCCAATGGAGTTTTTTTTTTTCCTCGTTAAAGAGATTTGAAGAGTTTTTAGTTTTAAATCCCCCACAAGTTTTGGTGCTTGCAGTCCATGACTATATCATGACTATATTGACTCGTGAACTCCTAAAAATTGGCAAAAGTTGTATTTAGTAGTTATAAGCATTTGAAAAATACAGTAGATTTTTGGGGAAAACATGCCAAAAAGCTTCTAAGATGTTTTGTGTGTGTGTTTCAGGAAGAAGAAAACCGTTTAAGAGAGGAACTCCGGCAGGAGTGGGAAAGAAAACAGGAGAAGATCAAAAGTAAGATATGCAGATCACAAAGTGGCGTTATGGATATTATCTTTTGTTTGATATCACTGAACCTGGCCAAGGGTGCAACTGAATCTATAGTCTTATTCCTAATTTAATTGAATTTTGACCTGACTAGTTCCTCATGCAACCACCAGCCAAAAGAAGCATACTGCAAACCTATCCTTTGGCTCTTTTTAGGTGAAGAAATTGAAATCACTTTCAGCTACTGGGATGGCTCAGGGCATCGAAAAACTGTCAAGGTAAATGCAGGTTTTCAAATGTTGTAACTACATGCCTCGCCCAAAATGTTTTACATTGTTGTTTACTATGTTCCGTGTGCAATTTGGACAAACATGTTCTAATGCATGTTCTGTATCGTTAAAATGTTGTCAACACTTAATACACATTTTTGTGTGCGTTTTTGTAGATGAAGAAAGGCAACACAATTCAACAGTTTCTCCAAAGAGCCCTGGAAGTTTTGCGTAAAGACTTCAGTGAGCTGAGGTAAACACGTTCATTTCCCCCTGCTATTAAAACATTATTAGTTTTAATACACAAAATTGCCTTTCTGTAAACACATTAAAGAGGGACAGGCTCCAGTTAAAATGTAGTGTAACTCACACTGAGTAAATATTGAATGTGTGCTCGGTCAACTTTGGCTTCCTTGAATTTCGCGTGCAGAAAGCACGTCATATTTCATTTTCAGGCCTGCTGTTCGTGTCATAATTGGTGTTGAATGAAAACTCTAGACAAAATCCAGACACTGTTTGAGCAATGAATGCTTCTTATGTCATACATGCACGTTTTAGCGCCTTTAGATTTGAACTATGAGCTAATATCAGTCTTTTTTGTGTCCTTCAGGTCAGCAGGAGTGGAGCATCTAATGTACATTAAAGAGGATTTGATCATTCCACATGTGAGTAAAGTTTTCACCACAAAAAGTGCTTCAGTGTTTATTCTTCTAATCTTCTCTAATGTAAGACCAATTGAGACACTCCTAAATCATTGGAAGATACATCATTGTTTACAAATAGAGGCACTATTGCATCACATTGTCAGAATTTGTGACAAGCACAGCTACACATTTTTTTACGACGCAACCTTCTTTACAGCGTTTTAAGGGCATTTTAGTAAGTGTTTAACTGATCACATAGACAAGGGGTAGTAAATCACAGATTATTGTTTATAGAAAACCACTCTCATTGACTAAAAATGCTTTTCTTCCAGCATCACAGTTTCTATGATTTCATTGTGACAAAAGCAAGAGGCAAAAGTGGTAAGTTCCCACTTTATCCTCCACATTTAGTTTGACAGGCTCCCATGTGGCTTTTTTTTTTTTTTTACACGTCTCTGCTCTGATGTTTTTTGGATAACAGTTATTAAATTTAATATAAGCCTGCTACTTTTTGTGTTGGATCTCTGTTTATGGCACTGAAATTAGGCTTTCCTGGTTCTCCTCAGGGCCCCTTTTCAATTTTGATGTGCATGAGGATATTCGGCTGGTGAACGATGCCACAGTTGAGAAGGATGAGGTAAGGAGATTTCTGACTATCAGTATCATGTCTGATGCACATTTTGGACAAGAACCACCCAAATTGACAGGAAGAGACCTGCTTGTTTGTTTTTATGTGATGTTTTTAGGGCAGGTGAATGTGAAATTGGATCGAATTCTTGTAGAAAATCAGCATTCATGCACCAGTATTTGTTGAACTCGAGTCTTTCAAAGATTTGATGCCACAAAGCTTGGACAGTCAGCGACATGACATGTTTGAGCCTGAGGACTCGAACACAATGTTTCTTGGCTTATTTTTCCAAGCTCTTTGTTTCTTCGTTTGTCTAGTCTCATGCGGGAAAAGTGGTGCTGAGGAGCTGGTATGAAAAAAACAAACACATCTTCCCTGCCAGCCGCTGGGAGCCTTACGATCCTGAAAAAAAATGGGACAAATACACTGTGAGTATAAATACAAGTCTCTAAAGTTTTCTGGAGCTTTTTGTTCAGTAGCAGAACCGAATGAAAGAAGCTTTATGAATTTGACGTGCATGATTGTGACAAGGTCTGACACGGTCCTAACCAAAACCAAACACTGATGTGTTCCAGGACTAGCTAAAAAGGTTTTTGATTGATGAAAAAAAGATGTCGGCAGAGTACAAATAAATCATGGTCTTCTGGGGTTAAAAAAATGCATTGGTTGGATTCATAATGTGTTTACTTACAATTTTGCATTGCTTTTCAGATTCGGTGAGATGTCACATCTACAAGATTTGCAGAGTTCCTGAACCATCTTTCTGTGTTGTTGGTTGTATAAACACCTGGCAGTGAAATGCTTGTTCTTGCCTAGCATTTTTGAGTATCTATAAATGTTTGGACCCACATTTTTGTTGTATGAAGATAAGGCCTAAACCAGGCCGATTCTGAACATTCTGTCACAACTAACCTGACACGTTCTTCCTTCTTGATTGTAAATAACATCACGAGTGTTAGTCACTTCTTGAATCCTAATTAAAAATAAATTCCTCATTTATGTACCTTTGCAAGGTTTCCTGTTGACTCATTTCATTATTGCTCAATCGCAACTCCCATCGCTTTCTGAAGATTGTTGTTGTTCACGTACTGAAAGATTAGCAGTTTCCTGGAATAAAACAAATGCTTTTGTAAATCCAACGTGTGGTTGCAGAGCCACATCTAACAATCAATCTTTTATGGTGCGTTATGGGCAATCGCTGTTTAGGGAATGGCAATCTTATTTAAACAGATGCGGAATGTTATTTTTGTCCATTTGCTGCCGGAAAATGTGGAGTTATTGCGGGAATTATTGCAATTGCACTGTCGAGTTTAGAGCCAAAGAAAGCAGTATCAAAACAGTCAATCAGTTTAAGCATACCTGGTGGCACAGTTGATGGATTTTGACAGCCTCTGCAGCTGTACTATTTTCCCCCAGGCCACCACTCCCTGAGCTGCTGTTGTTTTCACTCCCAACCCTTTGCCTACCTCCTCCCCCCACCATTCCACCCCTTCCGCTTTTACTCAACTGATCTTTAGTTCTTCACCAGACCTGAGACAGCTTATCTGCTTCGAGGACGCAGCTACGCTGGGGATCGAAGACAGTTTTCAGGGTTCTTCAGACAGGCGAAGTGAGCGGGATGTGGCCACCCACACTGACCCTGGATCTGCTCCTGCTGGTCAGTTTGTTCCTCGGTGCCTGTGGTGAACAAATGTCTTACAGACCTCAGAACTGCACGATTGAATGCATCCGACGGGTAAGACTTCATATTTTGACTTCCAGCTTACTGTATCGACATGTAAGGAATATTTGGCGCTGTTTTTAGCAGTTCCGCAAAGCATTAATGTAAGCTTCACAAGGCAATATCACAAAATACAAAACAATTCTATGAAAATATTATCAAAAAGAAAATATAATACACCTTTTTTCATACTTAAAAAAAAAAGACTTATAATTGTAAATCAACAATGTTTGCCACTGTACTTCAAACCTTAAAGGATTTACACAAATTTTAGTCTTTTAAAATATAATAAAATTTAGTATGTACATGTTTTTGTTTATACATTTTTCATAAGTGGATTTTTTTTACATAGAAAAGAAGAAATATGTGTGTGTGTGCGTGTGTGTGTGTGTGTAATTTACTGTTTGTGCATATAAATATATTATATAGTACTTGTCACACTTTTTCATTTTGACTGAGCAAATTCCACTTTCATTCCTAACAGTCATTCTCCCAGATTAAAAGCATTTGAGCTCATTTCATGATGTTTATCTGTGTCTGTAGCGTTCCTTTTACTCATTGGTCATGCTTTTGAAGATTTAATAGCCTGTCTTCTGTACCTGGTTGTTCTGGTTTCTTCGGCTCATGAAGATCATGTTAGGTTTTTTTTGTAGTATCTTTCAGCCTTATTTAGTTTGGGGATTATAGCATGAATCATAGTATGAATACAAAGATGTACAGCACTTTGTTCACTCTGGCTTTTAAATTGCTATTACATTATCAGCATTACGATTTAAAAGAAATGTTGCAAGCAGGAAATCTGCACTTTTGTACAAAGCAGTTCAAAAGATCATGTCACACATTTACTAATGTCATTAGTGACCTAAAAATGGTGCAGATTATACACAGTACTGTGCAAAAGACTTAAAGTGTCTTGGAGACGTTTCTCACAGTTCTTCTGGATTGAGTCTGTCTCAGTTTGTTCTGTTTCTTCATGTTATTCCAGACAGACTGATGATTATCAGATCTGCTCTCAGCTCTGGCTGCTCTCAGACTCCCTGTGCAAACAAAAATCTGAATGGATTATTACAATTAATGGCAAAATGAATGTTTGGAAATGTAAACCAAGATCATCTGAGACCTGTTTGCATAACCAAAGAATGTCTGCACAAACTGTCAGAAACCATCTCAGGGAAGCTCATCTGCACGCTCGTCGTCCTCATTATATACATGTAAAACATTACGATGTAACATGTCTGCAATCTATATAGCTTACTAGTCATCAGTTTTTTAACAGTAAGATTTTTTTATGTTTTGAAAGAAGTCTTTTCTGCTCACCAAGCCTGCATTTAATTGATCCAAAGTACAGCAAAAGCAGTAATATTTTGAAATATTTATACTATTTAAAATAACTGTTTTCCATTTGAATATATTTTAAATGTAATGTATTCCTGTGAGCAAAGGTGAATTTTCAGCATCATTCCTCCAGTCTTCAGTGTCACATTAATTAGAAATCATTCTTAAAATGCCGATTTGCTGATTATCAATATTTGAAACAAGATGAGTAAATTTTTTTTCTGCATTTTTTGATGAATAGGAGGATCCACAGATCAGAGTGAGATTTCTATTGCAGATCAATGCTTTTTTTTTTAGCAACAAAATCAGTATATCAGAATTATTTCTGAAGGATCGTGTGACTGGAGTTATGATGGCAAAAAAAAAATCAGCTTTGAAATCTCAATAAATTACATTTTGAAATATATTCAAATAGAAAATAGCTATTTTAAATAGGCTAGTAAAAATATTTCACAATTTCACTGATTTGCAGTACTTGGATCAAATAAATGCAGGCTTGGTGAACAGAAGAGACTTCTTTAAAAAAAAAACATTAACAAGTCCCCCGCGTAATCTATGCCCCTGGGGTGAGCGGTTTGCTGATGTCAATGCTGTGGATCAAGAGGCACGTGGTGGTGGGGTTATGGTATGGGCAGGCATATGTTATGGACAATGAACACCGGAGCATTTTTATTTATTTATAATTGAATTTATGACATTTTGAATGCACAGCGATACCGTGATGAGATCCTGAGGCCCATTCATCCACGACCATCACCTTATGTTGCAGCATGATAATGCACGACCCCATGTTGCAAGGATCTGTAAACAATTTCCGGAAGCTGAAAACATCCCAGTTCCTTCACCCATTGAGCATGTTTGCTATGCTCTGGATTGGCGTAGCGTGTTCCAGTTCCTGCAAATATCCAGCAACTTCACACAGCCATTGAAGAGGAGTGGACCAACATCCACAGGCCAAAATCAACAACCTGATCAACTCTATGCGAAGGAGATGTGTTGCATTGCGTGAGGCAAATGATGGTCACACCAGATACTGACTGGTTTTCAGACCCCCGTGGAGCTCCCAGTACAGTAAAGCTGCACATTTTAGAGCGGCCTTTTATTGTGGCCAGCCTAAGGCACACCTGTGCAATAATCATGCTGTCTAATCAGCATCTTGATATGCCTCACCTGTGTGGTGGATGAATTATCTCGGCAAAGGAGAAGTGCTCACTAACACAGATTTAGACAGATTTGTGAACAATATTTGAGAGAAATAGGCCTTTTGTGTATGTAGAAAAAGTCTTAGATCTTTGAGTTCAGCTCATGAAAAATTGGGGCGTTTATAATTTTGTTCAGTGTGTGTATATATATATATATATATATATATATATATATATATATATATATGTGTGTATATGTAAATGTGTATGTGTGTGTGCTGTTAAATATAAAAAATAATTTTAATATTTTTCCTATTTGTTTTTAATTGGACAATGTGTATTTTTTAAGGGAGATCCAAGATGTGAATACTGCAGAATCTCAGCAGACGATGTACATATATCTCCCAGAATTCCCTCCTACAGCCCTTTTGGAAGTAAGTGATTATTACTAATTTAAAAGAGTATTACTGAAATGTATGTATACTTTTGAATTTCCAAGCCAATCGATTTAATGATTTTTTAACTTTCAGGATTATTTAAAAAAGCCAGTAAGAAATCATGTTTTTTATACAACAATGCTGTAGATAAACTGGCTCTGAATATGGACAAACTTTGTCAATGATCAGTTTGTAAAACTATTTAAACAGCTGCTTATAGGTTTAAAGTTTAAAAAAGTTTCAGGGCAACAGGTTTCAGGATATATAGCTATGACAGTAACATTTTTACAGCTTTACATTAAATTTGATTCAGCTGTTGAGGTTAATTTTGCGATTTACTCCAAGAAATAAACAGTTTTTCAGTCAGTCAGGTTTTTGTTTTTAAATCAGTCAAAAATTGACCAAACAAACTGGCATTAATTTACTTTGCTTGCATTTTGTGCCCAGAAGAATTACATACACTGCATCACTAAATGATAACATTTGGAGAAACGTGTTTACATTTTCTTTTCCATGCAGCAATCAGTGTTGAAATATACCAGAAGGGTGACTTGTATTTGGCCATTCATTTAGAATTGTTTGTGACTGCACACACGTGTGGTCTAAAGACGAAGCAGTCTTACACAGGTTGCGTGATGTAGGATCGTTACTCTCTCTGTTGGACTTGTACCTCCAGTTGTTCCGATACTTTCACTAAATAAAACAAGCTGTTGTCCAGTATAATCATTTGCAGCAGTTCTGGGAATCACTTCATATTTAGATTTTCTCGAGCCAGGTTATACTTTGTATGATTGTTCTTTCCAGCTGCTTTCCAAGAACAGTACATTATGATTTACTCTATTATGTTCGTTGAAGAGTCTCTCCGATGTTTTTGAATGTTTTTTATTATAACAACATCTTCTCAAAGCCTTCTAGTTTTCAACATTCTACCTCAAGTTGAGCTGTACTTAATTATTTGTGGCTTGGAAATTGTTGTATTTGTGTTACAAGCAATCTACTATACTGCAAATAGTGTTGTAAAAGAGATTGATATTTTCACTTAACAGTTTTTCCCCAAACCATATAAATGTGCAAGGGATTTCACAAGTGTGAAAATAAATAACTCAACAGCACATTTAGTAACTCCTCTCATTGGCCAGGTTGCGTGCCTTGGCCTTGTCACTCTTTTCTAGGTCAAGAAACCCCAGAGGTTTGCCAACATTATGTCCATGCACCACACAATATTCAGATTGAATTTGAAGCCAGTGAAGAACCAACATATGATGCAATTACTGTGTCATGGAACCCGAGCCAATACGGTAATAAAGACACAAAACATCTGCCTGCCTGTCTGTCTGTCAATCATTCTGTCTTTTTGTCTGTCTATATATCATTTTGTCATTACATTAATAAAAATAAATCCGTTACAGAAACGCAATCATAACAGGACATAGTGGTATTATTGGAAATTAACAAGCAGGCATAAAAGCACCCAACAAATTGCTCCTCGAGCAACATGACAAAATGACTCCGGGTGTGTGTTCATGGTGTGTGTGTGTGAGTGTGTGTGTGTTTAATTGGGTGGTTTAAATGCAGAACACGAATTCTGAGAATTGGTTCCCACACTTGGCCACAGAATGCAGAATGAATCAATGAATGCCAGATCCCACCCTCGGACAATATATAAAAGAAATGGAGAAATCCTGTGGTTGGAAAAGACGCATCAACCCTCTTAAATTAAGGCCTTTTTACACTGACTCATGCACATTTATTAAAGAGTGAAGAAGCACCAAAAGCTCAATTCTATACCTTTTACGGGGAGTTGTTGCCTAGTGGTTAGAGAGTTTGACTCCTAACCCTAGGGTTGTGGGTTCGAATCTCGGGGCCGGCAGTACCACGACTTAGGTGCCCTTGAGCAAGGCATCCAATCCCCAACTGCTCCCCAGGTGCCACAGCAGAAATGGCTGCCCACTGCTCCGGGTGTGTGTTGTTCATGGTGTGTGTGTGTGTGTGTTCCCTTTGGATGGGTTAAATGCAGAGCACGAATTCTGGGTATGGGTCACCATACTTGGTTGAATGTCACGTTACTTTTCTATAAAACATTTACTTTTGGTCTGTCCAATTTGTAATGTTACAAGCCAGCTATTTTTTTTTTTTATCAGGACTCCCTTTTAAGGACCCAGGAAAAACTTGTAGTTTTCATCCATACATTTGAAGAATCTTTTATAGAATTGTTCTTTATCTTGGCTTTTTGTCTTTTTATAAAATGTTTGTTTTTTCTTATATTGTATTTATGACATGTTCTTGAATGTTTGATTTGTATCTGCCATGTAATAGCTGATTAATAGACAATAAATCTAAACACCACCAACTATCAAGCTGTCCATTTATCATTCTATCTATCTCTCCGTCTAATTATCTGATTGATATACACAGGTATCGAGTTCTTACGTGGATTCCAAGTAACCCTCCAGGCTCTTGGTGGATCTCAGATCTTATGTCAACTCTTTCTGCTGGGTACCAATCTGTCACTCACACCTGCACATGCCCAGAGAGTAAGTGAAAAAAATAAAAAATTAGGTAGCTTCTATTGTTCCTCTTCAAACTTGTGTAATTTTCTCTAATTTCATGATTTTATTCATGATTTTCTGAAACATGGATCTGGGCTGGGGGTGCTTTAAATTTGTATAATTTTTGCATATGCCCAATGTCCAATTGCTGAAGTCTTAAGTCATATTTCCACAGGTCTATCACTCGGATCCCTTCACGCATCTGTTTTTGGATAGCGAGTATGCTGTGACTGTCATGGCACTGCCCGTTCCCGAGCGGTGGGACCAGTTCTATCAGAAGAAACAGTTTTTCACACGCAGTAAGTTAAAAAAAACAAACCCTGCGATGAGATTTATAACTATTAACAATGTTGACAACCTGCCACTGCATGTGTAGGGAATCAATTATCAAATTCTTGAGTTGTAATAAACCTGTCACATTCTTCTTTTGGGTGTTCAGCATGTCCTGAAAAAAATGGTCTCGAAGAGTGTAAGAAAGGTCAGTGTTGTTGTTGTTATCTCACATCTCCCAGTTTTTTTTGTTCTTGGCACCAGGTGTGTGCATTCATGTATGTTCTCTCAATCATTATAGACTGGTATCCCAGATACGTTGAGGTCCACGAGGAGAACCACCAAGTTTATGTGACCTTTAACCTTGCACCTGAGAACTTCAACATCCGTCAGTATTTTTCATCATGTTTTGGAGGCGGCCTGCGGAATTACACGAGCATTAAACCAGTAGGTTTTGTTAACAATAAATACGTTTGTACAATATGTGAAATGCATTGTTATTTGCTGAAGTGTAATATGAATGTATGATTAAAATGAATGCTTACGTTAATTATTAAATCATGTTCTACTAGGATTTCAGTCTCAATAAGACACATCACACATTCCGACTGCAGAATCTCCAAGCGGGTACAAACTACACCTGCGAGGTGAGTTTCGTCTGTTATTAAATCGTAAGTTATGTCATTTAATCTCTCTTTCAGACAAACAGAAAACTCTGTGCCAGTTGGCTTCTGCAAATAAGTAGTTGTGCAGTGTCTGCTTTCAGTTTCTAAATATACAACTTTTGTTTTTTTTTACCACAGCAATCTAAGACATTATTTATTTCGTGTTGAGTAGTTTCTGTACTTTTTTTTTTTTACACCAGCAATTTAAGACATTATTTCGTGTTGAGTAGTTTCTGTCCTGTTTTTTTTTTTTTTTTTACACCAGCAATTGAAGACATTTATTTCGTGTTGAGTAGTTTCTGTACTTTTTTTTTTTTTTTTACACCAGCAATTGAAGAAATTATTTATTTCGTGTTGAGTCGTTAGTGTACTTTTTTTTTTTTTTTTACACCAGCAATTGAAGGCATTATTTATTTCGTGTTGAGTAGTTTCTGTACTTTTTCTCTCCAGATTGCTGCCGATGTTGTGGATGCAGTCAGGAAAACATTCATTGTTGTAGTAAAACACCGTTCTGAAGGTATGTTGAGCCAGCAATCAAAAAAATAAAGGTGCTGCATGATGCCATAGAAGAACCTTTTTGTCTAAATGGTTTCATAAAGAACCGTTTAACATCCGAAGACCATTTACATTTGAGTAAAGGTTCTCTGTAGCGAAAGGTTCTTCAGATTATAAAAAGGTAAGAAAGAGATGGTTCTTTAAAGAACCTTTAAATGAATGGTTCTTTGTGAAACCAAAAATGGTTCTTCTATATTGCTGTGAAGAACATTTTAAGCACCTTTATTTTTAAGAGTGTAGTGTAAACCGATAACGGCATGTTCAATGACAAAGAGGAAAAAAATCTCTTACATACACTGCTTTCAGCAAGTACAATATCTGCTTGTGGAGAAACATGTCAGGCAGCTTTTAATGAGACAACACCCACTGAAACTGGTACTTCATCGTTTTGGTATTTTTCCCCTCTCACGATCAGAGCTGCCAACTTCACGTTTCACAGAGAGCTCTTCACTAATGGTGCTCTTGTCCGTGGGAATCCTGCTTGCTGCTGCCGCTCTGCTTGCCTTCATCATCGTCTACAAGAACAGACTCAAAAAGAAATTGGTCCAGACCAAAATGAGACCAGGTGTGAGTTTTATAATTGTACCGTCCAAAACTGTCAAGCCCCAGTTCTTTAGGACTGTGTCTTCTGCCCTTTATTGAAGATTTTGGCTCATGCTTTATTTTAAGGCCCATTTCTCGCTATTAACAAACCATTAACTATGACTTTTTCCTCAAACTCTTAATTTGCTGCTTATTAACAGCTAGAAGAGGAAGTTGTTAAGTTAAAGTTTAGGTATTGGGTAGGAATAGGGATGCTTTATAAGTACTAATAAACAGCCAATATGTTAATAATAGGCATGCTAATTAGCAGCTATTGACGATTGGTGAAGTGTTTCCAGATTTTGTTTTCAAAGCAGGGTTATAAATGTTTATGAGATCTTTATCCACTATAATGTCCATGTTGATTTGTACATTTATAAACTGGGTTGTTTTTTCTGTTTGTCAGAGATCATTGAACAGTACTATGACAAGAAACTGGATGAAGGTCAGTGTGTTTTGCTGGACAGAACCACCTGTCCCCCTCGCCTCCTGATTTGCTACTCAAGTAATGATGGTCCCGCCCACGTCAGAGTCGTGCTCCAACTGGCTGCGTTTTTGCAAAAGCACATGGGTACCCAAGTACGTGCATCAAGATTAAATCAGATGAAATGCACCGTTACTTATTTTAAGGTTATGAAATGCTAAATGGCATTTGTTTATAGACATTATAGGCATTACTTTGAATAAATGAGACAATTTATATTGTGCCTTTTTGTTTTTGAGAATGAATTGATGAATAAATATTATTAGTTTTGTACTTTTAAATAATATTGTTGCTGTTTTGTTTTGTAAAAAATAAAAACTTTTTTTAATAAATGTTTTAATAAAAAAAAATATTTATGAGAGGGAATACACTATGGTATTACAATATTATTAACAGTATTACAATTCATTTTTGTTGTTTTGTCTATCAGCACCTCTATTAACAAAAAGTTTTACAAATAATAGAAATAAATATAATTTACAGATTAAAACATTTTACTAATGGAATCCATTAAAAATGGTGTCTATGCAAGGTTATTTGTTAATTCATTATTATTTGTTTTTTTAAGGTACATTTGGACTTGTGGGAGGCCTTGAGCATTATGGAGGAGGGCAGTATGGGGTGGCATTGCAGGAGATTGAATGAGTGTGACTTTGTGTTGGTCATCTGCTCACAAGGTCTCCTTCAGAATCAGAAGCAGCAGTCTGAGGACGAGGAACCGTTAGAGAACACTGCTTTGGCAATGGTTTCCATGATCGGAGAGGAGCTGTGCCGTGCCAAAGCGTTAGGTCGAGACCTCTCCAAATACATGGTGGCCATTTTTGAGTACTCACAAGAGTCTGATATCCCCGCGGCACTTGGTCTTGCGTCAAGATACTCCTTGACTAAAGACCTACCCTTGCTCTTCTCTCATCTTCACGGAGTGGCTTTGCAGAAACCCGGAGTTTACCTACAGGTGGAGAACATTTCAGAAAGTGGGTACTGTAAACTCCCAGCTGGGGCTGCACTACAGCTGGCCATCCAGGAGGCCACGGCACAGTTCTCAGAGGAGCCGACCGAAGAGGAACATGTAGGAATTCCAATCATTTCATAAGGACTTCAAAAACTGAATAAATTAATTGACTCACTTCATCATTTTAACGAAACAGTCCCTTTACTGATGGATTCCACCAGGACTTCCTTGGTAGTCGCTCCTACTAATCTAACATTTCTGATTTACATCTTTTGAATGCCCGACCATAAAATGAGCAAGAAAATCACAGAGAGTCAGTGGAGAAGCGTTTTGTATGGAGTTGTAGCTCAGTTACATCTTGGGTGACTTTAGGTTATTGTGAAAAGCATATAAGAGGGATGTTGAAGTATACTATGTTTATCGAATGCTGTGAACAATTTTTTATTTTTCATATAAATCTGTATTTATTTTGTCTTATTTTTGTTCTGTTGCTTATGTTTAGGGCTGGGCGATATATCACTGCTAAAATCGCCATCACCTGCTTATAATTGGAGTGGCATTTAATAGACAGAGCCGTAGATCGCTGACAAGCTACGCTAACGCAATATCGCGTTCATTATCGCCGATGAATCGCCTTCGATAATGAACGCGATATTGCGTAGCCTGTCAGTGATCTACGGCTCTGTCTATTAAATGCCACTCCAATTATAAGCAGGTGATGGCGATTTTAGCAGTGATCACAGAAGCAACTTTACTGATTAGATGCGCATGATCATATCATCAGATATATCGCCCAGCCCTACTTATGTTCATGCATGTTAAACATCAAGTTACAGTGAATATTCCTAGTAATTGCATGCACTTCCACTACAAATTATAGTCTTTCTTCTACATATTGAAAGAGGACACTTTTGATGTATTGCTGTGAATGACTTTAAATTCTGTAGTTTGCTGACCTGAAGTCTTATTTTTTATACATTTATTATATTGTATGTAAGGTCAGTTTCTTATAAGTTTGTTTTGCAACAATCTGTGCAACATGAAGGGAAATAACTACATTTTAATGTGACAAAATACCTCAACAGCAATAACAGTGCATGGTCCTACACTATAATAATGCAAGGAAATTCAGCCACAATTAACAACACACCCATGTTTCATAAATGTACAGGGCGGTAACATACCGGTTTATAAGCTAATGCATTATTTGTTACATAAGATGTTTATGAAACTGTATGAATGCATGATGTTTTACAAATAAACTTTCTTTGCTTAGGTAAAAAAAAAACTAGGGCTATTTTGTCCGACTGATATATGATGTTTTTGTATCGGTATGCAATCTGAAACGGCTGGCTCTTCACACAAAATACCCCTTTTAGAAAGCCTGGATTTAAGCAAGCCGCAACATCAAATTTATTGCATAAAATAGTTTTTCTTGGATTTGATCACTGGCAAAGAATTCAAACACCACTTATTTCCACAATACTGAAAACCAAGTTCCATTGCCACTAAATCTTGTTATATCTTGTCCAAGCTATTCAGAAACTTGGCAACACTAGCAAAGATGAGCAAAGTTTTAGCATTATACACACACAATTGGATACAGATGTTATTTTTTTAAACTTTCACCCTAATTGTACCGTTGAATAATACTGGAGTTGAATTTTAAATGAAATATTTTACTTTGGGCTGCACTTTCTTCTCGCAAATGTATTCTATTAAACTATTCCAGTAAAAAAATCACAGGGGTCCCATTGGAACAATAATCAGATTGTTTCTACAAGAATATCCTTAACTTAACTGCAGAATTGGATCAATTTAAACTGGTTATATGGAAACAATTAACATAGAAAACACAGTCTAAGATGCTTTCCTGGTAACATCTGGGCTCCAGTCCTTGTCAATTTGGATTTAGTTAAACTAGGACAAGCTGGGGGGGCTTTTCAATGATCTAAGTCCTGCAAACCACTTTAGGCTGGTTTGAGGTGTTTTTGTAAGGTAGAGATGGAAATTATTTTTGAGAAATGGGAACTGGAAAATGATCAAAACATTCCTGATAACTACACAAATCACACTGAACACCTTCGACATTAGCTTACTGACCAGAAGAATGTCAAGCCATTTTTGAAGGAATAAAGCTTTTCATACAGAGCATGTCACATATTTATCATATCAATATTTTCAGTGCTAGGTAACTGATTTAATGTAATCTGGATTACGTAATCAGATTCCAAAAACTAAATAGTTTTAGTAATCAGATTACAGTCATTTTTTACTGATTATATGATTATGCACTATTTACACATTAGCAAATAATATTCATAATTTATCTAATGATTCTCCCCAATTCTTCTATTTCACCATATAATTGTTGCTATATAAAATATAATATTTTGAAATATTTATTCTTTTTGGTAAGTGTTTGATTTTGATTGTTATAAAAAATTAATATTAAATTTTTTTTTTTACATTTTTATGCTTTAAAGGGTTAGTTCGCCCAAAAATGAAAATTATGACATTAATAACTCACCCTTATGCTGTTCCAAACATGTAAGACCTCCTTTTATCTTCGGAACACAGTTTAAGATATTTTAGATTTAGTCTGAGAACTCTCAGTCCCTCCATTGAAGCTGTGTGAAAGGTATACTGTCCATGTCCAGAAAGGTAAGAAAAACATCATCAAAGTAGTCCATGTGACATTAGAGGGTCGGTTAGAATTTTTTTAAGCATCGAAAATACATTTTGGTCCAAAAATAGCAAAAACGTCGACTTTATTCAGCATTGTCTTCTCTTCAGTGTCTGTGAGACAGAGAGTTCAAATCAAAGCAGTCTGGATATCCGGTTCGCGAATGAATCATTCAGTTCACCAAATCGAACTGAATCATTTTAAACAGTTCGCATCTCTAATACGCAGCACTCACAGCAGTTCAGTCAGTGTACTGTTTGAGTACATGAATTACTCTGGGATATTGGTTTGTTTGAAGGAGTGTCAGCCACATTAAAAAAGTTAACAGCTTAAAGCTGCAGTAGGTAACTTTTGACAGATAATCTGTGAAAAAATCAAGCTCCTCTGGCTCCTCCCAGAGGTCCTATTGCCATTTGCAGAAAGTCATCCACTCCCGGTAAGAAACAACCAATCAGAGCTGCGGTCCGTAACTTTGTTTGTGTTCAAAATGTAGAAAAATGTATATAATAAGCGAGTACACCATGAATCCATTTTCCAAACTGTGTTTTTAGCTTGTCCTGAATCACTAGGGTGCACCTATTATAAGTGTTTATATTCGGACTATTTTAGATTGCTTCGGGGGTACCGCGGCGGAGTAACCCAGTACCTTTGTGATTCTTCATAGACATAAACAGAGAGAAGTAGTTCCAGCTACGATGTTCTTCCGCAAGACGCAAGCAGTTCTGATTATTAACCGCTAGAGTGTCAAAAGTTACCTACCGCAGCTTTAAGTCATTTGGATTAATGCGTATTAGAGATGCGAACCGTTTAAAATTATTCATTCGAATTTGGTGAAATGGAGGGACTGAGAGCTCTCGGACTAAATCTAAAATATCTTAAACTGTGTTCCGAAGATAAAAGGAGGTCTTACATGTTTGGAACAGCATAAGGGTGAGTTATTAATGACATAATTTTCATTTTTGGGTGAACTAGCCCTTTAAGTATTTAATAATAATAATAATAATAATAAATTTTATTTATAATGCGCTTTTCTAGAACCCAAAGCGCTACAAACAAATACAATTCAAAAACTACAATAAATGCAATACAAAGTAAAAAGTATAAATCATAAAATATTCATTACAGTACAACACAGTAGAATATTACTGACAGTCCATAAAAGCAATTTTAAAAAGATGAGTTTTCAACAGCTTCTTAAAACTGGCTATTGTGTGAGCCTCTCTAACAGCAGTGGGGAGCGCATTCCATAACCTGGGTGCAGCAACAGAGAAAGCTCTCTCGCCCATAGATTTTAATTTATAGGGAGGTTGTTGAAGAGTAAGGGAATCAGCAGACCGAAGGGAACGAGAAGGCATGTATCGGGTGACTAAGTCACAAATATAAGAAGGGGCAGTTCCATGTATAGCTTTGTATGTTAATGTTAGAGTTTTAAAAACAATACGTGACTGTACAGGAAGCCAATGCAAACTATAAAGCACGCCTGTGATATGCTGACGTGATGGAGTATATGTGAGAATACGAGCAGCTGAATTCTGGATATACTGCAGGCGTTTTATTAATTTAGCAGGTAAGCCAATGAATAGTGCATTGCCGTAGTCAATCCTGGAAGTAACAAATGCATGTATAAGCCTTTCAGCGTCAGGTGGAGTGAGGAAAGGCCTAATTCTTGCAATGTTTCTGAGGTGATGGAAAGCAGATTTTGTAATACTCTTAATGTGAGAGACTAGTGTCAGATGAGTGTCAAAAATTACTCCAAGGTTACGAGCCTGAGCAGATGGAAGTACTACACTGTCATCCATAATCAAATTAAGATTGCTACCCTTATGAATAGCCGCTGGTGTGCCAATGAGTAGAACCTCTGTTTTAGAAGAATTCAGTTTTAAAAAATGTTTTTATTTCCAGCACACACTCTGAAAGAACTGTTGAGGTGAGAGTAGGATCAGACTTGGAGCTGATGTAAATTTGCGTATCATCTGCATAAAAGTGATACCCCAAACCATATTTCCTAATAATTTGTCCCAAAGGAAGCATATACACACTAAACAATATAGGACCCATTGAAGATCCCTGAGGAACACCATGACAGACCTGTCCAAGTTCAGATTTGTTGTTTCCCAAAACAGTTTCCCACAAAAAAGCTTGTTGGAAAACAAGTGTGAGTGGAGCTGTGCCACAACAACACGTTCTAAAACTTTAGCAAGAAAGGGTAAGTTTGAGATAGGTCTGTAATTAGATAGATCTGACTTATCACATCCAGGCTTTTTAAGGACTGGTGTAATAGCTGCAACTTTAAGGGCTTTTGGAACTGAACCAGTAGTGAGGGAGGTGTTCACAATGTTCAAGATGAGGGGGCAAATTGACGAGAGACATCCCTTTAGAACAGATGTTGGGATTGGGTCAAGAGTACATGTAGTTGTATTCATTGCCATCACTAATTTCAGAATACAATCATTAGTGACTATGCTAAAACTAGAAAATGCACTTTCCAGAAAACTAGGTGGAAAGATCACAGGAACTGCAGAGCAGGGTACGAAACTGATAGACTTATAGATATTTTCAATTTTTTCCATGAAGAAACTGAGAAACTTGTTACACTCCTGTACAGAGGAACAAATTGGTGACTTGATTGGTGCAAGAAGGCTGTTGATTGTCTTAAAAATCTTATTTGGGTTTGCAGCACCATCACTAATAATAAATGAGTACTTTGTTCTTGCTTCTTTGAGTGCTTCAGCGTATTGACTCAAATGACCGTCATACATAAGTTTATGAACTGTCAAACCCGATTTCTTATATTGACGTTCAAGCTGCCTGCTTTTCATCTTCATAGCCCTTAACTCAGTGGTGTACCAAGGAGAAGATTTACTAAATGAAACAACACGTTGTCTCCTAGGGGCTAATTCATCCAAAGCAGATGACAAAATAGAATTATAGTGATCAACAGTTTCTACAGCTGAGTGCTCGGAGATCAGGCAGGAGAGATTGTCATAGTTAAGATTCTTGACATTTCTAAAACTAATGACCCTTGTTTGAGTACTACTTAAAAGTGGAACATTTAAATTAAAAGTGAGAAGCTTATGATCACTGATCACTGATATTTAGCTTTTTATTCAACGCACAAACTTGACAATGTAATGTTTAATGCACTTTATGTTGTATAACAATGAATGGAATATATTTTCTTTTTATATCAATATAGTACAAGATTATCCTAGTTAAATCATTGTGAAAGGTTAAAAGTAACCTAAAAGTAATATTAGATTATATTACCTAAAATGTGTAATGTGATGGATTACTACACTAGTCAACATTTGAAGTTGACAAAACCTTTCATCAAAGTTGTCCTAAAACCTAAAACCAAAATGCGTTCTTTTCTTAGGACAACTTTGATTCATTTTTTTTTCCATTTCAGTTGTTGACTACAATTACAATTCTTGTAATGTAATTTTTAGTGACTACAATGTGTAAGTAATCTACCCAGCACTGCTTTAAGAGCCTCTGGTCATATGAAATATTTATGTAGGCTAAACCAATCCAAACCTGGCAATAAAAAGCGGCCTTTATTGATCATAATCTGTCAGCTTTATCCAGTAAAATACAACAAAATAATAAAATATCAATATTGATAGGATGGTTTTACTGTCATTTTAGTGTAAATTGATGAACGCCACTATGGCGAACCCTTGGCTCATGAATATAAATTAATTTACGTATGCTGTTCCAGGAAGGTTACCAAGCAACGTTTGTTTAAAATAATGAATTTTCATTACCTTCATCCTTCGGCGCATAGACAGGCGTAGTATGATTCTGAACTTCGCCGCAGCAGCGTGATGAATATTTATTAGCAACTGCTCTCTAGCGCCTCCCCTACATTTTCTTTCACACTTTCCATAAGTCCTTGCTTCATTCATCCGCCCTCCACATCTCGTCCACTGGCATCATGGTGCTCGATTTAGACCTGTTTCGCACCGACAAAGGCGGCGATCCTGAAATCGTAAGGGAAACCCAGAGAAAACGGTTCAAAGATGTGTCTCTGGTGGATAAACTGGTCGAGGCGGACAAGGAATGGAGGAAATGTGAGTAGCGGCTAACGCTAAAGCTATTTAAACACATGGCAGCCTGTGAATGAAAACAGATTGTGACACGTATAACATATCTCTTCATAAACATTAAGCCTTTACAATATAAAATATACACTAATTGTACTATACCACATGGATCTTTTTAATATTAAATGTGTATAAATGTTTAGAAACCGCAATGCCGGTGTGCTGGATTAGCATGTAAGTTAGCATTGACGCAAACAGTTCTCACAGCTGTCATAGAGTGTTTAACCTTTTTTCTTTATTTAGTGAAACTAGTATGTGCTAATGAGCCCAACATATGTGTATATGATCAGTTATTTGGAGAGGTATGAGTATGTATTGATGAAATGTGTCGCAGCAGGATCTGATGCAATCTCTGTGTCAGTGAAACGGGAGGAGCTGCTGACTCTCAGTCAGTGTTCTTGACTCTGCAACCGAAGTCAAAATATTAGAGAATGACAGGTTGTCAATTTCATTTACTTCCATCTAAAATTCTCACTAGTAAAAAAAGAGCTTGGTATACTGAAAAGAGCTTGGTATGCTTTAATGCTTCTGAAAGGTGGCAATAACCTGTCCAGGATAAAATCCAAAATATAGTTTTAAGAAATTAAAGGAATCCTTTATAGTTAATTGTTTGTGAAATTATTTTATGTCAATTATGCATCCCACTTTTTTTGTGATATAGAGATATTAGGAAATTGCAAATTATGAATTCATAATTGTCATCTTTGTTTTATGATGGATTATAATTATTTTAAAGTATTTGAAGAGCTGTAATTGTTTTTTTTTTTAAATTTTAGTATTTTAACCTTTTATTTTAACAGTTTTTTTAACAACATTTCTAATATTAATTTTAAGTCACCCCTTAAACCCCCTTGATTGTGGAATATTGCATCTATTATATATTATCTGTGGATATGATTTTTTATTGATATTAATTTTTGTAATTAATGTGACTTCGTAATCTTTAAATAAACATGTTAGTTGAATGAAATTTTAAATTAAGGATTTAATAGTAATATTTAATAAAAAAAACAATCCTCCCTCTCTCAACAACACCTCTTATCTGGTGATATTTTTCTCATTTCTTTTTCAAGAAGCAGCTACACTCAGATCATTAGAGAAGAAAAGACTAAACTATGATTTCATTTAATATTAATAATTTATTTCAAGTTTTTTTTTCCTATAATTTAGTTATTTTTATATAATTAGAAAGTTTTGTAATTTACAATATAAACCCTTTTGTTTAGTTTCTGTTATGTTTTTTTTTTTTGATGATGATGTTGTGTATTACTTATTGTAGTATTTAATGATTTCAAATTTTATGTCCTAATGCTTTTTGTTGGTTGCTATTTCTGATCTTTTGGCTATGCAGCACCTTGGTCAGCACCTTTTAAGGTGCTATATAAATAAACTTGACCTTGACCAATATATCATATTGTGTCCCTTATTATACTAGTGAAAATAATACAGTTTGATTTTTACAAGTTGGTGCCAGAGTCATGCTTGAAAAACTTCAGACAGTATAATTACTCTTGCCAGACCACTTGCCTGTATATCGGTTACATGCATTGAAGTTAGAAATACTTCTCTCTTTTTTTTTTTTTGGCTCTAGGTCGCTTCACTGCAGATTATCTAAACAAGGCCAAGAATCTGTGCAGCAAAGCCATTGGGGAAAAGATGAAGGTATGTAAATCAGCTGTCATATGTTTGTTTTGATCTGTTATCACTGAGTAATAAAAATATTCCGCTTGATGGTAATATGATGATTTTTTGCAGAAAAAAGAGCCAGTTGGTGATGATGACACTCTTCCAGAAGAAGCTCAGAATCTGGAAGCCCTTACTGGAGAAACATTATCAGTGAGTCAAGCAATAGTGACAAATTAAAATGATCGAAAGTGGCAGTAAAGTCATGTGACACTGAAGACTGGATTAATGGCTGCTTTTGTAAGCATGAGAGAGATGTATTTTTCGAAATAATCAAAAATCTCTTTAATTCAATTGCATTCATATTAAGTTAAACTCATCAAACAATCATGGCCTATCTGTGACCAGTATTTCTCCACCCTGTCCCTGTCAGCCCCTCACGGTGACTCAGATAAAGAAGGTGAGGTTACTGGTGGACGAGGCTGTGCAGAAAACAGACAGTGATCGGTTAAAGCTGGAGGCGGAGCGCTTTGAGTACCTGAGAGAGATTGGCAACCTCCTGCATCCCTCTGTGCCCATCAGTAACGATGAGGTGAGTTTCAGTCATCACTTATGGAGCGTGTTTTATATAAGCAGTACATTGGGCAGGTCCTGTTAACATGCAACCGCCAAGAATCCTTCATGGAATTAGAAGAGACAAATAAACCATACTATGTTGTTTAACCATACTGTTGTTTAACTCATTCTTTCTCTTACCCAGGATGCTGATAATAAAGTGGAACGCACCTGGGGCGACTGTACGGTGCAGAAAAAGTACTCTCATGTGGACCTGGTTGTCATGGTGGATGGATACGAAGGGGAAAAGGGAGCCATAGTGGCTGGAAGCAGAGGATACTTCCTCAAGGTTTGTTTAACCCTGTGGTATTGTTCATTTGGGAATCACAATTGTGTGGTTAGTGGTCAAAACTGACCGGGGGCCATAATCATGTAATTATTTTATTTTTGTGAAATGAATATACTCTATTTAACGTCAGTAATGTTTTTTCTTTAATGTTTTAAATGTTTTGATCCATTTTGGTGGAAGTGAACGAACCCAAGCTTTGAATGCTTATATCTTTTTAATGTGAATTTTGCTTCTGTTTTGGAGCGCACTGGGTTATAGATAACCTTAAAGGGCTAGTTCACCCCAAAATGAAAATTCTGGCATTACTGACGCACCATCATGTCGTTTCTAACCCATAAGACTGTCGTTCATCTTCAGAACACAAATTAAGATGTTTTTGATAAAATCTGAGAGCTATCTGACCCTTCATAGACAGCAATGCAACTGAAATGTTCCCAGTTCCAGAAACTTAGTAAATACATCAGTAAAACAGTCCATGTGACATCAGTGGCTCAACTTCAGTTTTGCGATGCTACGAAAATACTTATTCTTGCGCGAAGAATGCAAAAAAATAACTATTTACTCAACCATTCTTCTCCCCCAAGTTATCTCTTCTGCCATTTTGGAGAGCTATCAAGAATGTATTGGATGTTATCAGCATTTTTTACATTCGGTGGAAAGCGGGTGCATGAACGCAGTCTACGTAATAAGGGTTGTTTATGCTAGAGAAAAACGTGCATATCCGTTGTGATAATCTCTAAAATGGAATGAGTAAATTGTTATTTTATTTATTTATTTTTTTTGTGCAAAAAAAAAAAAAGTATTCTCATAGCATTGCAAAACTGAAGTTGAGCCACTGATGTCACATGGACTGTTTTACCGATTTATTTAATATGTTTCTTGACCTGGGAACATTATAGTTGGGGATTTTAAGTTTTGTCACCCCTTAATTGCTGTACACTTTTTTTTTTAATGTATTGAGGCCGTTTTTAAGTCTGTACATACAAAAACATCGGCATATTTTTGTATTCATGCCTATTTCACATTTCCTGTGGCAGTCATTTTTGACCACGAACAACACAATTGTGACTTTTTTTTTTTTTTCTTGCAAAGTTGGAAGTTTATAGAAACAGCATTTGTGCACAGAAACATTGTAGGCTATGGTTCAGGAAACAGTCCTTGTCCTCCGTAAAATGTGCTGCACACATCTGTATATTTGGGGTGTAGCTGTTCTATAACGGTGTTGTAAATATAACTTAACCTCTGATTTCTAGTTGTGTCCTCTTTTGGAAGACCAAACAAAGTAGTTTAAATTAGTTCCACAACATGGCAGCAGCGGCAACAGCGAGAATAAAAGTTATGCCTTCTTTCTTTGTGTAAACATTTGGGCTGCTTTATGCAGATCTTCCCACATCGTGATGTAGACATGTGGGGGCGTTTTTGAATGAGGTGTTTAGGAGGGTGTGGTTGACTCTTAACTCTTATAAAGAATATCTCTTTGGATTTGAGACTTTAGTCTTTTTTTTCAACTTTACAGATCTTCTTCATGCACCAAGAGTTTGTAACACTCCAAAGAGAGAGGAAAAATTGAAATCGCATCATATGACCCCTTTAAAATTTCAAAAAGTTTTTTTTTTCTGGTCTAAAATGACCGAACTACACCAGAGGGTTGAATTAAAATGACTTTTTTGAGCATTGTTAAACTATGCAAAAATGTGAACCAAAGGAAAACTGCACTGCTAAACATCTTGAGCCTATTATGCTTTGTTGCACAATATTTAAACCCATACCACTGCCAGATCTTCGAAACAAACTACCTAAAAAGCCTTTTTGTAAATATAATTGCTTATGTGTTCTTTTTCAGGGGCCTTTAGTTTTTTTGGAACAGGCTTTAATTAACTATGCACTGCGGATCCTGTACAGCAAGAACTATAACCTTCTGTACACACCCTTCTTCATGAGGAAAGAAGTCATGCAGGAGGTCGCTCAGCTCAGCCAGTTTGACGAGGAGCTCTACAAGGTTTGACTTACATCTGTTACTTTATTTCAGCGGTGGACGAAGTACACAGATAAAGTACTTGAGTAAAAGTACAGATACGTATAATAAAATATTACTCCAGTAAAAGTACTCCTTTTTCAATTTTACTCGAACATAAAGTAACATTATGAAATGTAGTGAAATAAAAGGTACGATCTTATGCTTTGGAATGTAGTAAAGTAAAAGTTAATCAAAATAAAACTACTCCAGTAAAGTACAGATACTTGGAAAATGTACATAAGGACAGTAACGAAGTCAAGCTACTCAGTTACTGTCCACCACTGCTTTATTTAGCCATTAATTTGACATTTTGATTGATTTATTTAATCATTTTTATCCAATAAACTTTGATGTGAGGAGTATTTATTTATTCATCTGACCCAAAATAATAGCAGAGTATTTCAAAATCTCACACCATCAAGCTAGAACCATTATATTACAATAAAAATGAATAAAATATTTACAAATTATTTTAATTCAATTACAAAGTAGATTATTATATGCTGTATGTGTGTGTTGGATAAAGGTGTGAGAATCCTGTATCTGATGCATTGAAATAGTGTTCATTGAGATGAATCAGACAGATGGCCAGCTGCTTTAAAAGACCCTCTACAGAGTCTTTATTCAAACCCTCAAAGAATTATAGCGTTTCCTGTAATGTGTTTGTTCAGGTGATCGGGAAGGGGAGTGAGAAGTCTGATGACAATACAGTGGATGAAAAGTATTTGATTGCCACATCGGAGCAGCCAATCGCCGCCTTCCTGAGAGATGAGTGGCTGAAGCCAGAAGACCTTCCCACCCGCTATGCCGGCATCTCAACCTGTTTTAGACAGGAAGTGGGCTCTCACGGCAGAGACACACGCGGGATCTTCAGGGTCCATCAGTTTGAGAAGGTCCTAGCTATTAAATCACTGAAATAATGAATGAACAATGACATATTAGTGTGCATTTAGATGACTTGATTTCGTTACAAGAAAAACAAGACTACTAGCCCAATCAGCATCTCTTGCAGATGAAGTGAAGAATTTGAAGACATTTCTGGAAGTAATGAGAAGAACAAACTGTATAATAACAGTTCAATCACACCCTCTTTTCATCTCGTTCCAGATTGAGCAGTTTGTCTACGCCTCTCCTCATGACGGGAAGTCCTGGGAGATGTTTGATGAGATGATTGGAACTGCTGAAGAGTTTTATCAGTCACTGGGAATCCCCTACCGCATTGTCAACATTGTATCAGGTTGGTTCACTTCACCCTTTATTTTCACTGAGAGTGCCATTGGGCTCTTTTTTTATTTTTTGGAAAGCAATAAAAGCTTTTGACAGCTTCCCATAACAAAGCTTCACATATATTGTTTGCTTTTATTTCACAGGTGCTTTGAACCATGCGGCTAGTAAAAAGCTGGATTTAGAGGCTTGGTTCCCAGGCTCCCAGGCTTATAGAGAACTTGTGTCATGCTCAAACTGCACAGACTACCAGGCTCGCCGCTTACGAATTCGCTACGGGCAGACCAAGAAAATGATGGACAAGGTACAATGTTTCCCATACATTGATTTATTTGTGGTGGCCCGCCATAATATAAAAACTGACCACCACAAATAGATTTTCCAGAAGGCTTTGATTTCGTTGAATAAACTTTGTGATTTTATTTCAAAATCGAAACCCCGATGTATGTGTTTTCATATCACTGTATTTCTGAAGGGAACAGACTGTCTACAGAAAATTTGGATGTCATTTTCACTTCATCTTGCATTTAATGTCTGATAAAGCAGTGTTTGTGAGCGGAGCGCTGCTTTGTGTACAACCGTTACCCGCTCTAAAGCCTCGTTGTTTAAATCTGATTTTATTTAGATTGTTTGGAATCCTATTCAAATCGCCTTTCTGGAAATCCTTTTCAGTCTGACTGCTCAGATCGGATTTATCATAGCTTTTTCACGTCCTCGCACACCGACAACATCTGTATTGCAAACTGTATTGCTGTTATTGTTGTTTTAGCGTAGGCATAATGCAATGGCATTGTCATAGAAACCAATGCACATAGCACGCATGGACACACAAAACGAAAATGAACCATTGCGATACACTATATGGACAGTCAATTATTCAAATCAGATTCCATCTGAATATGGACAAAATCAGATTCGGCTAACACTCTGCACGAGGCTTAAATGCATCTCCTTTTGGCAGTGAATGAATTTGCATATAGATGCCGCCACAAATAGAGTGCAGGTCTGTGGGAAACACTGAGATACATTGCTACTCCTCAGTTCTGAGTAAGGATTCTGGGTAATCTGTATTAACTGCATCAAGCTGGTTTCATTGGTCATTGTGTCTGTTCTCTTAAAGGCTGAGTTTGTGCACATGCTAAATGCCACCATGTGTGCAACCACCCGTGTTATCTGTGCTGTCCTGGAGAACTATCAGACAGAGGAAGGCATCATTATTCCAGAACCCCTCAAAGCATTCATGCCTCCAGGTGAGTATCACTAAATACGGATCTAATCAATCTTAAATACTAAACCTTAATAATAAATGTATGAGGAAAAAAAAAACTTTAATTTTGTTTTTGTTTTTTTGAGAGGGGGGTGGCGTAGCATATTTGTTAAAGATTATATTGAGAATCACAAGGAATTTAACAATTCTGGTTCCAATACTGAATGCTTCCTAGTGCTGAAGCTGTACGTTTTTGATTAGCTATAAAGAAGTGATTCCTAAGAATCATTAGTTCAGGAATCCGGCAACACTGCTTTGTGTTCATTTGTTCCAGAAATAGGCCTCACTTTTCACGCTGCAAGTTCTTCATTGCTCAAAAGAACTGACACATAAGAGAAATATGTCCTTCAGGAATGAGACCACACTCGCTACACTGCATATTTTTGGGTCACTCAAAAGACCCGACTCATAAGAATCATTAATTTGGGAATTGGATGACATTGGTCATGCTGTATGTTTTTGATTCACCATAAAGATCCAATTCTTAAGAATCTTCACTTGGCTCAAAAGATTAATTTGTTCTGCCATCAGACTACACTTGTCATGCTGTAGTAGTAGTTGTCATACATCTCAAGATATGTACCGTAAGCTATGAATAGACCCTTTAGGTAATTCAGTGTTTGAATACTATGTTTTCTCTTATACAATATACCAGCTGTCTATCTCAATATTTTGATTTCTTTACTCAGGTTTAACAGAAATGATCAAGTTTGTGAAGCCAGCCCCCATTGAGCAGGAGGCAACCAAGAAGCAGAAGAAACAGCAGGATGGAGGGAAGAAGAAGAAACAGCATGGTGGTAATGCTGACCTAGAGAACAAAGTGGAGAACATGTCAGTTAATGACTCCTAGACCTCCTTCAATCCCAGCCAATCCCCTCTCTTTTGTGTGCCCTACTCAAAATCATTGTCCACTGAAACGGTCACACTGTCATGTCCCTGCCTCAGTTTATTTCCTCTGGGACAGTCCTACTATGGTGTTGTCGATGGAAATGATGGTGTCATGTTAAATAATATTATCTGACGTCATTCTCCAATCCTACAGAGGGATATTCGAAATCTTAAATTAAAAAAGGTATGGTGATAGACATTTAGCCATTAGAATGAAATGCCTTTAGGGCAGTGTGATAACCTGAGGGTTTGAATTATAATTCTGCTGTTCAATTAAAGGGAACATGCATGGCCATAACTGTTAGTACTGGGATTATTCTGCATCAGTTTTAGGACTTTCTGAATGGAAATCGGTTATTGATAACAGACCGACCTCATTCAATATCCTGTCTTACAATTAATATTTGTGCTATACGTAAAGGTAATTACTGATTACTGTACACTAACTATTCACATTTTCACAAATGTCAAAGCAGCCAAAAATGCAGCTTCCGCTCGTGCACATCCGTCTTTTCATTCATAGACACATTACTATCTGTGATTTGTCTGTAAAACAGGGAATGTTGTTATATGTACAGTACTTGCTAATAATGATGCCTTGTTGGGAGTATGATTGCATTTGAGAATAAATCAATACCTGAAGGAGAACATTGTCTGGAATTATATTTAGTGTCATGAATTTGTTGAAAGTGTTAATATTGTGTTATGGGTGTTAAATTTAAAAGGTTAATAATATCTCATATCTGGTAATTATGGTAGATGTATTTAAAGTGACAAAATTGGGAATGTAAGAACAAGGAATCAACATTATACCAAATTAACTGTCCGATTACAAGCAGCCAATCTTAATATAAATTATCCTGTGCAGGTGATTTAGAAAGCTTGTTTATTTTATATGCTTACAAAATTGAGTTTTGAGCAGTTTATATTTTGTTAAAAACTGTACTCGTTCACATCCTTTTCTTCACTCTCTGAGGCAGAAGTCCTCAAACTCATCCTTTCTAATCATCCTACTACTTATCCACTTGATCCTATTCTATCTCATCTCTTTCAAGCCTTTTCTCCTGCATTTATACCTGCACTTACTCACATCTTTAACACATCCCTTCACACTGGAGTTTTCCCCTCAGCATTTAAACAGGCTAAGCCCGAAGACTGGCAAGAACAGATTCCAAATCTTCTGTACTTATCTTGCTGGATCTGTCCACGGCTTCTGACACGGTTAACCTACAGATCCTCTTGTCAACCCTACTGGCAAAGAGCATCTCAGGAACCTCACTCTAGTGGTTTGAGTCTTACCCCTCAGATAGATCCTTCAAGGTATCTTGGTGAGGTGAGGTGTCCAACAGATATTTTTGCTGGATAAAGGACCATCACCTTCAGCTCAACTTTGCCAAGACAGAACTGCTTGTGGTCCCAGCAAACCCGTCGTTTCATCACAATTTCACCATCCATTTAGACACATCAACCATAACTCCTTCAAAAGCAGCCAGGAATCTTGGAGTTATGGCTGATGATCAGCTGACTTTCTCAGACCACATTTCTAAAATTATCTGGTCCAGCAGATTTGCTTTATTCAACATTAAGAAGATCAGGCCCTTTCTTTCGTAACATGCTGCACAACTCCTTGTTCAAGCTCTTGTTCTGTGCAGGCTGGACTATTGCAGTGCTCTCTTGGCAGATCTTTCAGTCAGCTCTATCAAACCTTTACAATTAATCCAGAACGTGGCAGCAAGATTCATTTTTAATGAGCTGAAAATAATTCACGTCACACCTCTTTTTATTAATTTGCACTGGCTACCAAATAGCTGCTTGCATATAATTCAAGACATTGATGTTTGCCTAAAAAACCACCACTGGCTCTGCACCCCTTTACCTGAATTCATTACTTCAGACTTATGTGCCCTCTAGAAGCTTGTGTTCTGCAAGTGAACGTTGTTTTATTGTGCCATCCCAAAGAAGCACAAAGTAAATGTTCCCTCCTGGTGGAATGACCTGCCCAACTCAATCCGAGCAGCTGAGTCCTTAGCTATCTTCAAGAATCGGCTAAAAACACATCTCTTCCATCTTTATTTGACCCTCTAACTCTAGCACTCTCTTTATTAAAATTTTAAAAACTTGCCTCTTTTAGATTTGCACTTTATTAGCTTCTCTATTCTTTTTGTATTATATTTATTTTCTTTTTATTTATTATACAATTAACAAAAGAAAAAAATACTTATTCTTTTTCTATTCTATCTGTTTTCTTTTTATTATATATATATATATATATATATATATATATATATATATATATATATATATCTGTGTTTATTACAAGTTTATCCCGTCACTTTGTAAACAATAGCCTACTTAGTTAGACGTAAAAAAGATCTATACATATCTAAAACATTTAACCTCTTGCATGAACCATTACGCTCACCTGGGCTTTTGGAAGCGATTTTGATTCACAGCCGAAGCATAGGCTCAGTTTTCGAACTCAATATTTAATAGATTTATTTGACCAATATTTAATAGTTTTCACAATTAACGTTTTTGTTGATAGAGATAAACTTTGCAGTTCGTAATTTAAAACACTCCAAATAAACAAATACCTTTTAATATAATGTACACTTCAAACCAATCCTTTTCTTTTCTTTTCTACATAGTACGTTATTTTAGTGAATGTGCGTTGACTAAGAACTTTCACGCTAGTAAAAAGTTAGCCTGATTGACTACAACTCCCAGAAGCCTTTACTCTAGTCGCCGATATATCCTGAAATTCTATTGGCTTATTGCACTGTCGTTGGCCAATCATGTTTCAGGATACTGCCCTCTTACAAACTGCCACTTCCCAACGGTGAGATGCAAATCTGTCAAACATATCGGCTTGTTTACGGAATAATTTGTGTTCATTTAAAGAGTAAACATCTCTTTTTTTATATTAAAGATCCATTAGCGGAGCTGTACAAAAAAAGCGATGGGATCCGGAGAAAGCACGACCAGGAGAGTTTCTTTCGGCCTAGATGAGGATGACAGGGTGAGGATACTGCGTGGAGTGAAGGTAATTTACATTAATCCAACATCCCATATTTACCACCTACCAATCATACTGTTGTACAATACGGCAATGTCTGTTTTCGTTGGACTTTGTTGCGCGAATCTGCCGTCAAGGTACCCGAATGTCCTTCAGTGAACGGGTCGCGTTTGGGAAAACAGGGGACAACGTTGTTTCAGATGTCTGTCATTTCACAAAAAACATGAATTGTTTCGTCTCTAATTTAGTCCACACATGATTGACGGACGTGCTTTGGTTAACGACATTCGAGTCACGAGGTTTGACAAATCGTTTTGGCACCTTGCTAATCTGTGTCCCTCAAGGTGTGCAGAAGTGTAATTGAAACAAGTGTATATAGTCCTGTCGGGACACTCATTGTGGTAATCTTGTAGTAAGTTACTCTTCTTTAAAGAGAGTTGATTACAGACTGGAGAGATGTTTCTTCGAGTGACACGACGTCTGTAAACAAGTTATTTTTCTTTATTATAGTTTGCATGTTTACAAATATGCAAGGCAGCTCCAGAAGGAACAATTAAGCTTTAACCTTTCTGTGTCATATTTTTTGTTATATCGAGTATGCACTTGCTGTTTCCTAATGGTAGGAAGAATTGTATAAAATATATGAGCGCTCTTAAAACTTTATAAACTTATTGAGGACGTCTGTGTAACTTTTTTTGTCCTTAGCTGTCTGAAGACGTCCTACAGCGCATGAGGAATGCCAGTGCTGATCCAAGACCGCCTGTCAACAATAAAGAAAACCTAGGTGTGATGCATTATTTTCATAAATGTTTGCTTGAGTTGCGATTTAGTGAGATTTAATTCGTAATGCAGGTTAGGGATAATCATTTTAAGTTTTTCTGATCCTGCAGGCGAGCAGACTCGAACATCCAGCACATCTGACCCGCAATCTCCAAAAACACAGCCCAGGACGACTTTTCCTGACACTAAAGAAGAGCTCAGGAAGAGGTACTTTTAGTCCAAATAGTTTTAAATGGCGGTATTCCACTGTGTGGTACAGCTCGGCTCAGCATGGTTTATGTTTTCACTGCAGTTTAGTATTGCTTAAGAGTGGATGGGACTATTCACATGCCATTATAGTTGTGCCACCTCTACTGCTGCGTCTCCTAAAAAAAAAAAAAAACGTTTTCATTCCACGTTGCCCCATCAAGCTCTTGCTGGATCTGCTCCGTAGCTATCAACGAGAGGAACATCTGTACTTCCGCAACAGACAACAAAACTTTTTGGTTAAATAAAGGTGCACTCGTTAAAAACGGTGTCGTTCGATCCTTCGCTGGCTGTGCTGATTTAAATCTAGTGGTTCTTTTGTGTTTGTGTCACAGGTTCAGTGACGATTCTCTCCGGCCAATCTGTGATCAGCAGAGTTTTCACATCACGTTATGGTAACATTACGGTTCAATTGGAACCTCAACCGAGGTGGTACAAAAAAGTACCAGGTACTGTACTCAGTGGAAAACCCCCCAAAAGTGAAGCATACCGAGCCGTACCGTGCAGTAGGGTTGCACGGTGCAAAAGTATCGCGATTCTCGGAAATTAAAAAGTCACTATTCCTAAATGTATTAGTATCGATACTTCAAAGAATGACCGCATTTAAGATTTGTAAGAGATGTATTTCATGTTGGGGTGTGCAACGGACGCTTCCAGTGCCTCCCTATGGACGTCTGTTTTTTTTCCTTTTTTTCAAACACTACAGCGGGAGCAAACGACAGACACCGTGGGCATGGCGCCAGGCCTCGGAGAGGCTATTATTAACAGAAACTAAAGTAAGAGGGAATAAAAGTGTCCACAGGGGGAGAGTGTCCAAAACAAATGGGATCTGGTGTCCTCGTCATGTTGCGGGGTTCGTGTGGGTCTGGCAGTGTTCTGGAAGGAAGGGTACAGGTAAGGGGCGGTGTCTGGCAGCTGCACGTGTCGCCCTCCCTTCGGTCTGGGGCGCGAGCGGTGATGGCTTCTTCTAACGGCTGCATCCTTCTTGCTGGCCGCATCGCTTGACGGGGATCGATGGCCTGACGTCCATGCAGCTGACTCATCACAATATGTTTTTTTTTAGAGTGTTATATGATTAGAATGTTGTCCCGGTTTTAAAAAAAAAAAACAGCAATGATATTTGAAAGTGTATTTTCCCTTTTCAGAAAAAGTATCGAAAAAGTTTAGAAATTCTTGACTTGGTATCGAAACAATAATTTTGTTATCGTGACAACACTACCGTGCAGTGGAAAAGCCCCAAAACTGGGGTCCAGGGATCCTCAGGGGGCTGGAAAGAGTGCTAGGGAGTTTAGAGAAAAAAGAAAAGTGTAAAAATTAATATATAATAAAAAAAATATATATTTTATATATACAAATTATATGAAAATAATAAACTTGTTTTAAAGTAAATACACATGTAATTAGAAATTAAAATGAATCAATAATACATTTAAAATAATTAAATGATATACAAATTAGTTTAGACAAATAAACAAAATCAACAAGATTATAAATAGATAGTAAATAGTGTATATATATAATAAAATAATAAAAAATAATAATAAACTAAAGATTTTCAGAATAATATCCCAAATACTAGAATTATTGTACTAATTTAAATCTAAAATAGGATTTAGGACCGAAAAACTTATTATATATTAGTAACCTATTAAAATCACACAACACCGCGCCATTTTGAGCTGAGTCAACTGATCCAGTCAGTTAGATGCCACCATTATTGTTCCTAATCGCAGATCCACATAACACACCGTTAGTTTTCGCTCTGAAGAGCCATTCTAGCTCTTTCTGAATCACTCGGTGTATTTTCAACGTTTTCAACCAATTCATCTTGCATTTTCCATAAATTATGCTTATATGTATTGCTAAAATATAACATGAATACTTAAACATTGTAGCTCTCACAAGGGAGAAGATCTCAGGACTCATTTTTTCCTGGATGCTGTTCAAGTGTGAATCATACTCTTGAAACAAGCTTAAGAACAAGGAACAAAACACTGACGCTCTCTGGTAGGGTTGAGAACTGCAGTGAGTGAATCATGGGTTGGCAACAGGCTTGTAAATAAAGCTGTGTGTGTGTGTGCTTGTTCAGGTATGAGCAGCAGCAGGCCATTATACAGGAGGAGTTGGCTCGCATCGCACGCAAAGAGAGAGAGGCAGCCCGGCAGGACATCACTCGAGCAGTGCAGAGAGAGCGAGTACAGTCGCGGCAGGAGTCTGAGAAAGCCAAACAGCTGGTGAGACTCTTCTACAAACACTTCAGCACAGCACAATACTTCAGGACAGAGGTTTAAGGACACATGCACTGTTCTCTGAGACTAGCAATGCAAATACTGTACATAATGTTCACTCAAAAGTCAGTAAGATTTAAAAAATAATATATAAATAAAATTAGCAAGCTCTTATTGTTAAATTTGAATAGTATTTCAGCTATAAAAAAAATTTGAGCAGCATTTACTACATAGAGCCATAGTTCACGGAGAAGATCATTTTGCAATTCTTCCTTACATGGAGGTGTTTTAATAGCATATTTTAATTTAAGTAGCAACAGCATTCAATTTTGTATGTTTGATTAATTTGTCAACAATTTCAAATGGTTTGTTTGAATTAATCATATCAAACTAAAACGATAGCTTGTGAAATGGGCCACTCTTGTGTTGTAATAGCGTGGCTAAACACTGTCTCCGCAGAAGGCAGCTTGTAAGTTTACCGTGGATTTGTTTACGAACAAGGCACAATTTGACGCAGGATTTTTTGAAAGATTGGACAGACGATGCTGTGCCAACTATATTGGATATAGTATTTATAAGTGTAACTGTTTTTTGCGTGATCACTATTATATCTGTTAAATAGATTGTTTATGCATTTTTAACTTAAATCAATCTATCTGTAAAGGACGTAGATACAACATACACAAGTGTTAGCCAATCAAAGCAGCGGGCGTTTACTACATCTTCATCTATTTATACGTCTACAAAATGAAGCTTTCTAATGATTGGGCTCAAAAACATTATTTCTAAATTATGATGTTTTTGATGTAAAAATAACATTATAAGTAGACCTCAGAGAGCCGTACAAAATGAAAAAAAACAGAGGCAGTTCATGACCCCTGGTAAAAAACAACAACAACATATGTATGCATAAATAAAAATATTACTAAAATAATTAAACTGAATTTTTAAAATCATTTTAACACACAGCCTTTAGTGGCTTCTTGCTTTCTTAGTTTTATCAAATATTAGTCCGTGTTCCAACAGCCAAACTAGTTGACAATTCCGCAATAAGTAAATATAATTAAAAAAGAAGAAAAAAATGAATAGCTTCTATTCTTATCTCCCTTATTTTCCCAGTTTGAAAGTTTTTCTCTTAAATAAAGTCCCGCAGGGAAGGAACACTCTCCCTGGTCAAGTCCCTGTTGGAGAAACACGCTACTGCTCTCTTGACACGGGTGAAATTGGCTTCTTTGAATTCCAATTCAGTTTTTTCCTTTGTCCCATCTTTCACTTCCTCTCATCCACTTATTCAGGTCCTTTAGGGATCGTGTCCCTTCACTCTTGGGCCCCTGGAGGAGCCACCTTATCTAGTCTATATGAGTTTTACATCATATGTCGTCATCTTGTAGACACTGGAATGAAGGACTGTGTGTGTGATGTTGTACGTGATGGTCTGTGCCCGAGGATCCTGGGGTACGTCTTGTTGGTGTGTCTTATCTGAGCTCTGACATGTTCTGGACACTTAATAGAAAAGCTTCCCCTGGGCTCAAGCTTTGAAGAGTAAACGTGTGTGTCGGTGTGTGTGTGTGTGTGTGTGTGTTGGTGTGGAGGTAGGTTGTGAAGGTAATTATGGCTCCATCCTCCTGTTTAGCCCTGAACATCTCTCTCTCTCTCAACCTCAGTGTCTTATTAGCAGATGTGTGAACATGGCCAGATGTGTCACCACAAGCCTCAGCTGTGATTCTGTGTTTGTGAAGAGTTTAGTATGGATTTTACACCAGTAGAAGATTGTGCTTCACTACCAATTATGTATTTGAAATGTGTTATTTTAGTTTATTTACTTGAAAAATATTAATCAATATGTGAATTGGTTTTTATTTTTATTTATTTTAAGGTTTTAGTAGTTGTTACATGATTGTTTTCCATTTTTATTAGCTTTTCTTTAGCTTTTCTTTTTTTTTTTTTGTTTAAGTAACTTAAGTGTTTCAACTTAATCTTCAAGACCTAATTTCAGTTAGTTGCCAAGATAACACTTATACTGTTATTCACCAATGATAAATTAATTTGATCAAAAGTGTCATAATGTCTAACTTAAATAAATGGTGCTCTTTTGAACATTGTATTCATCAGTAAAATCTTTTAAAATATATTGTGGGTTCCACAAGAATATTGTTTTCAAGAGTGATAATATATATATATATATATATATATATATATATATATATATATATATATATATATATATATATATATATATATATAAATGTTTCTGCAGCAGCAAGTTGAAAGATTTCTGATCATGTGACATCCTTCAATTTGAAAATTGAAAATCACCCTTTTTTTAATCCATTCTACTGAATACACAGTTATATGGTCTGTGTTTTTTTTTATTTATTATTTGAAATGTATTATTTAAGTACAAACCTATATCCCATCAGTGGAGAACCATGGTTTTACCCCCTGTATGTGGATGGTCTGTCATTAATCAGAATGAGCCGTGACATGGCAGCTTCTCTCTGTTCTGCTGGTGCGTTTCCGAGCGCAACATCAAGGTCTGTGCCTCTAAATATTCATGATTATTAATAATGTCCTGATCACTGGAGACCTCTCTTGTTAAACATGAGTCATGGTGAGATATCAGCTCAGACATCTGAGGAGGAATTGATCCTTTGCTATCGGTTTCATGCAAAAGGATGTTAAAATATTGATATGAAAGTGTTATCGTAATAAATATTAGAAGTGTCTTCCAGTTCATGATGACAGCATGAATACACCATGATTTGGTATTTTGACACTGCATCTGCATTTACGGCAGTAGAGTACAGTATTTTCTGTCTTGTTTGTTGCTGTAGTGTTGTATATGATTGATCACCAGGCTTTTAAATGGGGTTTTTACGTGTGTTATTGGTGGAGCTGCATCTGTTCTTCTTGCTTATTGTATAGTGTCTGTATAGTGTATAGATTTGAAGTGGTTTATTTAAGAAGTCACTTTGTAATAGTCTCAGGTTAGGAACAATTGAAGATGAGCCCTGTTTTACACCAAGTAAAACATTTACTTAAAAATTGAAAAATGTATTTCTGTGAAGTGTAAACTGTGAAGCTGTGAAGCTATTCACAGTTGAACTGTAGGAGGTATGTAAGTTAAAAGAAACATTACTAATTAATAAACAAGTCAAATAAAAAAACAATCAAAATGAACCACTTACTAAAAATAATTGAAATGTTCGTTAACATGCATGTCACAATTAACCAACATTTTACGGCAATATTTTCTTGGGGATTATTTTTTCTCCTAATTTTGTTTTTGTTTAATCCAACAAATTTGTTTTGCTCTTGATGTGAATCACTTTAAATGTAATAATTTTCAAATTATAATTATATCGGATCAGTATTCCTAAAAAAAAAAAAAAAGAAAGTTTCCCATTTTTGTTTATATTCAGTTCAGCGTTTATTTGGTTTGAATAGCTTTGCATCTGTCACACGTTTTGTTTGTTTTGCTTTTTTTTGTTTGTTTAACTGATGTGTTTCTCTCAGTGAACACTTTTTGTAATTGTGATTCGTAGTGTCTTATCGTTTAATTTTTTCATATTTTTTCACCTTTAAGGGGCTTTGAATTTGGATTATCATTTGACCTTTTCATTACACTGATTTGTTTTGTTCTCCGTCAGAATACATTTGCAATTTTTTTTTTTTTTTTTTTTTGCTCTTAGTGTGAATTTTCCTTTTTTTAATTTTTTTTTTTTTTTTATAAATGTTGTTCTTTCATTAAATTTCTTTTCTCCTATTATGAAAACCTTAATGCATATTTAGCTTTTTTTTGTTTCCCCTCTCAGTGTGGCTATTTTTGCATTTATAATACTTTAACAATTTTTTAAGTCCATGTGAATATTTATTTCACTACATAAAATAGGACTTGTAGTGCTTTCGTTTCTGTTTTTCCTTTCAACATTTGATAACTCCTTCACATCAAAAATAGCTATTCTCCACAATATTGTCTTCCAGAAAGAGGACGATAGAAATGTATTAAAATGCAGTAATGTGTCACCTCCGCCCCTGCGCTCGCACTCGGACTACAGGAACACTCTTTCTGTGAAATGCACCATTCACTGTCTGTTCATCTCCTTTCTTACTTCCTCCATCCATCTGCCAGGGTCTCTGCGGATGCCCTCCATGAGCTCTCACTGTACATGACGAGCCTTCACAAGATTAATAAAAAATAACATAGAGAGTTTGGGGATAAAGGAAGAGAGAGGGGCGAACTATGGGTAATTTCTTTGCTCTTAAACGCATTAATGCCGTTCACTGGCCTGGTGGCGGGGAGAGGTGATAAGTTGCATTTGCATTTGGCACTCTCTTTCCACAGTTCCATTAAAAAGCTGGTCTCATTAACACCGCTTCACGCTCGCCGCCGAGCTGCCCGCCTGCTCCTCTGGCTCAGTTGTTGCTTATGCATGAGAACTGCTAAAATAATCAGAGTGCATCTATGCCTGGCTTATCTCTCTGTGATAAGGACTCTGATCCTTTTCCAACCTCTCGTATCTGATTTTGCATCAGACGGATGATGTTTTTTAAATCTGCTTTTTTAGCATATGAAGTGACATCATTGCATAAAGCTTCACACTTGTGTCTGAATGGATGCTGTGGGGCTCAATTTCTGTTGTTCGGTCTAACCAGGTTGTACAGTAGTTCAGTTTTACAGTAGATTACTGTATTTTATACATTCTCCTGATGAGTATTTTGGTGTTACACTAGTATTTCTTTGGCATCTTTGAAGATAATTCAGTTCATATAATAAAACATTTTGTAAATTCTGTTGTTAGACACTAGGTGGTGGAATAACTCTTTAACACAATGTTAGTGTTTTAATGTCTGCCAAATCTCAATACAAAGACCAAGAGGTCTTCAGTGCTAATTGGTATTGTAAATGTTTCTGGTACATTATTACAGTATTTAAATTTGTAGTAGTAGTCAATGTTTTTGTTACCACTGTCTATCTTGAAGTGAGAAAATGGAGGAAAATTGAAGCGAGACAGACTTAAAGCTCTCAGGTGTTGATTCTTTTGGTTCGCCTGAGACTCTGTTAACATGAGTAGTTGCGCTAGATTCATAGGATCAGTTTTTGCCATTATTTTTTATTTTTATTTTCTGGTCTGATGTATAAAAATTATATTTAAAATGTATAATACAAGTTTTCTATTTGATTTTTTTAAAAAATATAGTTCATTCCTGTGATGCAAAGCTGAATTTTCAGCACCATTGCTCCAGTCTTCAATGTCAAGTGATTTTTCAGAAATCATTCAAATATGCGGATTTAGTGCTCAAGAAACATTTCTTATTATTAATATTGAAAGCCGTTATGCTGCTTATGTTATACATGCATATTTTTGTGGAAAACTCGATATGCTACCGTTCAGAGGTTTAATAAAAAAAAAAAAAAAACTTGATACTTTCATTCAACAAGGTGAGCGTAAAGGCGTTTATTTATAATGTTAGAAAATATTTATATTTTAATTTACTTATGCTGTTCATTTGAACTTTCCAATCATCCAAGTATCCTGAAAAACATGTATTAAGGTTCCCCTAAAAATATGAAGCAACACAACCGTTTCAACATTGATAGGGAATGTTTATTGCACCAATATGAATATGAAGATTTAGTAAAACTACTGTATTCATCTATGTGCGTTAAATATGAGTTGTGATTTCCGTCGTAAATGAAAGATTTATCCCTTCATCACTCCAGCCTCATAACACACCTCATCACAGACATCAGCATTTCCCCCTCAGCCTCCAACAGAAGATAACAATAAGTTCATTTCGTCGTTTATTTATTTGCCTACTTTCATCTCCCCCCGCAGTGCAGTTTATCAGAGAAGCTCAGTGTGAGTAATCCGGTGCGGCAGGAGAGAGAGAAGAGAGTCGCTCTGGTAGCAGAGTCCTATCAGTAATTGTAATCTCAGGCCTGACATCTTCCTGCATGCAAAGCCATTAAGACTCCCGCGCTTTCTGAGCTCAAGCCAGGCCAGAGCTCAGGTAATTGCCAGCGAGGCCCGCAGCAGGCAGGTGGAGTGGATAGATTTTATCCGGTGCTCCCTGCACTGTTTCTTCCGTTCTAGCGTCGCTGTTGGAGCAGGAGTCTGGGATAAGAGGGAATTAGGTGCAGGATTAGGTCTTGTGTTGTCTCGGTGTTTGTAAGTGTTTACTTATCACTCTGTCGGAAAGGCTTTTTTTTTTTGAGTGTGTCGCAGGTTTTTCTGGTAAGCGTCTTGTGTCAGTTGAGAATGATTATCTTGTTTCCATGTCATTGCCAACCACAAAATGCCAGTGTTTATGCCAAAAGTATAAACCGTTTTTACTTATTTTTTACTTTTTGTGACTTTTATTAATTGACCACAAAGTTATTTGTTAAAACAAATGGAACAAAACAAGGCTCGATACAAACCTGCTTTTCCTAGACTCAACACTGAATATAAAAAAAAAAAACGCTTAGTAAGAAGAGCATTTTTCCAGCGTGCATCAATGAAGTGTTTAAAAAGGGGGAGGAGACCGAAAGAAACTGGGTTTATAGAAGAAAACTTGCTCACGACCAGGTTAGGTTCATAGAGTAAGTTACTACGGTAACTGACTCTGAGTGTAAGTTACCTCTCTTTCAGAAACAGGCTTGACTTACCCTGCTTGCTCGGGTTTAACGAACCTCCCATTCTGAAACAGAAAACCTAGAGTTTCCCTCATTTCAGGCTTAACATACTCAGAGTTTTTACTTAACCTCCTTTGTGAAACAGGCCCCAGAAATGATCTGTCAGTATAATGTACAAATAATGTTTGCTGCATACAAGCCTGAAGAAGAATAGAAAATGTTGTGTGGAAGAGAAACATTTACTGGAATGGATTTGAACCTTAATTTCGTATAATTTTATTTCCACATATGATAACCGTTAACCAACACATCTTATTTTTTTAAGGTTATTTTGAACATTTTAGGAGCATTTTATTTATTTTTTTGTCACTTTTATTGACCTCAGAATTTGAAATAGGAGTTTGTCTGTCCGGACTGTTTTCCATACTTCAGTTTCATAGTGAAATTAAAGGAAGTAATCTGGGATGAGCTGCATTCAAACCTGTTTTTCCTGTATGAGCATCAAGGCTTAACATGTCCGAAACGTGCTTACCACTAGGCCACAACCAGGCTGCCAGGTGGAGTACTAGAAAATTAGTTTGGAAGAGGTTTTTTTTTTTGTCATGTTTATTGACTGCAAAGTTAGACAGGGAATAGGACCGGAATTATTTGAGTAGAGAGGAAAAGGGATTGAAAATGTATTTGAACCTTCATTTCCTATATGAGCACCAAAACAACAACCTTAGAACTTGTAGTTTGTCTGTTCTTATATTGACACCTTTATGAACATCGAAATGTAAAAGCATTATTTGGCAAAAGTCATGTAAGTTTGTATGCATTCAAACTTGTGTTTCCTGTTTGAGCACCAAGGCTCAACAAGTCTGAAGCACGTGCTAGCAGAGAAGTAGAAAATTAGTTTGAGATATAAAGTTTGTTTTTAGACTTTCTTTCACTTTTATTGACTTTAAGATGAGAAAGGATTATTATTATTTGATAATTATGTGAGCGGAGAGAGGAAATAAGATTGTTGCTGGATTTAAACCTTCCATTTCCAATACGAGCCAAAATTGCACCACATGTGATAACCACTAGCCCACATCTCAAGACTTTTTCTTTTTCTTTTCTTTTTTTTTTTTCTCCATACAAGTTCTTTTGAGAATTAACTTTTTTGTTATTTTTATTGACCTCAAAATTTGAAGTGGGGCAGGAAATTATTTTGGGAGAGTGAGGAGATTGAACTGGGACTAAACCTACATGTGTTAACTTGCTAGGCAACAATGTTCCTTGAGCATTTCAAGAACAAAAAAGTACAACTGTGATGGATAAAGGAGAACCGTATCATTTAGGGGCAGGTGACCCCTGAAGGCAGTCAGGATTATGAGTGCTAGCAGTACGTTTTACCTGCCATTCAATAAAGGAAGATGAGCATATTAAATTTTTATACCTCATGAGCACTTGACCGTTCCGGGCTGATTCCTGTGTCTCTCCCTCTGGTGCTGAATGAATCCCGACCCTCTGTCAAATAGTTCCTCTAGATTTGTCTTGTTGCTCCAATCTCTTTTCCCTCATGTCATCAATATCACGTTCGAGACCCTGCTCAAAAATTACATCAGCGCTCTCTGACACGGTGGTCGGATCGGGCTCAGATAAGATGCGAAACGCTGGCAGAGAAATTATTCATGGCAACGGCATTAGAGAAGCAAGTGGCCCTTCCTTCTCCTCCCCAGACGACCGCATCGGCGTGCACTCTGGGTAGTCAGTTTGAATATTAAGTGCTAATTTATTGCGTAGCCGGGAGCTACGTGTTAAATAAACGCAGACGAGTAAATAGACGAGGAAAGCGGGAGGGAAGCTGTGCCCAGATATCAGATGGCAACGCAGCACATCCAACCTAGAGGGGATGACGGAGTATAAACACACACCGCAGGACACAACAGATGCAGAGCGAGTGTGTGTTTGTGCAGGAGACAAATCTGAGAATATGCGACAACTGTTACTCACGGCGAGTTTCAATAACTTAGCCTTGAAATTAAATTAAAGAAGTGAACCAGAATCAGTTTTTCAAATGACACAGGTTAATCAATAGCCGTCTGGTAAGACCGTTATCTGGACGTTTCATACGAGGAGAGCATTTAATTGTGGATTATCATTACCAGAGGTAAAGTTATACATAGAAATGAGCTGATTTAATGATCTTTTCTAATGCGATGTTGGACTGAAACATTTTAATTAACAAAATCTCTTTTTTTGTTATGGAAACACGTATTACTGATACTTTTATGTGTTCCTTGAGAATTGTCAGAGTTAGATGCTGTAATGCAGCGATTCTCAACATTTCTGGCTCCACAGGCCCTGAATGTTCACAAGAGTAGTCAAAGATAGACGTTTATATTTTCTATTCGCTTGTTAAGTCTGACGTCACGTAGCAGCGCTTCCGTGTCCAAACGAACAAACAGTTACCACGAGAAAACAACAAAAGGTGCTAATATAAACTCACAATGTGATAGAATACTAGCGAAAAAGTTATAATCTTAACCTTTAACTCCATACCGAAGTCCCAGATAGCCAGACAATGAAAATATAAAAAAAATATATACAAATTATTTGTGTTTGGGACGCTGTGAGCACGGAGACTGTAGTGTATACCGTAAGTTTGAAAGCGTTTAGCTTACATGATTAATATGAATAAACAGTGCTCATAAACGGCTGCTGAGGTCGTATTCTCAAGTGAAGCGAGTTGAGGCTTGGACCCGGAAGCAGCGCTTCTTACGTCATCACTTAACAACCGAATAGAGCGTTCAAAATGCAGACCTATTGAAATGGGCGTATCGTTTCCAACACCTCTGTACACTAGACCAATCACAACAGACTAGGCCATCTGACCAATCAGAGCAGAGCAGGTTCATGAATCATTTGAGAATCGCTGGAAAATGAGGTGATATTAAATGCATATTTTGAGCAAACGAAAGCGTTTTTTGACCTTGCATGCATGTAATCTTATTGTAAGAGACTCCCAAAACAATATTAGGAACTGTAAAAATGTAAATGTCAATTTAGTAAGCAATATTATTATGATTTACTTTATTATGTTATTTGAAGCTGTAGAGCAACTCCGTTGGAACTACATGCTGAAACTTTAGGTGTGATGGAGAACTGTGATAACACATTATAGCTGACGTAATGTGTTTAGCAGCCTTCAGTTCATCATTCCTCCAGTCTCCTCACTTTTTCTTGATTGTATGGCCTGTCACTTTGCATCTATCCTGGCCTGGATGCTGAGTTACAGCCTAACACACACGCATGCACCATTGTTTACGGTAAACCAACTCCGAGCAGTGCTCATTTCTAGACTTATCAGTGTAATTCATGCTTGCCTGAGTATTATCTGCCTGCTCCAGATCCCAAACAGAGCGTTACATGAGTGCAGCACGCCCATCAGATTGGCTTTGTCACCACAGAGAATTTAAAGAGGATAAATAAAGAAATGACAAGGCGTGTGTGTATTCAGGAGCTGTGTGTGTGTGGCTCTCAACAGGCTCAGAGAGTTCTTTGAGACAAAGTGATGAGTTTGCCGTCATCAGACCAGCAGGGAGCAAACTCTTCATTCTTCAGCTAAGAGTTGTCATAGCCTCTCAAGGAACTTAAAGTGACTCTATTTTAGTCTCAACCTTTGTAGCTTTGTAAATGGCATTTTAGAAATTGGTACCTGCAGATGATTTAAAAAACGAAAACTAAAATGTTAATGTCCAGCACTAAAATCTTACTGAATGAGCAGCATTCAAAAGTAGCTTATTTCTAGCTAAACTTTGTATTTCATATTTCAGAATAGCCTGTATATTCACGCCCGTGACCACAAATAAACTGAAATCTGTTAATGGGCCAATTTATATTAACAGGTAGGCTGTAAAGTGTTTACATAAGTGTTTATTGTTATGAATGCATTTAAGTATGTATTAAACATGGGTTTCTTATCATATCACTGCTATCCTGCTTTAGGACATCACTAAATGCGCATTTTAGACATCTGTAAAATATTATGCAAACAGCACGTCACCTTGACCTGAAATACAACAACCTTAGATTAGTGTAAATATAGATAGAATATAGGTGATGATGTGATTGGCTCAATGAATGTGCAATTAATTTTCATCAGTGGTCAATTTAATATTATTTATTTACCATAACAGTATTTGCAAAGTCTTGTATTGTTTTTTTGTTTTTTTGAAAAATATGTTGTCAGCTTTTATTTTAAAATGAGTGTTTCTGTTTTTTTTTCACTTGCTTGTGATTTCATTTTTTAAATATATATATTTTTTATTCTACTTTTTGTTTGGCTTTAATTTTATTTCAGCTTTAGCTTGCAATTGTAGTACTTCAGCTTTATCTTAATTTTTAAAGCAGTCTTATTTTAATATTTGTTATTTTATTTCAGTTAAGGGAACAGTTTTTTTATTAGTCTTAATTGTAGTTAACAACATAGATTTTAATGAATGCAACAAAGAAGTAAAACAGGAAATGAATGATTAATTAATTTTGAGCTGATTTCTGTTAACGTGCAAAATGAACCTTATTTGTAGGTCTCCTTTGATGCTCAGCTCTTGGTTTTAACTCAGCCTGTCCTTTTGCTTATCGCTGTAGAGCCCTGGCAGTGTTGAGCGCTTGGCTTCAGCAAACAGACCAGATTACCCTCTCCTCCATGTTCATTAAATACGTGTGAAACGCCCTGCTGCTGCTCCTATAATGAGGAGTGAATTCCATACCACATAATACATTTGTTAGCACCCAATTTACAGTTGCAATTAGGATCCCTTGGAGAATTGTGCTTGGCCTTTTACAGTCTCCTTTTCATGTTTGATATATAACTGGTCAAGCACAAAAAGTAGACAGTAGACAGTTTGTTGAAGTTGTCAGAGAAGATTCGGTCCTATTAACAAAATTTTCTATAAAAAACATTGCTTAAAGTCAACATTAAATCAAAACTGACCCCATTTGCTGTCTTGATGTCCTTGGGCATATTGTGCATGATTCATCAGTGCGTGTTTTTCTAAAAGTGTTTTCATTGCCTCAAAATGTCTTTTCTTTTATGGTGATGTAACCAGATGAAATTCATCACCTATAAAATTTGTATTTGGGTTAAGTTAATTTTCGTTTTTTGCCGGAGATTAGTTTTCAGTTTTGGATGAGAAAGTTTTGAAGGGCTAAAACTATTAACTGAATCAGTGATGTTTAAGTAGTTTTCAGCTAAATTCAAATTACAATTTCGTTATTTATGGATGTGAATTGTTTCAAACATGTCTTAATAATGTTGAGGGACCATTTCCAGCATAATGTTTTCTGTAGCTAATTGTTAAGTGATGATTTCCTTCTTACTTCTCTCTCTCATTCTCTCTTTCTCAAGCCTGCCTCCGAACTGGATGCCTGGGTAAGCATGGCCTATTCCACAGTCATTGTTACATTTCTCTCATTCGCTCGTTCGTCCTTCCTATTGCTCCGTGTCTTGTTCCCTCCTTGTTTAAACATGGTGTTTCATACATTAAGCCTGATTGTGAGCATGCAAACCGTATCGGCCGCCGTGGCGGTTTTGGAGCTACCCAGCTAGAAAATTGCATATGATGCTCGTGCTGATGGAGGTGATTTACTACTCGCTCGAGACAGGAGGCAGAGGGAAGGGGTGATTATGTATGCCTGTAATTTGGGGTTGTGCTTTGTTGTGCACTGTTGTCTGGCTGCTACAGTACATGCGCCTCTCTCCCGGTCAGCGCCACGGGGCGTCTCTCCAAAACGGCGCTTGTGCACGTGTGTCTATGTGCAAAATGCACTGTGTGAATGCCGTACCCCGCTGGGCTTAATGTATCTGTGCCTTCGTACAGAGTGGCAAAATGTGGGAAGCTAATTACAGGGGGGATTGCGTGCATGAGTGCGAGCATGTCGCTTCCTTCGTTCCCTTGTCGAATATTGTTTGAATACTTGGTCTTTTTGCAGCTTTGAACTTGTATATCCCTCAATGCTGTGTAAAGTAATCGCCACTATTGCTTTTCAATGGCACAGATGTTTGCATGCTCACAGATAGTCCATATCTTCTCAGATAGTCAATCCCCCAGCTTTGTGCATGCAGAATTGGTGCCAAACGAGCCGATCATGTTCAGTTATTGCACACCTGTTTTGAGTGTCACATGCATGGATGAAATCACCTACAAACTTCTGTACATCGTTATCTTGCGTCCTCACTTTCTCTGTTTACTTTTGGAATCCCTCCGTGTTGTAAATCCTCCTCAATGCTTTAATCGAGGGCTGAAAATCTTACACCAGCTGTCCTCTTCCTAAAGACTCTGGCAGAGTCGGCAGATCGGTTTTAAGAGCTTTTGGTTCATGCTGTTTGAGCGAAGCTGCGTTGTGGAACGTCCTGGGTCCGGCCTCTCTTGAGTATGGTCAACAGTTTTGGACCAGTAGGGACATATGTTGCTGAAAGCATTTGCTAATACGCTGCCCAAAAATCCTGAAAACCTTGACGAATCTTTTGGAAATGCCAACAAATGGTGAAATTCCAAAAATGACAGTTGGACATTCTATGTCCTAAGCTTATAAGCCTTATGGTATAAAAATGTTTTTAAATTTAATATCAAGAGCTAGATCACAGGGCTCGATTCTGGGCAGGAAGTCGTTTTCTGTTTGCAACACATTTATTTTTAAGGAAGTTTATCAATGGTTTCTGGGCTCTAACAATATTTTTTTTCTTGATGGTTGAGTCAGGCCAGTAGTTCTGATTTTTATATTCACTGCCAACTTTTTTTATTGGCTTCACAAAAAGGATGTATTTTTATTTTTATTGGTGTTTCTTTTTATGTATGCATTTATTTATTTTTCTAGAAATAATGAAATGTAAACATTTCATTAAATTATTACAAAACAAATTTGGAATAAGCTGCTTCATTTTTGGAACTGGTCAATATTCAAGATCAATTGAAAGACCTCCCACTGAAAATTTTATTTTTAGCAGTTTTTATTTGCTAGAAGTCTAAAGCACATTACTTTTTTATTATATTTTTTTTTATTTTTTTTTGGTAATAAAGTGTTTATTTACAAAAATAAATTTTGCAACTGCTCTAGAATTGTGTTAGAAAGATGTTCAATTTGAATGACAAAAAACTCTTCATTTACTTAATTCCAGGGGAAACAGCTGGATAAGAAGGAGGCAGAGCTGAAGGCACTAGAGGCTTTCTACAAGGAACAGATCACACAACTAGAGAAGAAGGTTGGTAAACCCAATTTATCTGATATTTTTTTCCAATTCCATGACATTTTTTTAAACATGCTAAATGCTGATAGGTTGAAATAGCTCACAGATACTAAGGCTTTTAGTGGGTAAATGCTCAAATGCCATAGTATGGCTTCTGTGACGTTTCTCGGAAAAGCTTTGAAATGTCTGCTTTTTAAGTTCTCTCTTCCCGTATAATTTTCACAGCCGATCCCTGACATTTTCGAGAAATAAAAGTTATGATGCAGAACATCAAGGAAAGGTATGCGTAAGCAGAAGGCAGCCTCGAGATCAGTGGGTGGTTAAGAACTTGTTTCCACGCTGTTGTCAGTTTTCCGCTTCACGCAAGGCTATAGTTGTTGAAGACGAGACGCCTCTGTTTGTACACAACTCTCGTTACACCATAATATTTGAGGATGAAAGCACCAGTTATCCTCTACTGCTGCGTTCAGTCACTTTCAGAGAGAGATAATGCCCAAACGGGCCATTTTCCACTGCCTTACCTTCAGCCATCTATCCTTTGTAAATGACTGGACAGAGATCATAATGGTTCATACAGCACTGAAGTGGAATTCTGAAGAGCATTGGCTCCATTTGGAAGGGCAGCAACGCCGAGTGCCTTTATCCACTGGGTTCACACCTTGATTGACCCCCATTGGTGTAAAAAAAAAAAAAAAAAATGAATAAAGTTACATTAAATGGAAAGGGCTTGCTCGGCGTGGCGAGGGGCAATGGTGCAGAAAGTGCTTCAGCCAAAGCCTCAAAACCATTCAGCTATTGGCAAATGAAATCCGAGTTGCTTTCCAAGATTTGTGATTTTCCTCAATCCCCCTTCTCCTTCGTTTTCTCTCTTTTGCCCTCCCTCTACCATTTTTTTTTCCTATGCTCACTCTCTCTGAGGTCTTATCAACTGCATGCAGCCGGCAAAAAAGTGAGATTTGCTTCTTTGCCCTCTTTACCAACATGCCGTAGGAAAGCGGCCCAGCATGTAACAGTGGCTGTGTTGTATGGAAGTGGGTGTCCATTAAAAAGGCGGTTTTCGGGTGGTTGTTACCTTATTTCCCAGAATGCAAAGCAGAATTCGAACTACCACTGACAAAGAAACATTATAACTTAGGAGTGTAATAATATCAAATAAATTTAGTTAACTTGGTGGAGTCATCTTATTTCCCAGAATGCAAAGCAATATTTGAAGAATCTCCGAATAAACAATATTGTAACCTGGTTGCTTAGTAACGTCAGATGATTTTTGTTGTATCTTTTAAACAAATTTGACAGTCTATGCTATTTGAGTCCCTTTATTTCCCAGAATGCACAACAATATTTGAAGAACTGCTGCCAAAGAAATATTTAATTTTTATTTGCTTATTTACAGTAGTAAGTGTATTTTTCAGAATGCAAAACAATAAGAGGAAAATGTTATTATGAAACTCTGTGATGTAGTTGTGTAGTAACGTTAAATGAATTTGGTTGACTCCAGTATTCCAAATATTGCCTTTGCCTGTGCTCTAAAACCCCTAACCTGTAAAACAGCACCATATTTTGAAACATTTTTGAAATGTGCAGCACTTCATTTTCCATCCCTTACATTTAAGTAGTCTTAAAAGGATAATTCAGGTATTTGTTATACAGTTTTAGATAATTAGGACCGTTTAAGGATCTGAAGGGACTTTTTTCCCACAGATGCTCCTAAATACATTTTACAATTCACAAACTTTTATTTTTACTCGCAAATATGAGTGAAATGCTCATGCTTTAAATCCCTGTTTGGCCACCTTATTTTCCAGAAATTCACAGCAATACTTGGAGAACTACTTTCAAAAAAACATTAAACCTAGTTGCTAAGAATATTAAATTAATTTGGTTGTCCACAGTAGTTAAGTTATATTGTGCAAAGCATTATTTGAAGAATATCTGATGAATAAACATTGTGGTCTAGTTGTATAATAATATTAAGTGAATTTAATTAACTACAGTGGTTGAGTCACCATAATATTGAAATTTGCTCTGTATTTTGGGAAAGTAAACCAAATATCTTTTTATTTAATTTTTTTTGTAGGACATTTTTTATATACTGGTGTGCATTCTGGGATGAATCTCTCATTAGGAAACATTATAATGTAACAATAATGCATTGAGTCACCATATTTCCCAGAATGCACTGCAATATTTAAAGAATGACTCTCAAGGAAACATTCCATCCTAGTTGCATAGTAACACCAAATGAATTTGGTTGAGTCACCTTATTTCCCAGAACGCAGATATTTGAAACACCTTAGTCAAAGAAACATAGTTACGTAGTAACGTCAGACAAATTTGGTTAAATACAGTGTTTGGAACAAAACGTATCACAAGGCCTTTCCTCCTTTAATATTAATGTGAGGTGTCGTTTTTATATTCTGTGACTGAAGAAAGTCACGTTAGATGCAATATTTGTATTCTCTCTATCAAACGCTGTTTTCAGAACAAGAGAATAACCCAGCCACCTTGACAGCTTTAGAGAGATAATTCCTCTCTATTTGACTCTCTCACTTTGTTCAGCTCCTTTTGCTTTGTTCATATAAGCTGTACTAAGAGGGTTGCTCACTCACTGGCTTGAAGAATTGCCTTTTTGTTTATTCACTTTGGGCCCAGTGATTCGGGGGAAGGAGATGGAGATGAATGTTTTTGGTACATGCTTCATTATGATGCGAAAACAAAGGATTGCAAAGGGAAATATTAACTCTGGGACAGCATCCATGGTGGCTTTGCCGGGCTGATAATTTAACGCTTGTGTCTCTCAAAAGAGGGGATTTGTTCCACGGTGTACAGTTAACGTTGTTCGCACGCAGCAGATTTACACCCCACTGTCTTTCAGACTTGATTCATATTTTATTTTAAGCCGAAGACAGATTTATAATACACTTCCAAGCAGCGTTTTCCATTTGTTCGTTGATATTAAATCTAAGTTACTCATTTCACTGAACTTTAACAGAGTCCTTGTATGGGAAGATGTGATGTGAAAACTGTTCATTTTGAATTAATACAGAGCTTTGTTGCAATTAGAGCACATTATCAGGTAATGCATTCTGGGAAGTGAAGGGAAGTATCGTTCTGTCCATATCATTTTGTCATTTTATCCATTATCTGTCGTTCTGTTTTTCTATCCATTCTTTCATTTATTCTGTCATTCTATCTGTTGTATGATAGTTCTTTATCCACCTTATTTTTCCCATGGAAGCATGCATGGCCATTTTCACTTTAATTTGTCAAGACTTCCAGTCTAATCCACCTCCACTAATTTTTAGCTGTTTGTTGTGCTGTTTTATATTGAAAATTGGTATTTCTTATTGTACTATTTGAATGTATTGCTGTAATTATGAACAGACTGATTTGTAGCACCCAATGGTTTACTGCTATTTGTTATTCTTCTAGTTATTTTCCTATAGTGGCTAATGGAAGTTTTCACAGAAAATAGCTTTCTTCCACACTGCAAAATAAGGGGTTTTGTCTGTCCATCCTTCTATCCATTGTTTTATGTATTACTGTGTCTCTTTATTTGTTCAGTCATTCCTACTCTGTCTACTATTATGCCTGTCTATCATTCTATCTGTCTGTGGTTATTCTGTTTGTCTTTTGTTCTCTCTGTGTGTGGTTTTGTCTATCATTCTGTTTTTCTGACCATCGTCCTGTCTGTCTTTCTGTTGTTCTGTCTAGGCATGGGCCGATTACCGGTTTCAAGGTATACCGCGATTTGAAAATGTCATTGTTTCAAAACCACAATTTTTTTTGTTATACCGTTCCTGCAGTATGCGCTGTTTTCCATGTCTCCTCAATGTCTGAAAGAGTAAGAATCCCTCAGGCTCAGTGCAGTGTAGAGAGTAACACTGACCCCTGCTCCTCCTGTTTGTGCGAGCGTGCAGTCAGTCACGTGTGTGTAGGATCGCCGAACTTAAGGAGCTGCACCTGGAACCTGAGGCACGTATACGCTTCACATTCAACGTTACTTGAATAAGCCGCATCTGCACATCTTTCAAAAGTATATACATCCACAGATGCGTGTGGACGGATGAGTTCGACACATGCGCAGTACCACGAGGTGCGCGCCGTGTTGCCAACTTAGCGACTTTTCTGACCCCTTAGCGACTCCTTACCAAAAAAGCGACTAGCGACAAATCTAGCAACTTTCTTGGACAAACTTTATTTAGTCTCTGAGACTCTCCGGTACGGCCGCATGAGCGCAAGGTCTTGCTTTCCCAGTGCACACACCTCTCTCTCTGCATCTGCTCTTTTCAGCGAGTGCAGAGAGGAGCAGCACTCCTGTTCTGTCATTCTGTCATTTATTCTCGCTGTTACCGCCAGCGCCATGTTGTGGAGACGCTGTGTGTTTTGTTGTGAAAGAGAAGCTATTTTGTTTGGCCGTCCAAAAGAGGCACAACTAGAAATCAGTGGTTAAGTTGTATGTGCAACACTGTTCTGGAACAGTTCAACTCAAATATTTAGATGTATTCAATGCATTTTATGGATGATGAGGGGGACAGTTCTGACTTTGCAAGGACAGTCTGGGCCTTCTGACTCACAGTCTGTAAGTACGTTTACATATTTAAAGGATTTGCCACTGATGATTCAAACGCCGTTTTAGCAGTGTAGAGTAGTGCATGTTGTTTGTCATTTCTCTTATCACAAATGCAGACAAGGTTTTATGTTTATGCAGAGCGATACGCAATGCATAAAAAGACAGTATAAGTCATTATGGTCAGTATTTATGTCCCCACTGGATGTAACAAATCCCTTGTTTGTAATGGGTTTTATTGGTTTTGATTTGTTGCGCCTGGACACATGGTGTCACAGTATGGTAAGGGGCGTAACATTTGTCACACGCTTGAGTTATTCAGCCAATCACAATGTATTGGATAGCTGGTCAATCAAAGCACACCTCGCTTTTCAGAACGATGAGCTTTGTAAAAATCTACTTGTTTCTGAAAGGCGGGGCATAGAAAAGAAATCATAATGTACATTGTGTGGAACATAATGTGTTTTTTGAACCTTAAACCTAGGGATGCACCGATCATGATTTTTCATGGCCGATTCCGATAACGATTTTTTACAAGCAAACTGGCCGATTCCGATACCGATTTCCGTTTTTTTTTTATCTTTTAAGCAACAAACAAGAAAGAAGGAAAGTGTGCATAAACAAGATATTTGGTATTTAATAGACCAAACTTGCTTTTGGCTATTGAAAACAATAACTGTAACCATCTGAAATTAACAGCAGTAACTGCACCATAAGTAGCCTATATTCAATACAAACATAGATGGTATAGACATCAGCATTTAGCTTTTGTTTTTGAATTGGGTTGAAACTACACAGAACTGGCCTTAAATTAAAAGATTAACTGTAACCATGTGAAATTAAAGACAATAACTGCATAGTTCTATATTCCAAAAAACACAATCAACACACATTCAGCATTCAGTATTTTAGTTTGTGCGAATAAAACAAAGATGCAAAGTGTTTCATTCATCCAATTAAAAAAATAAAATATTAGGGTAATGATTTACATCTATATTTTTTTTACTTGAGCCAATGAAAAATAAATAACTTATTGTCTCAAGTAAAAAAATATAGATGTGAATCATTACCCTAAAATGTTTTAATTGGATGAATGAAACACTTTTTGTCAGTGGCTACAGCAGGTGATTTTTAAATCAAATAAAGTCTATGTAATTTTAAGGTATAATAAAATTATTCAACCTAATGCAGAACTGACGTTTATTTCTGGCTTTTCAAACGTGTATGCAAGTTCTAATAAAAAAAAAAAAAATCAGTTTTGTCACAGTTTAGTCCGTTTCGTTTCTCATCCAACACGTAAGAAGTTGATCTGAATATCTCTTCACGGTCTACTCGTGTTCAGGGCTCGGACCAGTAACAGTAAGCTCACGCAGCTTCAGTGCACACAGGAAAGCGACTCTTATTTATGCGCCAGTACACCAACGGCTGATCGCTTCCTGCTATCTGTGCCTCAGACCGGCTCAGACATGTAGCTCTGCATTTCCAGTACTGATCGGCTGCCTGTGTCCTGCGCACAGATTTCGAAATACGTCCACACAAATGACATAGCGAACAATTACAATGTAGTCTGTGCACGTGAGCGCACTTCCGGAAAAATCGGCCGGAAAAAGACAAAAAAACGGCCGATTGCCAATCGCGTATATTAAGCAGAAACTAGCCGGTTCCGATTTATGGCCGGTCAACCGGTGCATCCCTACTTAAACCGCATAAACACATTGCATTACACCAAATACACCAAATAATGCTCTTTTTAGCAAAATCATCTGACACCTTTATGCTTTTTCATTCAAATTTGAATTACAGTCCTGCTGCTCGTTTGCTGCTTCAATTCAAAATCAATTCAAATTCAGAATGAATGGCGCACAGCCCTGATTTACAGTCTAACATTCGCTCTCAGGCAGGCAGTATGGAAGCGGTTAACTAAATTTATGCCACAAAAGTATTCCGTCAGGGCATGAGGGGGTGGTCCGCATTGTGTCAATCTCCGTCGCTGGCTCAGGGCAGTCACAGGCTGTGAGGATTAATGGCGACCCAGTGCTAATTACTGTGCGATCATCATAAATAAACATTCTACATTGGGAGCCCCCCTCCCACCTATACACACACATACACACTGCTATCTCACACGCATTGAGGTTACAGACGAGCTATCTTCTGTCTAATAGCAAATAGGATCAACCCAGTGTGTCAGATGCCCCAGTATTTATATTTACCTCATTACAAGGAAGCGCCGTTTGCCAAAGGGATCAGAAGCTGGCAATAAAAGGCGCACAGAGTGTTTGCAGCCAGGCTTTACTTGCCGTGTGACACAGTCAGACCAAGGGAGTGGGATAATGCAGGCAGTTGGCATGTCTGCTCAGACTGCTGTTACCCCAGCAGGGGGGTTGGAATGGGTTCGGAAGGGGGCTATCTTCATGACAGACCTCTGAGAGGTGTGGCATATCCATCCCGCTTCTCCCGTTTCCCGTCAATGGCAGGTGTGGCTGAAGAAGTCTATCTCGGCAGCGCAGATGAGCCACCGCAGGAATGTTCTCCATGCCGCAAGTGGGGAATGCTTTTATCGCAGCAAACGGTGCATTTTCCCCCCTTCTTTTTGAAGGTAGCACACATAATCGCCTAACATCCATAAATTCTTCCAAAGACGTTGAGTTAGCGCCAGTGAAAGCAAAAGCTGTAAACAGCAGCATTCCGCCACCGTTTTGAATTAGCTCTGGCGCTCTCTAATCCCACTAAATCTTCTCCACTCATGTCTGCGTCCCGCTCTTAGCTGCTTCGCACTCTCTAGACAAGATTTTTTTTATTGCCCCGCTGTTTTAGACCCCCCCCCACTCCGCTCTTTCTCCCTTGTCACTAGTTGCAAAGCACTTTGAAGCACTTGAGCATGGGTACGAGATAATAATCCTCCTGAAAACCTGGCAGCCGGGCTGACGTGCTGTCAACGGGAGCCCTCACTCTAGAAATTCCCTAAACGGATGTGGCAGGCTTCACCTGGACAGCGAGGAGAGTGGCAAATATCTTGCCCTCTCTGGCCTTGGGCACTAGCGCTGGCGAATGTGAAATTAATTTACTTCAAAGTATTTAAAATTTCATTTTTTTTCTAAAGCAGAATTATCCTTTCCTTTTTTTCTTTCTCCGATTTTTCATGCTGTGTTGGGTGTGCGTTGATGTCAGGGGCTTCAAGGGTGTAATAGCTCGTTGACTCTGTAATGGCGAGAAGCAGGGATGTGGATCAGCATTACAATCAAGACGGGGACTTTTTTTGCATGCGTTTTTGCAGTGTTGCATCTTGGTATGGTAATGTACAAAGTAAGCGCTGATGCGCTGAAGAAACGTCTGATTATGTCACTTCTGCATATTCAGCCTTATCAAATTTTCATATTTATGGTTCTTGCTTGATTTGGTTATTTAGTCGCCCGCAGGAAGCCTGGACATGGCTTTTAAAGTTGTGAAAAAGTCATTTTTGCTGTTCTAAGAGTAGACTGTCGCTAAGTGCAAACAGATTCTGACAGTGTTTTTATTGTTTGAAGTATTAAATTGTTTGTTACCCACAATCCTTACCATTCAGTTGCACACATTCATAAAAGCAGGGTTGCATTGTTGTTCATTAAGACCTTACTTAAATTAGGACAATGGTTATACTAGGTGCTTAGTAAAATGTTTGTAATTGTACCAATTTAAACTTTTGGGGTTTGTAAGATTTATTAATATTTTCAAAATAAGTCTCTTTTACTCACCAAGGATGCATTTATTTGATCCAAAAAATATGGTAAAACAGTTATTTTAAGACACCTTCATGCAATTTAAAGTCACTATTTTGTATTTTTAAAGGTGATATTTTCATATATGCTGCTCTAAAATTGAAGGTTCTTTTTGATAGTATAGTAACATGGGTTACAGTCTAGCATAATGGATGGTTAATGCTTTGGGTCCATTGATTCCCCAGTGCTGATACCTGTCTGTCACAGGAAGTGCTCGTCCTTGGGAGGAAGTCTTGCAGCAAATGCACCCTGCAGTGAAGCATAGCTGCCTGATACAGATTAAAATGCTGATTTGGTTAGAAATGCAGCGGCTGTGACTGAAAGGCGAGGGTGTCACTGATGGGCAGTGCCAAGCAAAGAGGAGAATGACAAAGCAGGTGGCAGCTGCGTGATTATAGCGAACAAATCCCTTCCTGCTGTGATGCTACAGGAAGGGACTCTCGGCTCTAATGCATGCGAGGATGCAAGAGGGGGTTTTCATTTCGGTAACCCTTATCTTTCCTCTCTATGCTCTCATTTAGAGTCACTTGTTTATTTCTTGCATAAATCCATTTGGTGTCAACTGCTGAATAGCGGCTGTGATGATGGTCAGATATCATTATCTTGCAATGGAGACTTGGAAAATGTCATAAAGGCTTTGAAAGTATCCATAGGCCCCATGAAAATCTCAACAGTTATTTCAAGTCTGTAGGTGTTTTTCATTTACAAAATTAGGGTCCTAAACTCACTTGCCCTGACAGGAGAGCGCTTGTTTAATTGAGGATTAGTTTTATTTTATAGCATTAAGTGTTTCCCGCTGGGGAATTAAAATGACCCTGAATTGAAGATCTGTCAGGGATTGCTTCATGAAAGGATAAAGGGATTCAGGAAATGTATTTGCGTCTGTGTGTTGATAATCTTGCTAGACTGCGTCATACTCCGAACAGTTTTCTCTCTTTATTTTGCAAATGTTAATGGACCCGCTCATATGCTGTTTTACATTTTCTACAGATTCACGATGCATGTAGAATGAGATTCAGTACTTTGATGTTGCTGGTGATGGAGAAGTTTTATGAATACATTACTGCATTACCGCCCACATTTACACATCAACAATGCCTATTCGATGTCAAAAAAGTAGGCCCATCCATAGTGATTCGGTGGCTTGACGAATCCAGTTCTCTTGTTATTGTATTTCCTGTTGAAATGGGAAGTCAGGGTTGAACAGATTTTATTCTTAAAATTAAAGCGAGAGTTCGCCAAAAAATTTACTCACCCACAGGCCATCCTAGATGCAGGTGACTTTTTAATTTTATTTTTTAGAACAATAGAGCAGTGAAAAAGATTTTTAGCTGAAACCGTGGTTGTTGATTCATGTAATGCAAGTCAGTGGCTCCAAATGAATACCCATCCCTCCTGATGATATATTGAGGTCTTCTGAAGCAAAATGATTGGTCTGTGCAAATAAACTAAAGATTATTTACAACATTATTTCCTGTAAGTTATATCACAGCCATGAAGCCAAATCAAGCTACTTGCCAATCAGTTGCATGTAGGGCTGCACGATGTGTCTTTTAAGCATCGATATCGCGATGTATGAATTCACGATAGTCACATTGCAGGATGTGCGATGTAGGCTGTCGTAGTTGATCCGTTATTCATTAACTGTATGGGCCAGAGAGAGTGCGCGAGAGAGAGAGAGCGAGAGAGCGAGAGAGAGCGAGCGTGCCCCGGCCGCACGCTCAACATCTTCAAACAACACGAGCGCTGTCTTGCTCTCTCTCCCTCGCGCATATTAATCAATTGACACGATGGTGTCGATGTTTAAATCATTTTAAATGAGAATGTAAGTGTGCTTACCCCATTTTTGTTTGTAAGAAAAAATTTGATTAGATTTCATATCGCAATATTTATCGCAGAAAAATAAAATATCACAATGTAATTTTGTTTTGTTTCTTGCAGGTATTGTAAATGGTTTTGTTTACCCATTGCATCATAATCTAAAACAGCTGTACCCCACATTTGCTCCATAATACTGGTGTTTAGCGCCTCATTGGAAACCTTACATTTATACAGACAATGAAAAGTCTCTTGGCTGTTTGGATTAAATCATGTTGTAGTGTAGCTCAACATTATCATTCATTATTTGGCTCTTTTGTGTTTCATTTTTGTCTTGAAGAGGGGAAATCAGAAATGTATATGTAAATGTTTTTCAAAAATGCCATAATTGTCTTCTCATGATGATGCATTTTTCCTTTTGAAATCTATGTATTTCTGAAAGAAGTTGATGCAAAGCGTACAACATGAGGTTGCCAATAATTGTAAATAATATTCTATTCTAGAGTGCTGTGGTAATTGTATAATTATCTACATTCTAGTAGTCTGTTTATTGAGATATTAATTTGAAAGTGTTTTGTTATTGTTTTGTTATTTCAGAATGAGGAACGCTTCAAAATGTACTCTGAACAGTTCCACACCGCTGCAACCAGGAGCGAAGCCAATATAAAGTAAGGAGAGATTACAGAATTGTCACTTATTTTAAATCTCAAAAATGTTTGAATTGTAATTGAGCACTAGCAACATCTACTTGTGTTCGAGGCAGGGTGTGGCATTAAAGAAGAACAAGCAGATTCTCATGCAAGTGTTTTTCGTTTAATTATTAATTATAAAAATTCGTCACCTAAATTTGAAGACTTGATGTTTCAGGTTGCAAGTTCAAAAACTTGATGCGAACAGTTACTAAACAAACACGCCTGAAAATAAAAGTGGTTATTTTTTTCTGGTTGATAACAGCCTCCTAATAACCTTAACTTTCTTGAATAGAGACAAAAAAATGTAGTGCCTTGAAGATGTTTCATTAAATTAATGATCATGTTGGCGGCAAGGTAAGCCTTTCTGCTCTCTTCTAGTTTACTCCCTGAAAATAGTCTATAATTGATGATAGGGTCAAAAGCGAGGCTCTGTCGTAGCCTTGCTCCGTTGCTTTCAAAGGAAGATGGCCTGGTTTCTATGGAGATAGGTCATTTCTGTCCCTTCTCTGCAAATGGTAGAATGAAAGTAAGTGCATGTGAAAGGAACAGAACATGCCAGGATGGACGGCCAGATTCTCATTAACGTGAATGCAACATCCGAGAAACCCTCCCCACAGTCGTCGATTATTATTCTTTGCTATCAACTTCATGTTGTGGTTGCTATCTGTCTTTCCCCACCTCTCTTAAGCTGGGCGTAGAATTGGTGAAGTTGAATTGCATTTGAGATTTGAGAAGGCAATTTCTTTTCTCCTATGCAGGAGACAGAGGCATTTTGTTCTCTCTGGGTTTGAATGAATCTCCAGCTGCTGTAATTAATGCAGATTGTTTGTAGCTCGCCATGACCTCACCGCCGCCCAGAGCTGCTCGCCATTCACTGAGGCTGAGGATCTCACACAATTTTTTAAAATCGCATCTCTCTCCTTCCCCCTTTTTCTTCCATCTCCACAACAGTACTTTACCTCTTTCTGGCCACTTTTTCTATTTGTAGCTTAACAGTGTCCATTCACATTTCAGCTGTATGATGACTGTCATAGCTTACCCTGGTCCCTCAGTAAGTTTGTGTGCTTAACTAATTACTTTTAATATTTTAAACATTAATACAAAAAGGAAAGAATAATGCATTGACTTGGGTATTGGAGAACAGAAATATTAATTATCTTCTGCGTTTTTTAATGTAGTCTCTTGTTTGATTAAAATTAATTGTAATTTATAATCTGTGCACTTGTACACAGAACTGCAATGCAAGATTTTCATAAATGTATCATATTTTATTCCATGTCGTTGTAGATCACATACAGTAAAAATCAAATGGCATTTTACTGTTTACGAAAAAAATTTAGTTTCTGTTTTGTCAATACTGTGCAGCAGTCGTGAAAATATAGATTTTTTTAAATTAATTATTATTATCTTGTAAGCGCCACTGGCAGCCTGCACGACAAAGAATCTGCAGGATTAATAAGCTTGGCTTGCCTGCCACATCTCTCCAGTTGAAAATGATCTTAAAAAAATAAATAAATTGGTAATGCATAGTCTGTAGCGGTTGCCGCATATCGGTGGTGTACAGAAGGGACGAAAGGGGTGTTTCAGCACCGCCCATACATTCGAAACAAATATTAAAATCATAATTACGATTTTTTTACCCATGGTCAAAACTCCAGATACATTTTTGTTTTTCGTTTCTTAAAATAAAAATAAAATAGTTCTTGTTGCCTTTTATTTAAGATACACTGACCTGAAAACTGACTTTTTTAATGATATGTGTTGCTAGTATCTAAAAATACACTATAGTTAAAAAGTTTACCGTCAATAAGATTTTTTAAAATAAATGAATACTTCTTAGAAAGGATGAATTAAATGGATCCATAGCAACAGTAAATATTTGGTAAACTTTACAGCATTTTTCCTTTCCAAATGTATTTAATTTTAAAGAAATACTGATCTCTTGAACTTTCTACTCAAAGGGTCTTGAAAAAAAAAGTTTTCAACAAAAATGTATAGCAGCACAGCCATTTTCAACCTTGATGATAATAAATTTTCCTTTAGCAGAAAATCAGCATATTATAATGATTTGTGACACTAGCGACTGAAAGAATGGCTGCTTTAAATGTTAATAATAATTCACAATACTATATTTTTGATCAAATATATGCAGCTTTGGTGACCACAAGAGACTGTTTCAGAATCATAAAAAAATGTAATTAAATGTTGGTGCATCATATATATTAATACTAGTGAATCAACTAGTGAATCATTGGCTAGCAGATTTAACAAGAATCCAGCTGTTTTTCTGTTTGATTTCATGCTGTTTTCATGATGACAGCAGTGTTTGATTAGTAGATGTTTTATAGAAAATACATCATCATAGAAAATACACACACACACACACACACACACAAATATATATATATATATATATATATATTTATTTATTTATTTATATATATATATATATATATATATATATATATATATATATATATATAATTTTTTTTTTTTTTTTTTTTTTGATCAACGTCAGAGCGAGTGGTTGGTCTGCTTTTTAAATGGTTTTTACATAAATATAATTTGCTCTATAGATATTTTTGAAACCCATTTTCTTTTGGAACCCTTCTGTTATGTCTGGCTGTTCATTCAAACCCCCCACAGAAGAAAGCACTGTGGGTACTTTTGTACATTAGCAAATTTTTTTGGAAAGAAGGGCAATCATTCAAAACATCACAATCCTGAATTCACCAGACGACTCTTAAAAACACATTTATGTTTGACAATACAAAAATAACACTTTTGACCGTTAAACCTGCAGATGGCTTGTGACTAATTCTCTCCCAGCATGCTTTGTGCTAGATTTAAATAGGGATTTGGAACGATAATCTCACAAGGCCGTCCCAGTGTGTGAGGTATCGTGTATCGCAGCAACATGCCATTGAGCTCAGATCGTCAGATCGAGTGTGCGTGATTTACGCGTGTAAGTGTTTGTGTTAGCTAGTTTCCTCTTCTGTTCCTCTCGAGTCTCTCAGGTTTTGTACCAGCTGTCGGTGAGTGCCAGTCATAGGTGCAATGATGGCAAGGAAGCGAGTGCTTTGAGGTTATACAAACGATGTTGGCACCTGGGTAATGAGCTTCCCCCTGGGGACGTCTCATCTGCCAATCAGAGCATAGAAGAACATCTGTACATGAGTACTTGAGTTTTGTGTGTCTTTGTTGGTACTGTATGACCTTGTTCTTTTACTAAAACAGCAGATCCTAAAGCAGACTAAAGCGTCTCTTTAAAGTCGACATGAAATGGTGTACGCAACCCTTTCTACTTTTGTAATGAGTTTTTTTTTTTTATGTGAGTGAAATGAGGGGGAAAAAAGTGGGCGTGTCACAACAGAATAGAGCCAGATGGCTGGAACTGAAAGGTTGACAAATAAGGAAACTTAAAGTCCAATGTAAAGTTGTTACAGATTTTTTGATGAAAGATTCAGATGTCTGAATTTTTCAAAATAACCAAATCAAATCCTGAGGTTGGTGGAAAATGTTATTCCCATTTTGTAAATCACTGTAACCAGCTTATATCTTCACCCGCTGTCAAATAGGCCACTCCAGACTCGCCCACAAGTTGTTGTTAATGGGTGAAGATCCTGCTTTATGAACCTTATGTCAGAGTCCATCATCTCTAAAGCATATTTTGATGCACTGTGATGTCTTAAACTTCTTTTTTACTTTTTAGTTGACTTTTATGAAAAGATTTTCAGACCAGCTTTAAAAGTGATAGTTCACCCATAAATGAAAATTCTGTAATTAATTACCCTCATGTCGTTCCAACCAGACCTTCATCCATCTTCGGAACACAAATTAAGATATATTTTTTTTAAATCTGAGAGCTTTCTAACCCTGCATATACAGCAATATAATTGACATTATTACCAAGAGTACCATATCTATGACATAGACCGTTTGCTGTCTTTTGATGGTCAGAAAGCTTGAAAAATTGGTTCCTTTAAAGTTTTTGTCAAACTTTTACAAACTTTTTATGATTTATTTTCATTTGTTGTTTTATATTGTTTATTTATTCATTACTTGTTACTTATTCATTACGTGTTACTTATTACTTTATTACTTAATAATTACATTTTCTATTTTTTACTTGTTTTTTTCCATGATTATAGTTGTAATAGCTGGAATGGTGCTAAGTTATTATCAGTCAATTGAAATAACATGCACTGATGAATTGTACACAAAAAGACCAGAGGAGGTAAAAAAAAAAAAAAAGACAAATTGGATCAGTTTTGATTTCCAGTGGAGTTAAAACTTGAAAGATTCGAAATTGCTAATCCCTTCTTTCCTAGTTTTTTGCAATATCTTGCATACAGTTTGTTCTGTTCATCCAACCCACTTGTTGGCAGTTATATTTCGTAGAGCTTTAGCAAGTGTTTTTTCTTTGCTACCTGCGTGGAGCTGATGTTTTAATCCTGGTTTTAATCCCTGAGGGTAAGGCAGCCTCCAGACCCCCGACTCCTGGAGCATGACAAGGCCAGCGTTTAATCCCCACCCGCCTCACAAGCTTTGAGCAGTTCAGGATCCCTCTGTCGTTCGCCTCTCCAACACACGGAGCTGTGAGACAGCCACGGCCCCGCGGCCATCCTGCCCCATTCCCAAGTGAGGAGTGCGGTGGATCTGATAACTCAAATTGAAAATGCCTGCTGAGGAACTGCGATCCAGCCGAGGCGAACTACCGAACCTACAGGGCTGTTAAGAAACTCAGCTGGACCTGTCAGTCAGGAATACAGACTAGGAAGCGTAGAGGAGGAGGGGTGGATTGGGTGGACCACAAGATGTTTGCTAATGCTGAGGTTCACAGCATGAAATTGTTGGTTATTCAAAGTGAATGAATCCCACAAAGAAATGTCCAAAATCAAAAGATTAATCAATGCATGCTGATGAACTTTTATCATAATGTATAGCTATATGGAAACGAAAGTGGTTAACATTCAACCCGTTCATTTTCATCAGTAGTTATTATTTGTGATTTGAATTTTGTGAATGAGAGTTCCTCTTGCCGTGTTATAAGTGGGTCTTTGGATGCTTTCACTTTCAAATTCACAATCTTGTTGCCACGTTTTATAAGAAAAAGATAATTGTCTGATTTGCTTACATCCACATACCTTTCACTTTTTAAAGGGTGTTAGTGGGGTCTTAAAAAGTATTAAAGTATTACAGGTCCCGTTTTTCACACTTTTTTGAAGCTTTGATTGTGTTTACAGCGTGCAATATAACATGTTCATGTTTCGCATGTAAAAAAAAAACAGTATTTTTCACACAATTCACCTATCTGTATACCGTTGTTTTCACTGTCACAAAAACGGGCTGATGACTTCCGTAAAGAGTTCTGATTGGGCCAACGGTTCCTGTGTTGTGATTCGACACCAGCTTAGAGCAGGCTGACCTCCTGATAACGCGATTGGGCTAGTTTTGAGAAGCAAGTGGGCCGGAGAATGTGCTGGAGATGTACTTATAATCACAGGAACGTTTTTACTGACGAGATGCGCATGACAATCACGTTCGATATTTATTTTTTCTTTTTTTCACAGCCCTAACATCTAGTTAACAAAGCTAAACAGCGTTGCCCTTGGTGTAATAAGTTACAGAAACTTCTAAACGCACTAACTTAAATAATAAAATACACTTACCGTTTGTGATCCATAAACAACGCCTTATCCAGACAAAGAGGGAACTGCTCCATCTTTCAAGAATAATCTTTTTGTGAATCCGGCATTAAACTGATTGAGATTGACGAAATTGTCCTCTGCAAGCTGTCCTCAGCAAAATGTGCTGCACATAGTTTTACATGTGGATTATAATCTTCGGGAACCGAATTCAACAGAAATTGTAACCATTATTCTCCAAGTACAGAGTCCCTGGGAAGCCCAAACAAAGATGATTGGACTGCGATATGAAAATAACAGCGTTTCAACGACATTGTAAACACAAACGCAGCTCTTCCTTCTTCTCCGTCGGAGCACAACAAGACCACGCCCCCCTTTTTGTGAATTCATGTGGGCGGAGGTTAGTCAAAAAACTGTTTTAGAGACGTCATTACTGCAGGAACTAGAGGGATGTAGTCCAAACGGGTCGTTTTTTTGTAGGGGAATTCTGTTAAATAAAAATAAAATATCTCGCTTGGCATTGAGCTTTGAGCTTTAGAATTTTACAGATATAATTTATACCCTAACAACAATATTACAGACTAGCTAAAGTTTAAAACATGGGATCTCGAAGAAGGGGACCTTTAAATGCCATTTTCCAAGGTATTACATTTTGTATCAAGTTTTTTTAATAATATATAGTTGTCTGACAGTGGGATTCTATGTAGTTTATTTATGAAATCCCGCAAGATTTGATGTCATCTGTTACGGTGCTCACTGACTGAATTTCGTACAATTACCGCATGCTCCCGTCCACTCTTGGAAACATTCTAATATTGTATATAATGTTCACGTATCAGGGCGCCTTAATATGTGGAGTATTCAAATCCCTTTTGAATGAGCGCTCGCTCTCGCAGTTTACTTTTTACTTTAGATTTTGTATGTTCACTGTTTGAAGGGATAAAAGATATTTACGATCAAAGATATTTGTCAATGAGATCAGGATCTGTTGAGGAGCAAACCCTCCAACATCTTTTCAGTTATCTCTCCTTACTTTTGAGCTTTACTTTTGATCAGTCAAATCTGACTTCTGCAGCTCGTGTTTGATGCAGGGTTGTTGTTGTTGTTTTCAACGAAATTGGGCTGCTTTTAAGATTGGAAAAAAAAGTTGCCTGGTCTAATGGCTCTAAATTTCTGCTGGGACATTTGGATGGTAGGGTCAGAATTTGACATAAACGACATGAAAGCAGGGGTCCATCCTACTTTGTATCAATGTTTTAGGCTGCTGCTGGAGGTGTAATGGTATGAGGGAAATTTTCTTTGCATTGTTTAAACACCTGAATATTGTTGATCAATTCAGGAATACTTCTGCTGCATGTGGCTCATAGACATGTAACAGTTAATCATGCTGTGGCTTTATTTTAAATCTCATTTAACATGAGGTAAAATGGATAACCAGCCACAATCATTATTAGCTGCAAGAGATGTTCTTAAATTCCTCAGTTTATTTTTGTTCCAGCAAAAAAATGTAAATTAAATGGCATACAGGTTTGGATTTACTCATTGGGGTGAGTAAATATAGTTTTTATTTTTAGGTGAACTGTCTCTTTAAGAGAATGAAGCAAAGAAAAAGAAGAGTAGGAAATGCATCTGGTTAGCGTCATGGTTGGTCTCCCTTCCCAGTAAACGTCCCTGCTCTATGGCAGCCAATTATATAGCCTTAGCCAAGCATTTGTTGTTGTTCTTTTTTTCTTTTGCGATGGATGTTGTTTGCGGTTTCTCAGAGGAAAGGCCCTCATTAGAGGAGCTGTTGGCTGGAAGGGTGGGTGGAAGTGTGGGACGACTAGACTGTGGGTCATGAGTCTTGCTTTAGCACATCCACAGCGGAGTTTGTTTATAAGTCTTGTGCGACCCAGATAAAAGTAAAATCCAGCAGGCCCCCCCCCCCCCATATTTTATTCAAACGTTATTTTATTCACACGTTCCAGAGGTTTCTGGTTTGAATTTTGATGATAATTGGCTTGTGGCATTCTCTTCTCACCATGCTCTCCTCGCTTCATTTATTCAGATAAATGAAGATCTTTCTTTGACCATGATGAGTCATTGTCATCATGGGGAATTTTAGACTTTTATCTTAACCCTTTCCTCTGTAATTGGGGGTGATGTGGCCTAGTAAGATCTGGGCTTTAACTGAATGGTTCCATCCCAAAAAAGAAAGCTTATGATAGTATGTACATAATAAAAATAGCTTGGTAACCATGTTTACAAATATATTATTATTGCCGTACAGACGTTTTAATGTAGACTAATTTTCAGTTCCCATTAATCTCAGTGGTGATTGGCATTACCAAAAAAAAAAAAAACTGTAATACATTTTCCCCAATTTAAATAAACATAAATAAACCACCTTGATGTAGAATGCTAGGACTGTTAGTTTAACCAGTTATTTTGAAAGACTTAAATTAACATTACATTTATTAGAAGACGCTTTTATCCAAAACAACTTAGTGCATTTAGGATTTTATATATATATATATATATAATATATAAAATTTTAACAGTATGTGTGTTCCTTGGGAACTGAACCCACAACCTTTTGTACTGCTAACACAATGCTCTACCACTTTTCCACAGGAACGGGAGATTAATATTAGGATACCAACATAAACTGCTTTAAAAAATATATATGCTGAAAATTTATCTTTGATCACAGGAATAAATTACATTTCAAAATACTGTATATTCAAATAGAAAAGCAGTAATTTTAAATATAATTTTTTCCCCACAATATTACTGCTTTTGCTGTATTTTGAATCAAATAAATGCAAGCTTGGTGAGCAGAAGATAATTCTTAAAAAATTTTTTTTTCATGTTTGGTCTTTTTGTATTTATTTAGTTAGTTATTTACCATTCCTATTTTTTTGCTTGTTTTTCACAATGCATATTTTATATAATGCAATATTTTATTATTAAATATTTATTATTACTTTTCGTCTGAAATATTATACCTTTGGAGCTTTTATTACCAAATATTGATGAAAAATTAGTAAGATTACTTGATTTGCATATCATGCAATGAAGTCAAGTATGCAGTGGTCGTCGTTTGACCTTTCTTGTACAAACACACACACACACACACACACATACATATAAACAGTGCCATCAACTAATATTGGCACCCTTGGTAAATATGAGCAATGGCGCCTGTTAAAATAAATCTGCAAAATTTATCTTTTTGATGTTTAATTCAAAAACAAGATTGTTGAGCTTCACAAAATAGAAAGTAGCTGTAAGAAAATAGCTAAAGCATTGAAAATCCCCCATGACATAAGACGCAAGAAAATTTATAATGGACCATGTTTGGATTTTCCATCAGATAATGACCCAAAGCAAAATCAACACAAAAATGTGTCACTGAGAACAAAATATAGCTTTTACCATGGCTGTCTCAGTTCCCTGACCTGAATCCTGTAGAAAATAAGTGGAGTGAACTAAAGAGAAGAAGCACCAACATGGAGCTGTGAATCTTAAGGATCTGGAGAGATTCTGAATGAAGGAATGGTCTCTGATATCTTATCAGGTGTTCTCCAAACTCATCAGACATTATAAGAGAAAACTCAGAACTGCTCTTGAAAAAAAAGGTCATTACGACAATTAGGTGCCAGTTGGAGTTTCCCCCACTTTCCATTGTTTTACTTCAATAAAAGGTTAGAATTTTGTAAATTTTTTGAATGAAAAGTCAAAAGGATAAACAATGCAGATTTATTTTCACAGCAACCTTTGCTCATATTTACCAAGGGTGCCAATATTAGTGGGCGGCATAGTATGTATATAAGTAGGATGGTTAATGTAAAAAAGTTGAATTAAAGTGCGGATATGTTAGCAGAGTTCTGAACAGTTGCTTTGTGACCTCCTGCCTTGAGGACGTGTCAGACAGCTCCTGCATCCAACAACCGCTCACCTTGTCACACCAGAGTAACATCTCCTCTCTACACCTGTCTCCACGCGGCAGGCCGAAGGTTATGGAAGTGCGCGTGACTGTTGAGCTCCATGCGCTGATTGACTAGAGGCGAGAGAAGTGACTCCTCAGCACTTCAGAGACTGTTACCCCGGAGAGAGGTGCAGAACTCTAGCCCGCCGGTCTAGCAAACGCAGACCCGGCCATGGAAGTAATTATCAGCTTTGTCAGAACCCGTCCAAGCCTATCTCTCCTCTTTTCTCTCTCTCTCTCTCTCTCTCTCCCATCCTCCTCTCACCCTGTCAAGTTTAAATGGGGCCCATCGCTGCAGAAAAATGCCGGCCCCTACAGGTGAGATTGGACAGGAGAGTGGAGGGATGTGGTTGAGGAGGAGAGGAAGCCCGTGCTCAGTCAATTGAAAAGCTGTCAGAGTGCAAGCGAGCCCCTGGAAAGAGAGTCGACGAGATAAGACGAGGTTCTCATCTGCCAGCTGAGCTCGAGCGAGGTCAAGGCAACGGAGGTCTAATCTAGTTAATTTTAGACCCTCAGTTCAGAAAACATGTCGAGCCGAACTCTGAGCTGATAAAGCCTCGTGACCTACGTGTTATATCAAGTTTGATTTTGTGTTCTATTCTAGCTATTATTTGTTTATCTCGCTTTCTCAAGCATTCAGACGGTAATCCGAGTTGAAGTCGCTGCTTGCAGAGATTTCCATAGTGCGGTAATTCCAAAGTCTTGTTTTCTCTTATCAACGAGAGCTGATTGGAAATAATTAAAGAGCGAGCGGAAGCTAAACCTCGGCGCAGTCCTTGGTATCTACCAATTTTCAGCTAGCGTGGCTCCTTAGCATCAGAATAATGAGCTTGTCTCTTCAAGTTACGAGCACATGCTCCTACACACAGAATGTGTTTTAAGCTAATTTAATCTTTTGTAGTCGCTTTTTTCTTTGCATTTCATTTCCATATTTTTGAATTGCGCTTTGTGCGTTTCCACCTCGGAAAGGTTTCTGAAGTCGCACTTTGTTCTGTAGCACTCTGCTTCGTTAAGGAGATTAATAATAATAGACAAAATTCTGGTAATTAGCATTTAATCTTTAAGCACGGTGTTATTTATTTACAGATGTGAAATGAGGAAATGAGCGTCCCTTAAACAGGCACGGCTTGTGCTCTTCAAAGCAAAGCAGTTCGTAAGCAGCTCAGCTAATATTTTTATTAAAGACCTCACCTTCAATTTGGTACAATTCAGTTCAGCCCGGGTTTGAGCAAGCCAATTTTCTGCTTCAGACTGCTTTAATAAAACCCTCTGCTCTATCAGAAGCCTTTGCCATTCCTGATGAAGGCAGTTTATTTTAAATTAAAGGAGAGTTTCTTATCTGCCGGAGCAAAGAATGTGACTACAGTAGTTGTTCTTCCTTTCACGGGGTAATTAAAACAAAAAAACGGTTTAGGCGGGTGATAAAAAAAAAAAATACAGGATCTGATAAATGGCGGCCCTCTAACATGTTGCAGATGTGCTATTGATGGAGGTTTATTTCCTTCGCCCTTCTCTTTCGGCCATGTCTGGTTTTCCCAAATGACGATAAGACGCACAACCCTGCTTGAAAAGGGATCGACGGATTGGCTTATCTGTACTCTGCGTCAGAATGATGGCAATTCTTGATGATTTAATTGAACTTGCAAGTGAAACCTAAGCTAGATTGAGCCATTAAATCGCCTTTCAATTAAGCAGGATGTCAGGCGATCGTCTGAAAGCGGCAGTTGCGGTGAAGCTGGAGGTGGATGCATGGATTCACTTAGCTTAATCAGTCCAGTGATATTCGACATGACACCTGACTAGCCAAGCTTTCGCCAGCTTGACGGCAAAAGTTATTAGTTTGATTGGATAAATTGCACTATAAAGCCGCGTTTTGTTGGTTTAGGATATGTTTTGAACAAAGATACAGTACTTGAGTACCACAGTACCACAAACATTATCCATTTTATTAGTCAAGCCATCAGTAGTCAATACATTTTTTTGTGGTGTGAAGCCGAAGTACCTTTAAATTAATTGGTATTGCTTTAGGTATGTTTGTATTTGAATGCAACATATATTATTAGAGGTATTTGACCTGTTGTATAAATAACTTGATTGGGTAATAGAAATAATGAAAATGAAAGCTAATCGTTTTTTGTTTGTTTGTTTGCTTAATTGTTTAAGATTATGCTTTTTAGTAAAGGTAATTGCGCAAATAAATACATTTATTTTTGTAGATCGTTTTGTATTATTGGTTTAGAATATGTACAGAATATACTTTTTCAGAGACAGTCATTTAACATTTAACAAAAGCAGAATGATTGCATGCTATAAGTTTAGTGTGACGTTGTTAAAACTATTGTAAATTTGGCTGTTTGACTATATAAATCTAACATTTTTACTTTTTTAATAAATTATTTTCTTTTTATTAATTTTTTATTACATGATCTGATTCAGTAATTGTAATAATCAGTTATACAGTGTGTTCTGCAGTCTTATTTTGTGCATTATAAGTTTGATTTGAGAACTATTTAGTCAATATTTTGTTAACTTGACATCCAGCTTGATTAGCTAGATGGATAAATCTCTTTATTAAACCTTTTTGTGCAGTATCCAAAACCAAACTTGCATTAAAGAAAAAAAACCTGACAATTCTTTAGCTTTCAAATTGACTCTGAAGATGATTAGCATGATTGTTATATTGCTCTATAAACACTCGTTCTTGGCTTTTAGTACAAATTTCTTGCACAGATCTCAGCACATTCATTATCTGAGTCAATAACCATCATTTAAACAGGCATTTCAACAATGGTCATTCGGATTTGCGTTATTAGTTTGAGTGAAGGTATTTGTCTGAAGTGAGGATGAATGACAGGTTATTTGCGGGTCTTTTTTGCCTGCAGGGTCTACTGTACAGATGTACCGCGGAGTTTGTTGGGTCTTTTCACCCCCTCCACTTCCTTCCCACTCGCTGGGTTATTTATCATAGTTGTTCTAGTCACTGCCACTCTTGACACTGGTGTTATTAATGAATATCCACTCTGCCGGTAATTCAGTTTAACCTGTCTCCCCGTATTCATTCATTCTACTAAACTATCCACAGGAAGAACGGAATTGGGGGAGGGGTGGGAGGGAGGCAGGAAAGGAAATGTATTTTACAGAGTCTGTTGGTTGCACTTCATATAAAATATTTATCACTGCATGTGTACAACAATATCCCTCTGCTTTTGCAGTTAGATTAAATTAGATGAACACTGCCTGCATGGTTCCCTCTCGCTGACCTTTGACCTTTTTCGCAGGCCACGTAACGTGGAGCCGGTGTGTTCAAACCTGCAAGCTCAGATCCTGAACTGTTATAGAGAGAACCGTGAGCAGACGCTTCAGTGCTCCGATCTGGCCAAAGAGTACATGCAGTGCATCAATGCAGCTAAGAAGGTAAGAAACCATGAGATTTAGGAGTAATGTTTTTGTGTAGCAGCGTTTGTAACCTTAGTTAAACTCTTAGGGGCGCAGTCAAAATTAATTTTACATTCTGTAATGTCAAAATGTCAGTTCAACATACTTGTCAGATAGACTTGAAAAATGATTTAAAATAAGAAAATATAAAAAAACGTATAATATGAAATACTAATAAAAAATATAAATATAGCACTAACATGCTTTATAATTACTTTAGTTTAAAATGTAACATATTTATATGAAAAGGTAATGAATTGTTTTTTGAAATGTGAATATATATATATATATATATATATATATATATATATATATATATATATATATATATATATATATGAAATATGAATCAAATGTTCATTATATTCACAATTATCTGAATCCATTTTTACTAACGATCTATTAAGTATTATAATGTTTGTCTATTTTTAGTTGAACTAAAAGTTAAAAAATAAAAAATATAATGCAAGTATACTAATAAAATAAATCTAATAAGGAAAATATACTATTATTGTGTTTTTTAAAAATGTATGCTTAACCGATCAATTTTAAATATGAATGTTCATAATTATTTGAATGCTTTTACCTTAAGTTTAGTTTTTAAATTTTTGGTGTTAATTTCATCAAAATTACTATGATGTGTTTACATAAACTATTGAGAGTTTGTGTGCTCTAATGGAAAAAAAAAAGTTGAATTTGAATATTATTAATGAATATTAATTACGGTTTATACAGTAACATAAAAAAGTTTTCCATTGGTAATAGGCATTCCTGAAGCCCTATTGGTAGATCATGGAACTAGAAACACCAAGATCATGGATGTAATTCATTTGGGACACAAAAACTGATGAAATTTATCCCTTGAATGCACTGCAAGTCACTTTGTATAAACGCGTCTGCCAAATGCATAAATAAAAATGTAAATGGCCATTGGCATCCACACTGAATTGTGCTACATTTGCATAGAGTTAATCTCTCGCCAGTGGTCTGTAGCTCATGTCGCCTCAAACCTCGTGGAAAGTGAGTCACTTTCTAGTTATTTTGTTAAAAATCGCTGTCAGGTGAACGCCTCCTAAAGATCAGAAAGAGAGACTGGAAAATTTTCATTGTTACTGACACAGAAACATTGATTAACATAATATTGGAACTTAAAGGTACAGTTCAACAAAATGTGCATAATAACTGTATAATAAAATCATAATAACTGTAATGTTTTTTCTTCTGTGGAACACACAAGATATTTTGGAAAATATTGTTTTTCATTGGACCCAAATATTCTTTAAAGTATCTTGATTTTCACATCCTTAATTTGTGCGTGTTCTACAGTAGAATAAAACCATACTGGTTTGGACTGAAGGCATCCGGGTGAGTCAGTGATGTCATGGGTGAACTATCCTGTTAAAAATAAAAACCTGGGTTCACGTCATCAGTCTTTTCTCAGACTTTACAGTCACTGCATTGTTTCCTGACGGTCTGCGCGCCCTTGCTGCATCGCTGTAGGTAAAGGTGTCCTTTTCAAGGTGTTAATTCTCCTGGAGTTTTACTTTTAAAGTTCAGTTGTAGCCAGGCAACAGCAGAATAATGGCTCCACTCCATCACACCCACAGTCGCAAGGAAAGAGGGAGAGAGGAAGAAAGAGAGTGTGTGTGTGTGTGGATGGGATGCTGGCTCACTAGTACACACTGCACTCAAGGAGTGTGTGATAATCACTGCTATGGCAACGGCTCACAGTACCAGGATGTGGATCTGGTGTGCGGGGTGCTGCTGCCGGCGGGTTATCGCTCTCACTTCCTCATTCCCCTCACCTCCACTCACCCGTGCTGTATTGTAACTGTTGAATGCAAGTGTCGACTCTGTTTAATTGCTATTACTTAGCAGCACTGGTACTCAATACGAGTTGAAAACGTCCTTGATGTTTGGCCAGTTTTTTGTTTTTGTTCTCGCCTTGAGTCTTTCTGAATTGAGAATGTTCATAAAAGGGTTTTCAGTGCAGTTTGATCAAGCAATTTTGTGTGTGTGCAGTTTCATGCTGCGTCTTTGTCCAACTTTTCACATAAGCAGGGAATAGCTGTTACTACAAAAGCAGGAGGTGGTAAACACAAAATCCAGATCAATGGTATTCGTTTGGCTAATCGAACATCGTTCTCTTATGTGCACAAAGCCTCAGGATATTTGTTCACTTTGTGGACCAGAGGCAAGTGTAAAAAAAAAAAAAAAAAAAAAGTGTTAAAAAAAATTGGTTGAACATGACCTCAAAATTGACCATAAAAAAGTGTGAGGTTAAGGAAGTGAGCCATTGACCAAAATTGGAAATTATTTTCTTCACCTTCATGCTTCAAACCTGTTACCTGCATGACTTTATTAATTTCTATAAAAAAAATGTCAGTGATTTTAATTACTTAAATTCAGTCTTTTCCTTACAAAAAGCTTTGGAATCTTATTATGGCATTCTATGTATAAAAACATAATATACCATCTTATCTTATGTTAACAGAAAATGCAAACTACAACAGGTTATTAATAACATGAGGTGAGTATGTGATGAGAGGTTTCTCTTTTTTGGGTGAATAATTGAGTTAAATGACAGAATGTCAGATTATACTATAAGTAACATTTGCTGAGGTGAGTCACCTCTAGATAATATATTTTTTTAGCACAGCACTTGTTACCTGTCAGTATTATAGAACAGACGTTGCTTGCTAGAGGTGTGAAATATAACACAGTCAACCTTGTTATAATTGAGCTGCGTTTAATTAGACTCCAGCAATTGAACAATGATTTTGACTAAATATGGGTTTAGTACAAGGAAACCTATTTACATATAAGTTTAATGAGCTTGGGATCAGACGTAGAGATTCTTGTTCTTTAAATTGACAGTATAGACATTTAGAATTTTACAAAAGATCCAAAATAAATACGGTTCTTTTGAACATATTTATCAGAGAATCCTGGAAAATGCAGATGCTTGTAAAATGCAGTACAATTGTAATAAAATTAATAAGAAGAAGACATGTATAAATTTGTGTGTGTAGATTAATATATTCAGAATTAAATCATTCTGTTAGAATGATTTCTGAAAGATCATGTGCCTGCTAAAAATTTGGCTTTGTCATTTTAGGAACAAATTATTAAATAAATATATATGAAACATAAAACAATTCTTTCTTTTCACATAATTCGTGTTTTAATGTTCTTTTGATCAAGATATGTAAATAATAAAATAAAAAACAGAAATTGCTTACCCCAATCTTTTGAACGCAAGTAACATTTTATTTATATGGCACTTTTAAAGCTACAACGCACAATGTGATTTACACAATATATAAACCCTAGTGATCGACCGATATTGATTTTTTATTACCGATACCGATTATTTGCATGTTTATGTACCCGATAACCGATATGCAGAACCGATATTTATTTACTGTTATACTTCTGTTTCTGACAATTATTACAACACAAATGAGCTGAACAAACCATTTTATTTATAACAATCACTCCCTCCTTGCATACAAAGAAAAAAAAAACTTTATATTTATACACAAATAAATAGAGGGGCCTGAGTCCAAAAAATTAAAGTGCACTGTTACTAAGTGTCTTTGTTTTAAAATAAAAGCTTTGATGAGGTAAAAAAATAAAAACAGGTAAAAAAATAAAGCACAAAAATGGTTATAACATATTGGTGTGTGTGTGTGTGTGTGGGGGGGGGGGGGGTTATTTAGGAGTGCATAGCTATTTAGTAGTGTAACTTAATACTCCCAGTTAAGCAGAACTAGGTTTTAGTGTAGAAAACAGAGTCTTTCAGCATTCTTCCCTGTAAACCTGCTTCCTTTGTTTCATAAATGGCTCCCACTTCACTGAAGGCTGTTTCACTGGGCACCGAAGACGGTGGGGGGCAAAAAAACTTTCTTGACAGACGAGCAAGAATGGGGAACCTTTTCTCATTTTGTTTCCACCATTCAAGTGGCTTGCCCATCCTCCTATCAATCACTGATTCCAACTAGTGTTATTAATTATTATGTTTTGTCGGTCTAGATCATGAAATGCTTTCTGACAAAGTGCTGTAACTTATCTATGCATTTACACAAAACTATAAATTGGGCTACTCAACCGCGATCGCGTGTGGAGATTATAAATAATTTCCACAGAGCTGCATTTATTTAGATTTGTATTAACTAAATAATGGTTATGTAGTAAATCAAATGATTCTATAATTTTATAATTTAGGGGGTTTAAACGAGATAATCTTGTCAAAAATTTCATGCAGTGGCCATGCTTGAGGCTTCCTGATTATCAACCCAGTCAGGTGCTGAGCAATATGAACGAACTTTTTTTCCAGAGACTATATAAAGTTAAACAGCACTTGTCAGTTGGCATTTTATGATGTAGATTCAATCTAACGTTAGATCATGAAATGCCAACTGACCAAGTGCTGTTTGACTATAATTTAATCAACCGCGATCGCGCATGGAGATAATAAATAATTAATTTCCACAAAGCAGTATATTTACAGTATTGTTCAAAATAATAGCAGTACAATGTGACTAACCAGAATAATCAAGGTTTTTCGTATATTTTTTTATTGCTACGTGGCCAACAAGTTACCAGTAGGTTCAGTAGATTCTCAGAAAACAAATGAGACCCAGCATTCATGATATGCACGCTCTTAAGGCTGTGCAATTGGGCAATTAGTTGAATTAGTTGAAAGGGGTGTGTTCAAAAAAATAGCAGTGTGGCATTCAATCACTGAGGTCATCAATTTTGTGAAGAAACAGGTGTGAATCAGGTGGCCCCTATTTAAAGATGAAGCCAACACTTGTTGAACATGCATTTGAAAGCTGAGGAAAATGGGTCGTTCAAGACATTGTTCAGAAGAACAGCGTACTTTGATTAAAAAGTTGATTAGAGAGGGGAAAACCTATAAAGAGGTGCAAAAAATGATAGGCTGTTCAGCTAAAATGATCTCCAATGCCTTAAAATGGAGAGCAAAACCAGAGAGACGTGGAAGAAAACGGAAGACAACCATCAAAATGGATAGAAGAATAACCAGAATGGCAAAGGCTCAGCCAATGATCACCTCCAGGATGATCAAAGACAGTGTGGAGTTACCTGTAAGTACTGTGACAGTTAGAAGACGTCTGTGTGAAGCTAATCTATTTTCAAGAATCCCCCGCAAAGTCCCTCTGTTAAAAAAAAGGCATGTGCAGAAGAGGTTACAATTTGCCAAAGAACACATCAACTGGCCTAAAGAGAAATGGAGGAACATTTTGTGGACTGATGAGAGTAAAATTGTTCTTTTTGGGTCCAAGGGCCACAGGCAGTTTGTGAGACGACCCCCAAACTCTGAATTCAAGCCACAGTACACAGTGAAGACAGTGAAGCATGGAGGTGCAAGCATCATGATATGGGCATGTTTCTCCTACTATGGTGTTGGGCCTATTTATCACATACCAGGGATCATGGATCAGTTTGCATATGTTAAAATACTTGAAGAGGTCATGTTGCCCTATGCTGAAGAGGACATGCCCTTGAAATGGTTGTTTCAACAAGACAATGACCCAAAACACACTAGTAAACGGGCAAAGTCTTGGTTCCAAACCAACAAAATTAATGTTATGGAGTGGCCAGCCCAATCTCCAGACCTTAATCCAATTGAGAACTTGTGGGGTGATATCAAAAATGCTGTTTCTGAAGCAAAACCAAGAAATGTGAATGAATTGTGGAATGTTGTTAAAGAATCATGGGGTGGAATAACAGCTGAGAGGTGCCACAAGTTGGTTGACTCCATGCCACACAGATGTCAAGCAGTTTTAAAAAACTGTGGTCATACAACTAAATATTAGTTTAGTGATTCACAGGATTGCTAAATCCCAGAAAAAAATAAATGTTTGTACAAAATAGTTTTGAGTTTGTACAGTCAAAGGTAGACACTGCTATTTTTTTGAACACACCCCTTTCAACTAATTGCCCAATTGCACAGCCTTAAGAGCGTGCATATCATGAATGCTGGGTCTTGTTTGTTTTCTGAGAATCTACTGAACCTACTGGTAACTTGTTTGCCACGTAGCAATAAAAAATATACTAAAAACCTTGATTATTCTGGTTAGTCACATTGTACTGCTATTATTTTGAACAAAACTGTATATGTGTATTAGCGAAATAATTGTTTTGTAGTAAATGATAATATAATCTAGAGTGTTTAAACAAGATAATCTTGTCAAAAGTTTCATTCAGTGGCATTGCTTGAGGCTTCCTGATCATCAACCAAGTGCTGTTTGACTATAATTTAATCAACCGCGATCGCGCATGGAGATAATAAATAATTAATTTCCACAAAGCAGTATATTTATATGTGTATTAGCGAAATAATTGTTTTGTAGTAAATTATAATATAATCTAGAGTGTTTAAACAAGATAATCTTGTCAAAAGTTTCATTCAGTGGCATTGCTTGAGGCTTCCTGATCATCAACCAAGTGCTGTTTGACTATAATTTAATCAACCGCGATTGCGCATGGAGATAATAAATAATTAATTTCCACAAAGCGGTATATTTATATGTGTATTAGCGAAATAATTGTTTTGTAGTAAATTATAATATAATCTAGTGTTTAAACAAGATAATCTTGTCAAAAGTTTCATTCAGTGGCCGTGCTTAAGCCTCCAGATCATCCGTCAGTTGCTAAGCAATATGAACGAACTTTCTCTTCTAGACTAATGGTGAGCATATACAACAGATAGACAATTAAATTCAGCGCTTTTATTTTCAACATGCACTCATTCATGTCTGTTTTATTTAATTCATGTAAAGATACGTCTTTATTGGGGCAGGACATGACGAATTACACTACGTGACTCAATGAGTTCGTCTCAATTGTTTAGAAACAAGCTGCATAAATTAACTATATCAGGAATTTATGTCTCAGATCTCATTTGTGCATGTCTTTTATGTTAAATAAAGTTGATTAATTAAAGCAAACCAAGTAGAACATATACTTTACCTGTGCACTGAGTTGTTGTTGACTGATCTCCTCAGACGTCCGGGCTGCAATGGCGGAAATCTCAAAACGGCCACAAGACAGCGCCGTAAATCGGCGAATCCGATATTACAAAACCGATACCCGATTATGGAAAAATGCTTAAATATCGGGGAAAATATCGGTAAACAGATGCATCGGTCGATCACTAATAAACACTGTCATAAAATATACATTTATAAAGAGCTATACACAATATATGATGAAGCAAAAAAGATCAAACCCAAAATACACCGCAACAAAAAACAAATCACAAAATATTAGAAGCACATCTATACAGGTATGTTTTCAATTTAAATAAAAAACAAAAACAAAAAATAAAACAGACACACATTGAGTTGAACTAATATCCACTGGCAAACTATTCCATAGTTTTGGAGCCCTCACTGCAAATGTCCTCCTTTTGTTTTATATCTAGCTTTTTTAAGCAATTCATTAAAAGAAGATCTAAGACATCTCCCTGGTCGTAGAGCTACTGTTTTTAAGTTTTAAATGTAAGAAAACAAGTTATAGCTACGTATAAAATAGATATGTGTTCAAATGTATATATTTCTTATACTTAGTGGTAATGAATCAGCCTAATTTTTTCAGTGCTTTAAGACTTAATAATAACTAAAATAAAATATGAACTGCTAGTGTTTAAATTAGTACTAATAATAATCATATTTATATAACATTTATTAAAAAAATAAATAATTGAATGTATAATAATAAAGTATTATACTTAATAGTAATAATGATATTATTATTATTATTATTATTATTATTATTATTATTATTATTATTATTATTATTATTATTATTATTATTAAAACTAATTTAACAACAAGATTAAAACTACTTCTTTTAAAAATAATTTAAAAAGTTATAGCTAAATATAAAATGTTTGGGTATAATATATCCAAATGTTCAAAGTAAACAATTATCACTTTTAATCGTGATTTTAAATTCAACCTAATTGTTTTTGTTGTTGTTTTTGTTCTTCTACTTCTTATTTAATATAAATATAATGTTTTTCCTATATTAAGTGGTAATGAACCAGCCTAATTTTCCAGTGCTTAAAAATGCCAAATGTGATTAGCGACGACTGATTAGCCGACTAGATTTCCAGGCAACACACCAACTAGTCAATTTTGTAAGTATGTAGTTTTGCTCATCCCAAGTTCAAGCATAGATCAAAGCCAAATCTTCTCATCATAGCAGTTCCCATACAGCTGTTTGAAGCTATAGAAGCCCTTATTAGAGAAACTCTCTCTTGCGCTTGACACACTTCACTTTGGGAAGGCTGCATGCCCTGGAATGAAGGGAGACGGAGAAATGGAGTGAGTGCCGAGCGATCCATTTGTGCCGGGAGTGAACCCCGTGTACTCCATCTGAGGGGGCACCTACGCTTCCCTAGGCATTGTCTGGGATAATGAATCCAAGATTGGCTGATTCCTCCATCCTACACGCTCCAGCCTGCTCCGGGATCTTCCGCTCATTTACGGACAGGGCTAGACACACGACTTTGATGGTGATTGATTGTTTTGAGCTACCTTGCACAGAGGAAAGGAAGAAGAGAGAGAGAGAGAGATGCTCGTGAACGACTGCTGAAGGAGAGATGGAGGGGAGGAGATATAGAAGGGATAAAAAAAAACAACAACGATGGAAGGGAAGAGAAGGAGAGTGGGAGAAGGGAATAGGCTAGTTAGCCCTGCGTGTCTGGTGCTGGATTGATGCTGTGGGGCGGCAGGGGCTGTTGTGTCAAGGCTGAACTTTTTGAGAGGCTGCCCAAAACTTTTAATGCTGTTTCTCCCAGCACTTAATTTGCCCCCAAAGCCCCAGCTCTGCCATCAGCATCACTGCAGGCTCAAGGGCTAATGCCCCCGTGTGTGTGTGTGTGTGTGTGTGTGTGTGTGTGTTGAAGTGTATATGACAGTTCAGTCCAGTGCGTTCTCTTGTAACAGATGTTTCAGAGTGCCTGCCCACATATAGAATTACATCAATGTTCATATGAGCTCTGAGATATTATAAATACAGTGAATATATGTAGAGGAGTGCGAGAAACTGCGGGGTGCTCTGCTCAATGATTGTTGCTGCTGCAGCATAGTTTAAATTATTCTCATGTGAGTAGTTAACTCTTGATCGGGACTTCTAGAGACTTATTATTTTAGACTTCTACCCTAGAACTCTATAATTTTTTCCAAATTGTAATTTATTACAAACTAACTCTTAACCCAAACCATAATACAGCTTGCCTTAATACAATTTGAAGGTTATGTTTTTCAATTATTATTTTTGTTGTTATATAACTCATAATATTTAATAATAATTATAATAAGATATAAACCAGTAATATTTAAATGACTGATAATAAAAATATTTATATTAAGTTATAATATTATACTAAAAAATTACATGTAAAAACAGCAGTTATATGATAATTATGTATTATTATTATTATTATTATTACTACTACTACTAATTCTACTATTATTACTACTAGTACTGCTACTATTAATAAAATATTATACTTAATAGTAATAATAATAATAATAATTAATTATTATGATAATTATTATGGATATTATCAAAACATAAATTTAATAACAAGAATAAATAGCATTTTAAATATGATCCAAACAAAGAGGCTGCATATATGCAACATGAGCAGTTTTTAATTGGATTGTATAATTTCGAAATTTCAAGCAAAAACAGAATGATTTGACTTCAGTTTTGCAAAACTATGCATAAAAAAATATCTGAATGAAAAAGTAATAGCAGATGAGCTGAACAAGGTCTAAAGGGGTCTTGGAGGCCTTGAAGTTTTGACATGCCCTGACTTTTGTGTTTTTTTTTTTTTTTTCAGTTGCTTATAAACATATACATGGCTAAAGCCTGAAAACACTATATTCAGTACAAACTGGGCTACAATAATATGTAAATAGCATGTATGTACCTGATTGTGTTTTTGAGAAAACAACATTTATGCATGGTTAGTGAAAAACTAAAATTTTGAAGTCACTGAAATTAGGTCATGAAACACATACACATACACAAACACATTGGTTCACAAACACATTGGTTCACAAAGATTGTCAAAGATTGTCAAACCTGGAGCTTGTAGCCTAGAATTTTTGCTTCAAAATGTTGTGAAATCATCTTGTTTACTCGCTCACAGAAAATAATGCATTGATTTAAATTTTCTAAGACACTTTTTGTTTCGAAAGGGCATATGTGAGTAGGCGCGATTGACCATGAATATTATTGTGATTTACACCTGAGAAGACAAAGAACCACATAATGAGCTGCATAATGAGCCTTTCAGTCAGGTTTGTGACTGAGAGGGAAGAGTTTCAAGAAGGAATGTGAGGACAAATATAAGTGTATATATGTTTATGTTTGTAGTTTATTTAGAATATATTTAATTATTCCACAAAATAACTTGAGATTCACTTGCGAGTGCAGTTAAACAGTTTATTAGGAACAATCAAAGCTGAATCTTTAGCATCATCACTCCAGTCACATGATCCTTCAGAAAAACAGCATCGTTTGTAACATGATTACTGTATTTATCATCACTTGTGTGCTAAATAAAAGTTTTAATTTCTATACTGACTCCAAGCTTTTGAATGGTATAGTGTAAATTGTTGCACTTGTAGTAAGACTGGAGTAATGATGCTGAAAATGTAGCTTTGATCACAGTAAATAAATGTAGCTTTGATCACAGTAAATATTTCACAATATTACTGCTTTAGCAAATTCATCTTTATGTATTTTCGATCAAATAAATGTAGGCTTGGTGAGCAGAAGTTCAATTCTTTACATTGACTGGTATTGTGTCATGTTGAAATACATAAATGAACATCACATACCTAGCATTTCCAAATTGTATATTGTTTATGTGCTCTGAAGGACATACTTTTTTTTTTTTTAAGAGACTCATGGGAGTGTGTGCCTCGCTTGGTCTTAGCTGTGTTCCAGGTTCCTGAGTGGGCTGCTTATTTGCACTGGTTCCTTTATTAACTACATTATTAACATTATTGTCACTGATACTATTAGTAATTTATAGAAAAAAAAGAACACAATTACCACATAGCATATTTTTTTTATCAGTGATAATGACAGCTTACTTGATACATTGGTCACACTTAATTTTAAGGTCCAATTCTCACTATTAACAAACCATTAACTAGGATTTTTGCCTCAATTAACTTCTAATTTGCTGCTTATTAATAGTTTATAAGGTAGCTGTTAAGTTTAGGGTATTGGGTTAGGATTATGGATGCCATGCATTATACATAATTTATAAGCACTTATAAACACTAACAGCCAATATGTTAATAATAGGCATGCTAATAAGCAACTAGTTATAAGTGAGAATTGGACCCTATACTAAAGTGTTACCGATACATTTATACCTCAGACGATCACAAACACCAATAAATACATCAGAGCAGATATTCATGAGCAGAAGCTTTGTTACATTCATAAACACAAGCATGCTTTGTATGTAGGCCTATGCAATATATATACAAGTTGATAAAAAAAAGACTTGCCTCATTCTTTTTTCCGAGGTAATCCAAAGCTTATTCCTCTCAGTGCATCGTCTTGTGGTGAATTATGTCTTATTCCTCTCAGCGCGAAGCAAACAGTAAAATAAAAAAAACTTGAAACATCTCGCTGCTTTGTTTGCTGTCATGTGGGTGTTTACACGCCGTGAGCTTAATGTCTTATAAATAGCTCGCTCAGTGCGAGACATGGTCGCATTAGACATAATGAAGGGAGATGTGAAAGACTGGACATCGCGTTGTTTTCATATGGATTACTTTATCGCAGAATATTTGATTTCGATAAGAAATTAACTTTCTTAGAAAATAACTTGCTTAGTTTAAATGTAGACATGTAAAGCTTTCTATAGATATATCTCATGTTTCTTTGAGTATTTGCTGAGTTACAGTTCATTTTAATCATGTGTTTCTAAATGAAGATCATGAAGATTTGTTTTCTTTATTTTGTAAATGTAGTTTTGAAGTTCGAAGATTTGTTGTTATTGTGTGCATATACAAATGAAAGTAGACCCTTTACAGATTCCATTGATGTATTGCTCTTACCTGTATGATCAAAACTGAAAGTGTAATTTAAGGTATTTTCGGTGTTATCAGTAGAAAATGCCGTTTGTTGACTCGAGGGTTAAAGTGTTTCCTTGGTTTCCACTGTAAACAAAGCAATACTGCACTTATGAACTATGCATTATACAGAGGCAAGATGAAAATAAAAAAAATACCATCTAATCTCTTCTAAAGTGTAATTTCCCCTCAGACATACAGTCATACAAACTCCTACCCCTAATTAAATCGCCACCTGTTTAGCATCTCAACCGATGCTAAACGAGTCTAAACACACACACACACACACATATATATATATATATATATATATATAGTGTGTGTGTATGTAATTTGTTATATTTAATAGTAATAATATTATAATACTTTAATAAAACACAAAAACTTATTTTCAATAAAGTAATTGTAAATTATTAAATGTTAAATTATTATTATTATTACTATTATTATTGCATTTAATTATTTTAACATTGATTTGTTTTACTAGATTGCTTTTGCTTCTGTTATATTAAAGCAATATGCTTCTGTTATATTAAAGCAATATGCTACTCAAGGCTGCTTTGTGTTGTACCTAACAACACTCTTAATTGTGGTTAAATCAATGTAATGCACATTGATTTGCACATCTTGTAGCTTCTTGCTTTATTTATGATTTTTTTTCCCCTCAAAGTCAGACGCTTGGCTAACATCAGGGAGCATTTTTAAGCAGATTTTCCCCAAAGGTATAGCTGTGTTAGAAATGTGAATAAATACAGTTTCAGCCCCTATCAAACCCGCGCCACATCCTGTCTCTGCCGTCCATCACCACACACTTGAGTCAGATCACAGAGTGTATTGCTGCATTTCTCCAGTGAGGCCCAGAGATGGAACCTCTTTTATTCGATTGGCTGAAAGCAACTTCTGCCAGGTGCTTTGAGGCCTTCCCATGACCCCAGCTGTGCCAACTCAGAGCTGTGTGTGTTAATGCGAGTTCTCAGATCAAGTGCTGCTGGAATATTACATGGCAGTTTATTTATTTGGATGTTGAGCAAGACCCAAATGCAGCGACTGCCGTTGACTCCAGGGTCCATAAACAAATCATCAATCGAGCATCACCTAAGAGGGTGTTCAAATAAATAGAGCATTAAATTACTCTGTAGCAGACATTTCAAATAAAATTAATCTTTCCATCGTGTGTGTGATCTGTCCAGACCAATACATTGTCTGCTTAGCTTTTTCAATGCAACAAACATGAAAACAGAACTAGATAAATGAAAAGCTGAGAGCTAGAGACAGACTGGGTCAAGGGTTAGCCGCTCTAAACATTTTTCACCTTAGATGAGGATAGTTTTTTGTTAGGACAATGTAGTTGTATTGTTTTCTGTACCGAATCATTGAACAGTCCAATGTCACTGACCCTTGTTGAGTACTAAAAAAACAAATACTGAATTTTTGTTCTGTTTATAACTACAATGTTAACTGCAAAAAACATTGAACATTCTGAATGTCGTGATTAAAACTGTAAAGGCCCGTTCACACCAAGAATGATAACTATAAAGATAACTATAAAGATAACAATATTAGCGTCCACACCAGCGAACGATGTCTGTGTGTTCTAAGACGCCTCTGCGCGTCTGCTGCTTTAAATTCTAGAGCTCATTACAGCAGGATTGAGTCTGATTGGTTGGCAATGTTTTTATCGTTCATCAGCTAAAAAAAAAAGTCGTTCTGAAAGTGATTCCAACGATATAGTTTCTCTTTGCCTTTATCGTTATAGTTGTGGTGTGGACGCCGCTATTCTTTAATATTGAGAACGATTTTTAGAACTATATCTTTATCGTTATCTTTATAGTTATTGTGCTTGGTGTGAACGGGCCTTAATTATACAACAGACTCCGTTCCAGTACTTGAATTTGATTGGCAGAGCAACTTTTCCAGTGTGTTTAGAGTACAATGATTGATTCTGGTTTGAGCAGTAATTGACAAGGTAATGGACTAAAAAAGTGGACCAAAAAGTTCCTAAAGTACCATAGAAATAATCCAACTGAAGAAGGAAACTCACCTATTTTGAAGGATGTGAGGATGAATAAATGATGGGTTTAGTAAAGATTTTTTGGGGGGAATTACTTGCACCAATGATGAGACCGTGAACATTTATCGAGAAAGCAAGTAGCATGAATTTTGGTGTTGTTTAATGAAGTCTGATTGTTGTTAAATCTGCAAGGTCCGCAGTGAGGCGTTGTCCCTATGACCGTCGCGTCATCCAAAGCCCTTGTTACAGAATGTGAAAATCCATGCACAGCAACCTGTTAATCACCCATAACTCTGCTGCGGCTTATTAAAGCACGACCGATGGCACGAAGAGCTCCTCATATCCTTATTCAAATCCCTCAAGCTAAAGGCAGGTAGCTCAGATGTGACCGTCTTCGACTATGACTGGGAGTTTCTCCTTTTGTGCATGTTACACAACAGCTGCACATAAAAATATAACAATTTTTGAATTAATTTCTAATCGGGGAAATCACAAAATAAAATTTTATAAAAAATAAAACCTGTTTAACTAATCACATACGTCAGCTTTTACAGTCCTGCTAAAAATGTATACCTCGGTGCTCGACGGCAGGCACAAGGCTTATCATTCCCAATCTCTGCCTTTCATTTTTTTTGGCCCTTTCTCATGTAAGACCAGACGCCTCGAGCCTGCATCCATCCATTCTTCACAGTGGGATTATTGATTTCATTTTCATATTGCTGCAGGTCCTTCGTTGTAAACAACCTTCCCCTCTTTTCAAAAAGTGAATTGATCCTCGGTCTGCCTGTGTAAGAAGGAACCAATCAAAGCGAACACCATTATCTTTCTTTTTTGCAGCCGCTTCCCTTTCTCTCCTCCTTTTGTGTCCTGAAATAATAGAGCTCGCATTGGCAAACAACATCAAGTATAATGGCGAGTTTGTTGGCGGCACAGATTTGAAAAGTTTTCCGAAAGTGCCAGGCTAAAGTGGTTTGAGTTCAGAACAAACTTATTGTTCCAGCAGCACATTTACACAATATAATAGATGGCGAGGATTATCTTGTTTGCGGTAATGGCTCGAAAAGCTTCACGTGGCCACATTGAGAAAGACCTTGAGGGAAATGGATGGAGGGGCTTTTTCTTTATTTAATTTTTATTGTGCGTCTACAGAAACGTGTGTGTGTGTGTGGGGGTTGGTGAACTAGAAAACTGTGATTTGCGCCGTGTTGTAATATATACGACAGAGACCATTGACTTGCCATTTCTGAAAGCCTTTACATCAAAAAGGTGCACTGCTACGGGGACCCAATTATACGTGTTAATGTATTCGGCCCTGGAAATGCAACATATATGCGTGGAGTAACAGCTCTCCTTCATTTAAGGCATTCTGCTTTTATCAAAGCTGTAGAAAGGAGTACATTAAAATTCATTGTAATCTTTCGTCTTTGGATAAACTAACTAAGATAAGTGGCTGTGTTGTTGATTAGCTGAACATGTGGATCTAGGCTGAAGAAACACTCAAATGGGTTTAAGAAGCTGCCGTGCTTTACTGGCTGCTGTCTGTTGGCTAAAGGGATTACGACTACATTACTTCTTCTTACGCATGATGATCAAGGATTCACAAAAGCACAAAGGTGTATCTAACGTCTGTTTTGCCATTTCTTTCTGTCGTAGAACCTGAGGTGTGGATGTTCTTTGTGTTTATTTTAACATGACCCTTAAAATTGACCATGTTCACTTTCATAAAGTTCAAATTCACCTAAAAATGAAAACTGTTTACACACATTTATTCAGTTCCTGGATTTCATTTCAAAGAAATCCATATGAATCAAGTGGGGTGATTCATGGCCAAATTTTCACTTTTGGCCAAGCTATCCATTGAAACTTCAAAATGGACAAAAAAAAATCATAGATTTTAAATTAGAAATTTTTTTTTAATTATTTTTTTGTTGTTGTTGTTTGTTTTTACTGATTATACCATCCTGTGAGCTGTTAACCACTGTGACTAAATGTTTGAGTTTAATTTAAGAACTGATTGAGTCTAATCTGATTCAGTCTGAACTAATCATTCAGATTACTTTGTTAACTGGATCAAGTGAATCATGATTCTGCCCTAGTGAAACACAAAAAACTAAAATGTATTTGAAATGCATTTATATTGTGCTTCGTATACTACAATACATTAACATATCTATGTGCTTAATAATAAATTTCCTGAATCTGTACTTTTGGTGTACTAAACTGGTATAACAAAATTTGCTAAATTGGAATAACTATTTTTGTGCTTAATGCACTTTAATTGTACGAAAGTAGCGCTGAAGTCCAACTTAAGATAAACTGAAGTATAGCTGATTGTGCTAAAGTGGAACTATTGCAAGTATATTTCAGGTTCACTTTAAAGAGCTTGCATTTAAAGATTGATATTACACAGAGATCATACAATCCTTATTAACAGTGATATTAAAACACATTGTAGGCATAATATTAATGTGCACTGTGCAGTAAGGAAATGGTTTTATATCAGTAAATCTTAAGAGATATGTCAATAAATGTTAATGGATTAGAAGCATGCTTAGTATGAAATAAATGTATTTAAAATAAATGATGGCATAGTTTTTTATTTGTATTTTTTATGAACGAGTTAAGAGTTGATTTTCAGTAGGCGACAACCTAAATTTCAGTCCGTTCCCACACAAAGCTATTGTATGACTTTAGAAGACTTTGGAATGTAGCTTGCAAGTTGTATGGACCACTTTTATTATATTTTTCGGTACTTATGTGTCTTTTTTGAAGTTTGAAAGCTTTAGACCTCATTCAGTGTAATTGCATAAATCCAAATCTTTGATAGGGTTTATATCTTAGAGATAGATCTTTTCAGCAGTTTGTGTGTTGTTAGGCCATTGTTGCGAAAATAGATTCAATTTGCACCTACAGTTTTTTTTGCTGTAGAAGGGTATTGGAACCAAATGTGACAATACACGGTGCTTGTAATACAAAAAGATCAAATCAAGAAAGGCTGACTACATGCTTGGCTCAACCGTCTTTGTAGCCGTAATTCTCCATTCATCTTTCAATCTGTACTTCTTCTCTTGTGTCTTGCTTCTGTGCTTCCCCCTCCAATCGTTCTATCGCTATTGTCTGCACTTTGTGTTATCAAACGGCATATCAAACCTATTCTGAAGGCTTCATTTTGGCTCAGGCGTGCCACATGGCCTATGAACATCCTCACAAAGCCCTGAAGCTGCAGTCAGCAGGGGACCTGGGGCCAAGAACCTGAAACACAATGGTTCATGTGACCTTTCTGCAGCAGAGCCGCAGTTGCACCACTGTGCCTTCCTTCTGATAACCCTGAGTCCACCGACTGGACAGACATTGTTCTGCTAAAAAGCAGCTTCAAGACTTGAACTATAAAATCTCTTATTTTTTGTGTGTGTGGATTTCACTGAGTAACACTGCAGTCTAGTCTCTTTTTCAACACTCTCCAGGTTTGATAAAAGTGCATTAGAAATGGCTTTCTTGCTTTGTTACCCCAAAAGCATCCGTGTGCTGTTTCCCATTTGGCAGGGGAACAAGGCGGTTCACTTTGTCTGTCTGGTCTCCAAAAGCTCTTTCCTCTGTTTTATTCTATTGAAGCTGTCAGGAGGAATGGAAAATACTGTTTGGACCGGCCATCACTCCATCCACAAAGGCAGGTTTGAAGTACCTCCACGGACTGGCTTCAAAGACATCTGTTTTTTCACAGTTGTCATCAGACAGCATAAGGAGAGCAACTAAATTGTGGGTTTCTTTACCTACAACAAATAGGGGTTTGTTTGCTTTTTTGTTTTCAGAATAAGCTTATTGTGTTCCAGACTATTCGTATGGAAGAAATAGTTTCTCGTTTGAAAAAGCATTTTGTGAAAAGTGAATGCTCCCATCATCCAAGTAATACAGGGGTATTTTGTTTTTGGTATTCTATCTTGTTTCACCCCTTACTTACTACAACCAGTGGTAAGAAGTTTGTTCTTTGAGTGCCTGTCAAGTGACTGAAATGATGGATCTCCGATTTAGAAAGACCTAATGCAGAGGGGGGGAGCTGAAATCTATACTATACAAATTTAACTATTGTTTTCCCATAATGCATTTTTTATTTGTTTGTTTACTTAATTACTTCTTTACATATTTTTTATTCGTTTTATTATAATAGCACATATAATCAAAACATTTTTTTTAAAATATATTTTATCTTGCAACCTCTGCATAAACCATAAAAAAAGGTGTTTCTTAATTAATGGGCAATTTTGTCATAATTTTGTTTTTCTTATCTAACATATATCACTTTTTTGTTACATGGTCACATTAAAACCTTTTTAACGTGCCTTCATAATTAATTTTTGCTTATTTTCAAATGTGTCAGTGAAGAGCAGGCCTGGGAAAAATCAAATTAAATATCACATGTAAATAGTGTTGTGAGAAGACCCGGTACTTCGGTACCAAGTCGGTACAAAAATACAAAAATAATTAAAATGTCACGGTACCAGGTTTCTTTAAGTAACGGTGGTACCGAGTACCCGGTCAGCCCAGTTCTTTTCTTGACACATGCAGTGCTATGATTTCAGCGAAGCAGAAAATGTGGACGAAATCTCGTCATGTTTAGGGGCACGGAAATGTTGCCACAATAACAGACTGGTGTGTAAAACTCTGACATATTTTAAAGATTCTTTAAGTTCTGTGCGAACTTAACATTTTTTCATATTCTTTTGAAATAAGACATTCAGCCAGCAGTCCATTGGCGTGATGTCTGAGGCTGAGACTATATTCTTCATGCAATTTGTATGAGGTGCGCCCTCTATAGTACAGGCGTGAATTTACATTCCCTTCAGCCTCACTTGTGTTCATTTCACTCTTGGGGTGGAAGGGCTTTTACATTTGTAAAAGAAGAGCTTTTTTTATATTAAAAACATACAGGCAAGCCCTGCCCAGATTTAAAATGTAAAGCAAAAGTAATGTAAAGCATTACTTTCCATAAAAAGTAACTAAAACGTAAGTAACATAAGTAATGCAAATAGTTACTTTTTTAGGGAGTAGCACAATATTGTAATACATTACTTTTAAAAGTAACTTTCCTGCACTACATTCCAATATTGCATTACACCATAAAAAAGTAACGCATTACTTTAAAATTTACAAATAAATATCTGAGTTAATTTTTCAGATAAGTAAGTTGGGGATACCCCCAATCGTTACCCCAATCGTTATCCTAAACGTTACCCCCTACTCAGTTTAGGATACAAATAATGTTCATTAGACTCAGCAAAACATAGGAGTTGTTCATTTAATTTCAGACATGTTTAAAGTGCACAACAGAAAGTTTTTAGAAACAATACATCATTTGAGATGTGATGGAAAATTCTGATCGCTGAAAATGGTTTTGAAAAACTAATAAAATAATTCCCATTAGATTGATATGTCCTCTGTGAAATTATTGGTAATGAAAGTAGATGTGTAAAAAGTCTATTTCCAGAGAGTTTACTTTCTAAAAGTTCACAGGTCCATATGTGCTCTAGTTGAAGAAACACCTAAATATGGATCTTTGTTATTCAATAAAGGATTTGACTTATCTAAAAATAATTATTTTATATATACTCATATAGTCCTTGTGCCATACATCTTGTTTACTGAGTGAATTGATATTGGATACGCGCTGCAGGCTGGAAATGTAATATTGAGTTTCCTCTTGTACCTCATAGTTATGTTGTAAAGATTTTGAAAGTGTTTAGATGTTTTTTTTTTTGATGATGATGATGATGTCATTAGATCAAAGTGCATTTCTAGCTTTATGTCCAGAGATGAAAAGGGCAGAGGTCATGCATATATTCATTCTTCCTCACAATGTCCTGTCACACCAGACATGATGTAGTGGTCGGGGAGCTTGGGGTCATGAAACCCACCTGACCTTAGCGAAAGAAAGTAACTGACATTGTGCTTGTGTTTGAAAGATAAAGTGTGAGTCTGTTTCTGGCTTCCACATGTTCTGATGCTCTGGAGAGTGCAATCTGCTTCAGTGCCAGCTTCAGTTGTACGAACAGCCATTAAGGCCTATTCACACTAAGCACAGAACAAATGTTTGTTGTGAACAAGATTTAGAACAGAAACAAGTCTTTTTTTTTAAACAAGTCTTATAATTTCCAAGACTGCATAGATCTAATAAAAAATACAGTTGAAGCAGTACTATTGTGAAACAATATTACACTTTACAGTATGTGTTTACTATTTTAATATATGATAATATATAATAATATATTTAAAGTGTAATTTACTCCTGTGACGCAAAGCTGAATTTTCAGGACTATTACTTCAGGCATCAGTGTCACATTATTCTTCAAAAATCATTCTGATTTATTGATTTGCTGTTCAAGAAACATTTCTTATGATCCATGCAGAAAACAGTTGTGCGGCTTAATATTTTTGTGGAAACTGATCCATTTCTTTGTTGATTAGCACCACCTATTTTTTACAGAAACTTTTAGAGTTAATTAAACCTACTTCTAATGTAGCCTGATGAACATTCGTTATTCTTTTGGTGTGAATAGACCTTTTTGTTGGCTATTCATTTTGAATTTTAGTTTCACATTCGATTTGAATAGGCCTTTAAAGTATTTTTTCCAGGTTGGCTCTTTTTTGTGTGAAAAAAATGTACATACCTCCAATTGAACTTCCTGCCTAATGAAAAGTGAGAAAGAGGTAGATCAGCTCTTATCAGGCTCATTAAATTCCTTATTCAGGACATGCTTTGTGCAAGATGTGTTGTGGAGTACTTCTTCTTGCATATTTGATTGCCCGTGTCTGTGTGATTTATCTGACAATGAAAGGAGCAGGCAGATCAGAGAGCGGCACATCCGAAGTTGAAGTTAAAATCAGCAGAACCTGCTCCTAGATTGAACTCACTGTCGCTGCTGGCGATTTCTTTCCCTTTTTTCCCCCTCATGTGCTCTGCTCATTGCAGAGTTCAGAGTCGAGCTCCCTCTCGGCCTTGTTTGTTTGTCTTGTTTGATCGTTCTTCTACATCTGCTTCTCTCTTGTTTGCCATCGTAGCGACAGCAGCTGTCTCTCTCTGCCCTTAATGGGAAAAGGGGAGTTTAGACAACACCTCAGAGAGGAGAGCTATACACTGGCAGCAGCTCACATCAGCCAGACTCTTTCTGTAGGTTACATCACTTTCTTTGGTGGACATCCAATTTACTATTTAGGTTTATAAAGGTACACAATGCCCCAACAAACACCAACTACTTTCACATTTGGGTGTTGCTGGATCACGTTTGTTGACCCTTGAGCTACATTCATACTGTAATCAAAGGTTTAAATTATACTTTTTTTTAATTATGCTTTAAAAAAATGTATCTGTGATTTTTATTATATTTTCATATAAATATATATTTTTATTATGCTTTAAATTCAATGTATAATTAATATATAATTCATTTATAATTTCATATGCTTTAGTTTATGCCTTAACATTATATACTTTCATATATTTTCAGTACTGTACTTTTATGCTTTATAATTATAATAATATGCTTTCATTTTGCTATATATATATATATATATATATATATATATATATATATATATATATATATATATATATATATATATAAAAACAAGAGCACACACACACACATTCTATTGTAGATTTGTTCTTACATTTTTTGACTCGCATTAGAGAGTCTTCCTTTCTGGCCTCATACTGCAGTTTTTTATTACGCAGAATTAAAATCAGTCTCACTCTTGTCTTATATACACTCTCTCAGACTCTTTCTTTCTTGCCAGGATTCGTCCTTCATGCATTGTACATTGTGAGGAATCTGTCACAGCTGTGATATTGATCTATCAGCTTTCTTATTTGTGTTATACGTTTCTCAGCTATCAACCTTTTTTATGACACCCACTCCTTACCACACTGCCATCAACCAAAAGTTAATACAGCACACGTGCAGTTGGTGTTCCTCAGGTCTCAGTGTTGGGCCTATTAATATTATCTCTATATCCCACAATCTTAGTTCAGCCTCCCCTCCACCACCAGTTAGTTCCCTGTTTTGTTCAAGGAGGGTCCTCAGAAGGGTTATCAGAATTTGATTCTCTGCACAAACACTGGCTTTGGCTGCTTTTGACCACAGGGAAAAACAGTCCAATCGATAAGGGAGTGAAACCTATACAACCTGCTGAGCTGACAGTGGCCTTGTGCAAAAGCTGTGTAAGGTGACAGCTGTGCAGCTTCTTTGTGATACTCAGTTATGTAGGTTGTGTTACTTATAGAGAGTGTGCTCTAGTGAATTTAAAGTATCTCTCTTCCTTTATGGAGCCTGTATTTGAGGGGTTTTTATGTTTGGGGGGTTGATGTGACCCCCCCCCCCCAACTTATTTTTTTTTTGTTACATGAAGGTCATATAAAAAAATCTTGGAAATGTTTCACCATGCCTTAATTTTTCCCCCTACATTTGATGTGCTTAAGTGTGTATACTTTATTATTTTATCCTAAAATATTGTTACATTTTTTTTTTACTTGTATACGTATAAAATAAATATATAATAAATATATACTGTATTTATATTAGGGCTCTGAACTGGTTCAGGGAATGAAAACAAACAGAACAGAACCAGAAACAGAAACAAAATCAAATTTTATAGTTCCGAAACCGAATCGAAAATTTGAAATGGACATTAACCGGTTAATAACGTTATTTTATCATTCCATTTAATATTTGAAATTTGTTGTCAACCAATCACGAATTCCAGCAGTACGGCATATGCAAATGTGACGCTGAATCCAACGAGTGAAATGTCCGCTCAGCTGTGAACTCATCATAGGTAAGTCGCAATGGTAATGCACCATTTAGGTAATGGGCCTATTTTCTCTTGCCATTGGTGCATGTGCATTCGACACTCAAGCGCCAGCATGCTTAGACTTTCCTGTCCAAATGAGGACTGCAGCTCTCCTTTGATTATTCTCAGCTTTGAGAAGCTCCGCTCGACGGAGTCATTCGACTTTTTTATTATTATATCATTATTATTATTATTAGACAAATTCTAGGCAAAGAATATTGTTTTTAAAAAATAACGTTATTAACCAGTATTTTTTCCACCCAAACCGGTTTCGGAACGGTAATAATATTAGAGGAATGCAGAACAGAAATGTTAACATATCAATTCTGCTCGGAGTGAACCGATTGAATTTTTTTTTTTTTCAGTTTTCAAGCCATGATTAATATACATTAATATATTTTTATTACAATTTTATTTTAAAAAATATGTGAAATTTCATATGCATAATTTGTAGATTTGATATTTTGGAGCTTTTGATTATGTATTGTTTATGTATTGTTGGACTTTTCAGTGGACAAGTTAAACTTGATTGTGGTGAAAGTGAGTTTATTTTCTTAACTTCCAAATCCAGGGCCAAAAGTGTCCATAGCTGAAGAAACACCCATTCATCTGTGTAGGCTACATCTTTTTTATGATCTCTTCTTAACCTGCCCAGAAAGGCAATTTTATATTTATTTGAATCTCTTCGAGGACCATGCACAGTAATTGGTATCAATGCTGCAGATTTTCTGACCCAGGCTCATTTGTACCTCTGGGCTGAAAAACATAAATCCACAGAGGTTAAACTGGTCCTTGGTGTTGCTGACAGGTTGTGTTAATTAACTTCCACCCTCTTCGATTGCAGCATCTTTGCTTTGTCTACATGTATGTGCGAGGAGCTTCGGAGGTCAAGGCCAGCATTCAGAAATAATAGTTATGTGGGTTGCTTTGAATCTGAGTGATGTCATTGCAACGTCCTCCCTTTTGCCTGATTCTCTTTGTTTCCCTCTTCATCTCCCTTCTCTTCTCATGCCCTGTCCTCCCTCCATCTCCTCCTGCCTTCCTCTCTGGCACACACCCACTGTAATGTATGGAGCACTCCAGAATGACTGGAATTAAGGACCTGACCTTTAGTGGGTGATGATTACCCATACAATGTGGTCCACCCCTTTGCTCATGTGGACCTTGGTCCCACAGGCAGTGATGGCAATGACTACTGATATTTTAAATGTAAACTCTCTAAAATATTGTTTTTGGCCAAGTTTGCATCACCTTGTGCTTTTGCTATGTGGAGGCTACATTGTGGTTTTATATATATATATATATATATATATATATATATATATATATATATATTAAAAGCACATTTTCTTCACATTTTTCAAGTATAAATCTTTATGGCTTTTTATGTCTCATGCTTAAATACATACAAACTTAAAAATATATTTATAGGATGGTGCTAATTACAATGATTTATTTTTAATTACTGTTATTTCCTGAATGTGTGCCGTGTCATTCAGTAAGAATTGTAGTAAAACTTGTCATATTGTAATTGCTAAATAAAAGATAAATAAAAGTAAATTAAGTTATTAAAAGGGGTCAACAGATGCCCATTTTTCACAAGTTGATATGATTCTTTAGGGTCTTAATGAATAGTCTATAACATACTTTGGTTCAAATTTCTCAATGGTAGTTTTAAAAAAAAACGTCCTTTTTACAATGTAAAAAACAGCTCTGTTTACAAGCCGTTTCGGTGAATGTCGCTTTAAATGCTAATGAGCTCTGCTATCCCCTCCCCTCTCCCTCCGTGGAGTGACGAGAGTAGATCAGGGGCCGCATTCCCTTCAAAAACAAACATACTCCACCACCATCCATACTGGGAGTAAATGACACCTGCTATGTTCATTATTACATCCAGCAACAAAAAATCCTTAATCGCTTGAGACATATGAGACATCCTTGTCTACATCTGCTCCGGCCATAAAACAATGGTGGACTGATGACAGCCTACTCGGGGCAGGTCTGTGATAAAATGCCAGTGTCTTTCTATATTTGAGGGAGGGGCATACTAAAACTACATCACCTTGTCCAGAATCTGGGGGGGCAATGGGGGGTCCTGGTCTTTTCAAGGGGGGTCTCATGAAAACCAACAAAAAATACAGTGGACATGGCTAATAACTGCATATTACTGCTACTAAACAACAAAAACACCTTTGCAATGTAAACAGATGACAGGCTACATTTGTTATTCATATCCTTCACACTGCACTTTAATGTCAGGTATATTATGCATTTTTATTGACATTGATATTTTTACATTTATTTCCAGATAGATATTATTGAGTTTACAGGCTAAAGTGGTCTTGCTGTTGTAAACACTGTTGCTATTGTAGAAAAAATATTTGCATCACATTTCAAATATAATTATATTTTAATTCATTTCTGAATTGTTTTTATTTTTATAATGATAATTCAGAGAATGAGAAAATCTGAATAAGCCTTACCAGTGTTGAGATAATTATTTTTATGTGTTAAAAATAAATAAGTACTGTAATATAATAAAAGTTTAGTCAAATAACATAAAAAAGACCAGGCAACTTTTCTCCCTCAAACAGCACGCTAGTGTTACTTCTACACTACAGGCTACACACAGCAGTATAAACAACATATCTGCATGTTCTCACATCACATCGTTCTTGTAAAATAATAATAAGCAAATAAACATCAAAATCACTTCGCTGAGAATGAAACACCACTTACCAGCTGCCACGATGTTGAAAATATCCTCTAGCAATTTAAAAATGCGCGTGCAGCGTGAGGAATCTTCACGGTTGGATGAGGTCGTTGTCAGGTGAAAGGTCATCATGTTGGTAATTTTATTTACGGCTAAATTATTATTAATAAATTGTACTAATATTATGAATGGACGTGGGCAGGCATTCACAAAAGTTTATTATTACAAAAAAAATTAGAGGAAAGTTTGCTTTGACAAAAGGGCACGTAAGGGGCAAAGGAGCAGGTGCTCAAGTGAACCGGTTCTTTCGGACAATTCGATCAAATAAACCAGTTGAAAAAAAAAATTGTTCACCGGTTGTTTTGCGCTCGATGTAATGCCATCATTGGCGATGATTGCCCTTCATTCAAGCCTTTGTTTTACCCGCGCTTATAACATTAGCACAGAATCAGTTCAGAATCAATCAACACAAGAATCAGTTCGGTTCAGACGAGCTGTGTGTCGTCTGCTTCACACTGAATCACACGTGCACTCATCAGCTCCTCGGTTCTCGATTCGGACGTGTCCGACAGAAATGGTTCTCGGTTCAGTGTACGAATAAATGTCGAAATAATTATTATTTATTATTGTTCTGTGTAGTTTGAAGAGAAACATTTTTGGATCTTTATCCTGAATATATATATTTTTTAATTAGGAAGAGGGTGGGGGGTCAAATGGGGGGTCAAGGCATTTTTTGGCAGGGTCTTGAGACCCCCCAAGACCCCCCCCTGGCGCCGCCGGTGTTATCAGGTGGTTGTATACACACAATGCTAAGAAACATTTCAGTTCAAAAACATATAAAATTGAATTTGGTTTACTCCTTTAATAATCAGGTGTATATTATATTTCTGTCATGTCTGCATCAGAAATAAAAAATAAATGTATATAGGACTTCAGTAATTACAATTAATGAATTTATTTGTAATTTTCTTTCTAAATATGTGCATAATTTTATAACAGTGAATTATCATTTTTAAAGTATGATATTATTATAATATTATTAATGTACATTTGATTCTAACATTTCTTTGTCTCTCCCTTTTTTGTCACTCTCATCCTTTCTGAACAGAATCTGTTGGTGAATCACGGATAGAGAGCCGCTCATCTGTGTGTTGGGTTTCATGGGCCGCTTCATCTTTAGCCTCTCCATCCAATTACATCTGATCCCAGGACTCTGAGTCACACTCCAGTGTTCTGAGCAAGCTTCATATTACAGGCCACTATGAGTATTTCATTATCTGTAACAGTGCTGACAATGGGATCATAGACATGCAAGGCTTGATTTCTATGAGAGTACACTCAGGAAATCCTGATACTTTTATTTTGTCAGGATTTTATTTATGCATTGTATTTTGGCAAAATCATATCTACATAAATGGATAAATGCCCAAAGCTGGTCGTGTCTTTTGTTTTCCTTTTTCAGATATTTGAGATCCATTCTGACAGTGTCTGAAACTGAATCAGTCTGTTAGTAAAGAAAATCATGGTGTGTTATACATTACCTTTCTGATGTTGCCAGTTAAAGGCATAGTTCAGCAAAAAATATCTTTCTTAAATTTGTATTCATACTTGTGTTGTTCCAAACCCATGTACTTTTGTTATTATTATGGGAAACAGAAGGAGAATTAAAAGTCACTTTTGCAGTTCTTGTCTTTACAAAAACAGTTGTAAAGCTTTTAAAAAGTAAAAAAAAAGAACCATAACACTGATTATAATATTAATAAAAGCATTTATTATTATTATAATTAGTAATGTTGTTGTTGTAGTTGATACATTTTTAATCAAGGAAATAGGAACAGTTATGCAAAGACAGGATAACCTTGAAACAACTAGAGAGTCAATAGTCATAGTCAATAAAATATATTGTGTATATATATATATATATATATATATATATATATATATATATATATATTATTTATAATATGACAAATGTAATATAACCAATATAAAAACATTTACTACAATATGTAATAACAATTATAATATTTTAAATACTATTTAATGTTATAGTCTTATCTTAAAACTAATAAACTATAAAACTATTAGTGGTTGACCGATATATCACCAAGGTTAATATATCGGCATTAGCCGATATTTTTTTCTGCTTGGCCGATGTGTTCGAGGTGGAACATTTATTTTGACGGCAGAGCACACAGTGCTCACATTCTCCCTCTTGTTTACTGTCTAACAGTTCTGTCTAATATGGATAGAAGTCTGTCTAATAATCCAATAGAATGGTTAAACTAAGGAATTGGGGTATACAGAAAGTGTTAAAGAAAGGCAAACATAATATTTTCTCGTTTGCCATCAGCATTAAGGAAATATGCGATTATATAATTTAAACAAATCTTTGAATAATGAACCTTGCAAACTTAGTTGAATCCAGCGGTTAAACTCGTGATTTCAAATTATGCTGTGCTTTATGCATTTGCCCACTGCCATATTCATGTCATTTTCTCTGTGTGCTGTATATAAAATAAATGTTACCCTTGCTTTATTTGAAAAATATTATTCCCAATGCACATAAACTTCCCAGAATACTGAGTGCCATTTGGTTACAGTGTTTACTTCCTTTTTAATTATATTTATTTGTGAAAAATACTTTGTCATCTAAAGTATAAGTATGTTTATTTTACACTTATTTTTTTAATCCATTGTCAAATGATTTCAAATTTCTTAAATATGAATTTTAAAAAAAATTATCGGCTATTGCCCCCCCCACATCGGTCGACCACTAAAAGCTATTATATTGTAGTATATTATATCATATATTATATCTATTTTAAATGCAGTTTAATTTTATGTGATATTAAAACTATTATATATTATATTATTACACTTTATTATAAAAAAATTATAAATCTTCATATATGGATGAACTATGCCTTTAATGAAATCAAATTTTATCCAACGTTGACAAAGTGTGGTGTGAATGAATGTAACCTATTTTTGAAATAGGATGAAATGATTCGTAGCAGGAAGAGGGATGAAGACGTGATTGATCCGTGAGTAGTGACACGGTTTCGGTGTCATACACACACACAGACGTACTAGCTCAATTTGTTGCTTTTGACATGGTCGGGTCTCCCATGTGAGCTCAGGCAATTATGGTGAGATGGCATCACACAAACAACCCTCAATTATCCAGCTGACACACACTGCATCTCCACACTCGCGGCAGATGCGCACACACACTCCATGTCAGAATACACACCTCTCTGTCAAGACTAATAAGGTTCTCAATCCATGCTAGCAGGATTGACTTGGGAATTACCTTGTTAAGAATACAGCTGAGCCGAGGCGGGTTGCCTTTGCTGGCGTGGAGGGCAAACGAGGACATGGTGTTTGGGGGCAACTCATGTTTTAATCTGTGCAATAGTCTAAAGAGTCGACCTGAAATCCAAACTCATCTCTTCTTAACCGTTAGAGGAAGGTGTTGGAGCTTTATTTATGCTTTAAATCTTTAAATAAATTGCTTACGACAACTGGCCCATCGTTGCTTCCCACAGCCGGTTAATGCACCACCATTTATCTTTAGCACTGAGATAAACAGAAACACGTCGACATGCCGTAATGCTTTAGAAAAATAAACCACATATAATAAGATGGGGTGCTAAAGCATTCGAATGTGTGAAAACTGCTAGCACAGGTTGTTCAGACGGCGGTCACACAGAAGTGCCCTGCGCTGTGTGCTGAGGACAAGATGGCAGGCGATAGCAGGAGCGAGGGAAAGGCCAAAGGTTAACACAAGAAGTCCTCTATCATACAGCAATGAGGTGTGACAGCTCAGCAGCTGCGCTTACTTCTGTGCACCTCTAACACTGGCTTTCTGATCTCAAATACTGTTACTTGCTTGTAGGGGACATTGTACTTTTATCACTGACAATGATAAGTATTTTTATTTGCTTGTTTTGAGCTTCACTGATAATTAGATTATTATTTTTTTTTTAAATGCTATTTTTGTTTTTAGTGGGTATTGTTTTCTTTTTAGCGTCATTGATCTTTTTTTTCACTTTTTTTTTGCAGGTAGAAAATATTGTATTCCTTTTGCACTTGAATGATAATTAAAATTATATTGTATCTATTTACTTTTTTATTTTATTTAATTATTTTTAACATTCCTTTTGTGCAGCAGTTATCATGAGATTTTAATTACATTTTTTTTGCTTGTAGGGGTTACGCAAGTTTATTTAAGCTACAACTGTAATGACATTTTAGTTTTTAGGTAATATTGTGTTCTTTTTGAGTCAGTAATAATGGTTATTATTTTAGTTTATGTTGGCTTTTTTATTTATTTATTTTTTTGTAGTGGATATTGTGTGTTTTTGAGCATCAATAATAATGATAATTATTTCTAAAGTGTAAATGTCTTATTTTTTAATAACATTTTCTATTTATTTTTGCAACAATGTTAGTTTTATCTTATTTTATTTCATTAAATTCTTGTGTGTGAATGAGACTCTGTATTCAAGCCATTTTTATAAGTATATTTACACCATCTCTATGCATTAAATACTTTTTTTGTGAGATAAATAGCACTTTGAAAATGGCTTTTGCGGCAATTAAGTTGTTCTGAAATCACACAAAACCGAATCTGCATTACAAAACAAGAGAACTGAGCAGGTTTAATCAACCATAGAAGTGAACATGCTACCTTTGTCAATCCTAGCGAAAAGAATAGCATTTCTATCCTGAGATTCTCTCAGTGTCCATCTGATCTCTGTTGATCCGCTCTCTCTGCCTGCCAGCTCAATCTCTGTCCTTCCCGAGCATGTGCCCCTGACATTTGGATTGTGCTAACGGCCGGCCCCACTGGGCAAACAGAGTCTGGCGGAGGAGGTGGAGTGCGCTGTTATTACCATCATGTTGTGCACACCGTCGCCGCGCCACTCTCCCTCCTCCAGGGCCCGACCTGCACAGACGCACATGGGCTCCCTGCACTAGAGCCACAGCACAACACTGATTTAAAGAACTATATAAACACACCTAGCTGACATCACATTATCATACACACCGTCTGTCTCTCACGTTTGCACACACGCTCACAGCTGACATTTATCTTCAAATACCATGACACTCTTCCTCTTTTATTACATCCCCTCACTGTGCAAAGATGAGAGTAATTAGAGAGGAACAGCCCCCGCTCTCTTCCATCCCTTTTTATTGCTTTTCACTCGTCTCCTTTCTATGAGAGTAAGAGATCTTGTGGCATTGGATGCCATAATGTCCCCACAGGAGCACTGCTGGGACTGGAAGAGAGGGGATGCGTCTCACACTGTGAACCGGTTACAATTGCCAGGCTTTTAGATTTTCAACCCAAGTGGAGGGCAACTTTTGCCATGACACTTTTTAGAACTAAATAAAAAAAGAGACATTTGGACTTTTGCTGCTGGATTTCCTCATAAAACCTACAGCAGGGTGCAGAAGTGTGAGACCATATTGAAAGTGGGATTCAAAATATAATTTAAACCTAAAAATATGGAGAAATGTTTAGGATTTAAAGAATTATGACAAAAATGAATGAAAAATTATAAATAATGAAGTTATTAAGTCTGTACACTGAAATGAATGTTATATAAAATGCATATAAAAATTATATATATATATATATATATATATATATATATATATATATATATATATATATATATATATATATATATATATATGTGTGTGTGTGTTACTGTTGTACTGTATATCAAGATCAGTTGTTGTTATTTCACCATAAAGGCATTAACTGTTGTCAGCACATTGACTAACACCCCATAAAGCATCGCTGACAACTGCAGCTCTCGTTCTAAATTAACTTAGCATTCGAGACACTCATATGTTTGGATTACATCTCTTAGAGCCTCATTTTAGTTCCCAGAGCAATAAGTCACGGGTTAATAGTTTCAGTGCCTGCCTGTTCCAATGATATCAGCGCAGTCCTGTCAGACTGGCCTGTTAAGTGGGCTTTTGCTCCTCTTATTGCCTTTATCACCATGCTACAGTGGCTTTATTTGCTCTGCTAAACTTCCACATGGTCTTTTAATGGCAGCAGAATTGATTATTAACTGTTGTGACCACTGAAGGTTCTCCAGAGCTTGGGTGCAGAGGATCGTTCACCATGTGCTGTAGACTCCTGGGAAGAGCTGAGGTGAGTCAGTGGTCATACATCGTGGTGGCTTGTAATAATTTAGAAGAGCCAAGTGCATTGGCAGCTGAAAGGTTGTGGGTTCAAACCAGGAAGTCATTTAATTATCATCATCATGACCAGGAACATAACCAGTCATCCACAATAGCATTCGCAACCAGTTTTATGCCAGTAATATGACATTTCTGAGGGAAACGTCTTATTTGAGGAGAAAAATGAAGGGAGTTTTTATTCTATCTGGAGTTTGTTGGATTGAGAAAAGTAAGCTTTCCATACCAGGATCTTCTCAAGGCTAAATGAAACAAAGCTTCCACTCCTAATGGAGTGCCACGGAAATTAGCTCTAAAACCCCAAAAAGAGTTCAAAAGACCACAACAACATCATATCATGAACTTGAGGTTTCACTGCAATCTCGTGAGATACTGAAAGCTTTCAAGGCAATCAGCTTTTTTAGTATCCCACGAGTGCGTCATCAAAACCGCTTGTCGTTAGAAGAAATCATGGCAAAATATGGATATAATATCAAAACGCGACTGTTCGTCATGGCCATAGGCTATACAAAATTTGCCATAACGAATGTGTGGAAGATCAATATATGTTAAGTTGCTACATTTAATGTAAGACTATAAAAAAATAAGGTGGATAGGGTTTGTACAGCTTTTAGATAGTTTCACCTTAAAGAAACTTTAAGTCTGAACTTCATAAAAGCTATGAATTCAGTCCCACGTTGACATCCTATGGCACCAGGTGTAATAGGATGTTTGACAGGCAGGTTTCAATTAGCGTGACTGCACGTCTTGTATCTTTTAATAGGAAACCGCGGCCGCTGTGCTGTGAGGGAGAAAACTCCAGTGCTCTCTGCTGCATCTTAATAAATATATTTAAAAAAAAAAAAAAACAGAGAAGAAGAACTGGGTTTCCACAGCAACTGGCACCTGAGTAACAGCGGAGGCGAGCTTGAAGGCATCAGGTTAGAAAATGACATCTTTGCATCCTGACGTGTCCGCATTGATCCCGTGTCATACCCAATTACAGCGCGTGCTGTCGTACAGGCGTTTGCTATTCAGCACAAGAGCGCTTCTCAAACGACCACAGGCTGTCGCACTTCTCCTCAGACATCTCAGGAAGTGGATTTAATGAATACCTGCCCCCCACCCCGCTTCCTCGCCACCTTTCCGTACTCTTCTCGTGTTTACCTCAGCGACGAAACGCAGCGCCGCCGCATTCGCTTGGAATTTCGGAAGCGGTGCTGTGATTGACAGCGTGCAATACTGGGAAATCTCTGCGTAATCTTTAATTATACAACGTATTTATCTTTCATCGTCAGGGAAATGATCAATACTCCCTCCAGATCTGATTCCTTATCCAAGTTCAACACTTTGAGGGTTAGTTTTTCATGTTTCATGGCTGATTTGGTAGCCTATATTTATAAGCTTGTGAGGAATCAATATTGTCTTTTCTTCTGAGTGAAGGTGGAAGATAGCCTATACCATAAGCTCTCTTGAGGTTTCACTGCAGTCTTTTACACTTTATGTTGACTGTCTTGTCCCGATGGATGCACTTGTTTCTAGCAGTGCTCTACAGAACATCTTTGATGCTTTTGCAAACTCTGGCCGCACGTCAAATGCCTATGCCGTGCACGTTTCGACCTGACGGAAACAACCCATGAAATCTCAGGGAGGTGCTTGATTCTGTCTGAAATGTGTACTTAGGCCTTGCACGTTGGGGAGATGCGTTTGAGCACCACAGTCAGCTCCTCTTTTACTCAGCCTCTTTCAACTGCCCGAACCCATTTTCTGCTTGTTTCGTTCCAGAGTCTCTTCACCAGGGGAACACAGCCGACAATAGGCCCTAATTAAAGCATGCTGGGGGCTGACAGAGCCCATTCTTCTCGACGGTGTCCCGATTAAACCGGGCCTCCCTTCCTGTGCCATTCACACCCACCTTACTTCACTAATTTCAAGTGGAACCGTGAAGGCTTCATGGAAGACCTTTGATCACAGGAAGCAATTGCGACCTGGTGGGTCTTTCGGATGCTTTTTTTTGCTCTTGCATAATTAGTTTAATCTTAAAGGTCCTGAAGCTTTGATTGTGTTAACAGTGTGCAATATAACATGTCTTCATGTTTCGCGTGTAAAAATAAAACAGTATTTTTCACACAATTCACCTATCTGTATACCGCTGTTTTCACTGTCATAAAAAACGGGCTGATGACTTCCTTGTTCTATAAAGTCCCTCCTTCAAAAATCCATAACGAGTTCTGATTGTGCCGGCGGTTCCTGTGTTGTGATTCGACACCAGCTGAGCACAGGCTGCCCTCCTGGTAATGTGATTGGGCTAGAAAACTGTTAAACGCACCAACTTAAATAATAAAATACACTTAAATACACATAAACAATGCCTTCTCCAGACAAAGAGGGAACTGCTCCATCTTTCAGGAATAATCTTAGTGCGAATCTGATTGAGATTGAGGAAGTTGTCCTCGGCAAGCTGTCCTCAGTAAAATGTGCTGCACATAGTTTTACATGTGGATTATAATTTTCGGGAACCGAGTTAAACAGAAATTGTAACCATTATTCTCCAAGTACAGCGTCCCTGGGAAGCCCAAACAAAGATGATTGGACTCCGAGATGAAAATAACAGCGTTTCGACGACATGGCGACAAACACAAAACGCAGCTCTTCCTTCTTCTCCGTCGGAGCGCAACAAAACCATGCCCCCTTTTTGTGAATTCATGTGGGCGGAGCTTAGTCAAAAAATTGTTTTAGTGACGTCATTACTGCAGGAACTAGAGGGATGTAGTCCAAACGGGTCGTTTTTTTGTAGGGGAATTCTGTTAAATAAAAATAAAATATCTCGCTTGACATTGAGCTTTGAGCTTTAGAATTTTACAGATATTATTTATACTCTAACAACAACATTACACACTAATTAAAATTTTAAACATGGGATCACGAAGAAGGGGACCTTTAAATTCAATATTTGTGCTTTAGAGTGGTGGTCAGATTGCATTGGATGCTGTGAAATTTTTGAAACCTGCACTGGTTTTCTAACAATTCTTGTTATCCTTTTGCATTTCTCTAAATCAAATGCAGTAAAATAATCATTGATAAATGGGGAAAAAAGATTGAATTTCCATCCCGCAGTATGTATTCATTTTGTCAGGCCGTATTTCACGAGCAAAACAAGCAGCTGGATTTGGAAACTCAGTTTGTAATCAAACTGGACAAAACAAACATCTTATCCTAAATGAAAAGAGTGGGAGGGAAGCCAGCTAGACCATTACCAAACCTCTGCCGAAGCCCTTACAAGTACTTCACAAAATGGTCTGACAGATGGGCTACAGCTCAATACCCACCCACAAAGCCACCTTAGTTGGTTTGGTCAGGCACAAACCCCACTGCATAAACAATGTGATGATTACTGCCAGACCATATCAAATATCTAAGCCTGTTTTCAGGTGGTGGCCAAATGTCCAGTCCAGGGATATTACCAAAATGTATGTGTTTTATATTTTAAAATAGATATTAAACAAAAAATTCTATCTAGCTATCTAGCTATCTATCGTAAATAATAGAAGAATTTCTAAAGCCTTTTTCACAGAAAAAATATGGTTTTGCCACAAAGACAGAGAGTGAGTGAGGAACACAGACCGTGTTAATAAAGCTGTCAAAGCTCTGAAGAAACCATCAAAACTTTAATTAGACATGTTGGAAGCTTGTTCTTAGATGTTATTTGATTTTTGTGATTTTTTTTATTACTGTTATTATCTTTTGTCGATGACAAATTTGTTTTTGCATTCTGGTGGATCGAAGGTGAATAAGCGCACACTTGTTATATTCAGGGAGAGATATTAGCACAGCTTGGTTTGTTCTGATCAACACAGACCCAAGAGTGCAAGTGAGGCTGGATGTATCTGGAAACTCACTGCAGGACAACTAGAAATCCAGCGTTCCTTGCACTGGTATTATAACAGCTTGAGACTGTGTATCTATACACTGGTAAAGCTCATTTCAAACACTCAAGAGTCGCTGGAAAATGACCCGGCACCTCCTGCTAACTCTTCACATGAGTGAAAACATCTGTCAGAGTCTTCTTGCTGTGCAGAGACAGAAAATCGCCTTTAGGGTTTTTCTAAAGGCCTTGAGGCTAGATATCTAGACAACCAGCATCAACATGCCATTCCACAGATGTAGTTTACTTCAAAGGCCCTTTTAAAAGATAGCTTGAGTAACGAATGCACGGAAATGTTGAACCTGTGGCAGCCCTCGTTTGATATCTTTGAAAACTCTAGTCAATAAATTTCTTCCCTAGGGTAGATAATCAGAGCTTTTGGAAGATACTCAGACGTTTTCCGAAACCTAGGAGCTGCCTACCTAGACAGCTTCATAGAAATGTTATTCCAGAAGGCAGACAGAAAAGTGTTGTTGCCTTCTGAAGTCATGTAAGACCAAAGTAGAATGGCATTTGCAATGTTACAATTCAAAATAACCGTTTTCTGTTTTTAATGTATATTAAAATGTAATTTATTTCTATGATGCAACGCTGAATTTTCAGCATCATTACTCCAGTCTTTAGTGACTCGACATGATCCTTCAGAAATCCAACTTATTCTGATTTGTTGCTCTAAAGCATTTCTTATTGCTGAAGCTGAAGAATAGAATATGTTGCGAGCCAGACTCAAACTTGTAACATACACACGAGTTCCACAACTCATATGTCAGATCGCATGCAAGTCACCTCATTGTCTTAAGTTTTAAATTTATAATGAATTAAACATGGCCATTTCACAAGAGACTGAAACACTTCTCTTGTGACAACATTTGACCTATTGATTCAATATGCATGGCTCAGTGATTTCCATTTCTTGTGCATTTCTTAATGACATTGTGCTCACAATCAAAGGACTGTGGACCGTTAGTTCAGGGCCAGATATTCTGGTTAAATGGAGCATAATGAATAGCAATGTTCTGACAGGTCGCTTGTTGCTGTGTGCAGGTCAGTGAGGAGATACATAAGGGCAGATCAGTTTCCAGACAGCTGCTATTAGATTGGTTAAGTACTTCTCATAATATGGAAATTTGATTTCAGGAACATGCACACACAGACAAATTCAGGAAAGATATTCAGATATTTATCTTTTTCTGTAATTTAATTAAGTTAATTGTAGGTAAATACCTGTACATTTTAAAACGAGGTGTGCAACCGCTATGTGCCACATTTATTTGATGAAAAATGCAGTAAAACGGTGATCTTGTGAAATATTACCAAATTAATAATACAATTTTTATTTTTGCATTTTATCTATATCTATGATGGCAAAGCTGTAATATTGAATATTACAATTGTACAATTGTTTTCTGTTTTAATATTTGTTCAAATGTACCTTATTCCAGTAATGTAGATCTGAATATTCAGCAGTCTTCTGTTTCACATGATCCTTCAGAAATCATGCTAATATGCAGATTTGTAATCACTGTAAATGTCTTTATTGTCACTTTTGATAAATTTGATGCATATGTGCAGAAATTAGTACATGATAGTTTAAATGTGCAATGTGAGACACTTTAAATAAAATTGTCTTTAAATACTTTATATCAAATACAAATTTTATATTCTATCTTAAGCTGGATTTTCCAGCCGTCTACAAGGAAAAGGAAGTTAGAATCTAGTCTAATGTTAAGAAAGTAACATTGTTTACACACATTCTCCTCTGCTGATTTGTTCAGTCCATGATATTTCATATCCTCCATCCTTTCTCTTGATTTCTTTTTTTAGTCTGTTTCCCTGTTCTGGCGTACAGCTCAGTTACACATGCTTCACCTGGTACTTCAACAGCAGTGGGCTCTCATGTGAAGTACCTCTGTCATTTATGTGTGTGTGTGTGTGTCAGGCCCACTGCCTGAGTCCTGGCTACGCACATGCCCAGTAACACCTATTCTCGGCAGACTGAGAACCCCATCAAATTCTGTCTTTCTGATCTCATCTATTCATCATACTCATCTCCTCTGAGCCTGTTCTCTGTGTTAATCTGTAGTAGAGGAGGGAAACAGAGAATGAATGAATCGCATTATCTATCAAGGCCATCGTGTAGGTCATTACTTTAGGATAAACTCAAGCCAGTTATTATTACAGGCGGTGCAAATTAAAAGGCTGTCATCCAAACCATGAAGCTGCCCCATGATAAAGTACCACAGTCTTATACATTTGAGACCCTTAAGGAATATTGCAGACTCTCTCAACATAGTTGACTCATGCCATATCATTACAAATCTGTATGATTTTTGTGTTTTCTACTATTATTTTGTTCTCCAAAAAAACAAACCAACAAAAAGAAAATCATGAAAATACATGTGTAGTACTTTTATGGTGCTTTTTCTTTTTGGAGCTTAGAGAAATAGTCCACCCGAAAAGGACAATTTGCTTAAAGATTATCTCACTCTAAGGCCATCCAAGATGTAAATCAGTTTTACTTCATCAAAACAGATCACTTATCACTAACCAATTGAACCCCCTGCAGTGAATGGGTGCCAGAGTCCAAACAACTGATAAAAGCAAAACAAAAATCCACAAGTTATCAACTTGACTCCAGTCCATCAGTTAACATCTTGTGAATTTCTGAATCAAGCTGACTGTTTCACTGGAGAAAGAGATATTATTGATGCAGGCCTCATATTTTAGGCAGAAGCCATGGTTTAAATTTAAAAAGATCTTACTGATTGATTTTGTTTCTTACAAACATGCAGATTTTCACTTCACAAGACATTCATTGATGGACTGGAGTCGTGTGGATTACTTGTGGATTATTGTGATGTTTTTAGCAGCTTTTTGGACTCTCATTTTGACGGCACCCATTCCTGCAAAGGATCCACTTCATCTACTCCAATGAAGAAACAAACTTATCTACATCTGTATGGCCTAAGGATGAGTAAATTGGATTTTTTTTAGGTGAACTAAAACTTGAACTTTCTCATTATAGCTGTGTAGCAGATGGGGATTTTTTAGACCTGTGCAAATTTGTATCTTTTATTGTCAAAAAATTTTGTTTTTCGAAATGTACCTTGAAATTCCTGATTATGTATCCCTAGTATTTCCAAAAAATATCACTCTGACTATTAAAACACTTTTTAGCTGTACTAGGAAGCATGTGTTTCATTGAGAGTACTTTACACTCTAAAGGGACCTTATTAAATTAGTTAATGGAAAACATTGCACCGAGGATTTCATATGGAGAGCTGTTTCAGTCATAGGAGACAAGGGATTGTGTCCATGTGTATTAGATTTCAATATCGAATGTGTTTCAAGTGGAAGGGAAAGGCTGTTGAGTTTGCTTGTCTATGTCTAAACATTGAAACAAGATGTGCTCAAACATGTCTCAGATTTCAGAAATAAAATTGGATGAGCAATGTAGAACAGCTGTAAACAGTTTGATAGATAACATGCATAACATGGCATATATGAATACATTATCCAGGTCAGTAAGATTTATTATTATTTAAAAGAAATGAATACTTTTATTCGGCAAGGAATCATTAAATTGATCAAATGTGACGAAGAAGACATTTATATATTTTAAATAAATGCTGTTCTTTTGAATGGCATCAACGAATCCTGAAAAACTATATCATGGTTTCAACAAAAATATTAAGCAGTTTTCAACATAATAAGAATGAGATAATACAAAACAAAACCAGCATCTTCGAATGATTTCAGAAGACTGGAGTAATGAAACTGAAAATTTAGCTTAGCATCACAGGAATAAATTACATTTAAAAATAAAGGCCATTGAATTAGATACATTTAAATACTTTTCTAAGCCATTCTCAAATGTATTTCATTACCACCCGGTGATTTTTAGTATATGAAGTTATTTATATGTATGACTTCATGCAAACATGGTAACCCTCACAGTTAATGATAAACCTTCATCTTTAAGTAAACGTGTTATTAAAAAGGTAACTATAAGTAGTCAGAAGATGATAGAAACCGCTTTGAAAATGTGTGCAGAGGCAAAACGAATGCTGGCGTAGCATCGCATCATTTATCCACTGCAGTTGGTTTGCTTGGAGATTTATTTGTTGACAAGTTGAACAACTGCAATGCAGTCGGTAACCCGTTTGTTTCAATGCACGTCATCCTCTGCGTCAGGTGTTGAATCTCCTATCCGATTTCAAGCATCTAAATCATGTGTACTAGAATCAGGTTTTCTGTCTTCTTGAATATGTAATTAATGGAATTAATATCTAATTTGTATACATGGACTGCCATTGCTGCCATGCATTAGCCAGGGTGCACTGGGAGAAATCGATCAGCCGTTCAAATGTGTTTTATCACCTCCTTCATCACATTACTCAGCAAAAGCGGCGTCCGTTGATACTCTTCAGGAGCCGAGAGGCATTCCCCATCTTCATTGCTCCCCGGGATAAAGAGATTGCCCTCCTTCTAATGGAATTACAGAGCTGGAGAACATTGAGACAGAGAAGAGAGAGAACTGTGGAAAGGACAGGCCGGTTAACCTTCTCATCTCGAGACCAGATGAGGAGCTCACAACCTTAATCCCTCCATAGTCCTGTGGATTAGGCCATCCTCTTATCGCGGCTTTAATGCGGCGAGCTGCATTGTCATCTCCCTTTCTTTGCCACGTAATTATCCCCGCTAGCAGCTTCCAGACTCATTATTTTTATCATGCCACTTCCTGTACAGCCAGTGGGGGGGCCAGTGATTCAGGCCCCTATCAAAGACGTCTTGCATCTGTTCCTTACAATGAGCTCATGCACAGACTCTTGTGGAAGCACCCAGAAAGCCATGTTTATTGGCTTAAAGAGTTAGTCCCTCATTTGCTCGCCTAAACTTCCTTGACTTCCTTTCTTACAGGTAAATGTACACGTACCCTGGTTTTAGATCACTCCTTATGGCCCGGTCTTGTGCTCTGTTTACTGGTGTAGTGCAGCAGACCTGAAGGAAGTTTGAGCCGCGATGCCGTCACGGATGAAAGCCGCTGTGTGGGGAACGCTGTCATTGAGGTGAATGACAGATTCACTCCTCCGTACTGTCACAGCTGACAGGGATTCATCCCTCCCAAATAAAAGCTTTCAGGAGTTTCATTGTTTGTTACATCATTTCTATTTTTCGCCCACACAGGCGCACAGTCACAAATAATTCATGGTTTGTTTTGTGTTATTATGTCATGCTCTGAACAACTTGAATTAGAGCTCTCTTACGAATGGGAAATATTTACATAAAAACAATAATCTTTGTTCAACTTGCCAGCGTGGCCCAGCCCTTCCAGATTTGAGCAACAAAGCATCTTACTCAATTCTGCGTCCTTATTTTGGTATCTTTTCCTCTCTCTATCTCTCTTTTTCATTTTTAACAAGAAAACTAATGTACGCAAAGGAAGTTGTTTGCTACCCGAGCTCAAGCTTTATAGTATGTGTGTGTAGCATTTAACAGATCATCAACTTTGAAACCTGTCAAAACGTTTTTTGTTTCTTATTTCACCACAAAATAAAGAATGAGAGTGAAAAAAAGGACAATTATTAACATTTCTTCTCAAAGTTTTCAGTATTGTAATGTGATCATTTATAAATTTTTATTTGTATAAATTTATACACAAATGTATAAATTTCATGTAAAAAAAATAGTTTAAAGTACAGTATTTATAAATCATGCTTGTTGCTTCCATTAATTAGTGATGATTTAGTCTTAAATTGAGTACACTAATATATATATGTGTGTGTGTGTGTGAGAGAGAGAGAGAGAGTATATAATTTTATATTAATACACCGGTACTTTAATTATTAGTTATTTATTATTTGTATTAATATTAAGGAAGGTTTTACATAATATTATTAATTACTGTGATGAGAATTTTGGGGATAAATATGCATAATTGCCATTAAAATAATATTACAGTGCAAAAGTCTTAATGGTCTACATTTCCCCCTATTTTATTTTATTTTATTTTTTGGGGGGGATATGACCAAAACATTGATGGGATGGGAAAAATTGCTATTAATCTTCTGTTTTTAAAGTAATTTACATTGAAATAAATGACTGAAGTAAGTGTGCAGTGTTTGCAGACAAATGCTGTGAAATATTGTGCTGCTGTGCTACCACTCTGTATTTTCCCCCACATGTAAGTTGTAAAAGGCCAAAAAACCTTACAAAGCTCTGCACACAATTGTAGTGTTTGTAAGTGTGTGTTTAGTGTGTGACAGTGTTAAATGCAGCACCTTCGTACTTTCACAAACCTCCGCTCTATTAAATTAAAGTAACCGGTTCTTCTGTGAGTTTTGGCTGTGCTTTCCTCTGACAAAATTCACAGAAATTTCTCTGGCTTCAGTGGAGCTGGAGAATAAAGGCCGAAATACTGTAGAAGTGCCAACTCATGCACATTTCCTATCTTCGCAACTGAAAAGTAACCTTCATACCTAGTTTCAGCCAATGTTCTCCTCTTTAACAATAGATGGCAGTCTTGTATCCGTAGTTCTTTGGCTCTGTCTGGGTCTCTGTCTGAGTTCAATGTTTCAGTGATTTATGGGTAGTGTGTGCAGGGGACTTCGGGCCTTTTGTTTGTTCTCACAGACAATAGTGAGAGAGGTCACAGCGTTGAAGAGTGGGGTTGGGTAAATGCAGCCCCTGTGGGTTTTTCAGAGCACAGAATTCTTTTCCAGCATAAAAGACACTATGCATTTTCATAGCATTGAAAATGCAAATGTTTTGTTCTCTTTTATAATATGTTATTTGCATAAAACACACACTTCCTTTTGGAGACTGAAAAATATGACCTTAGGTGCGTGATGAAGAGTGACTGCATCAGTACAGCCATTCACGATCTCCAGACTTTCACACATCTTATGCATTGATTCTGAAAGAAAAGATGTGGGATTCTATTGATGAGGTAAAATATGTTAAATTGAGATTTTTGATAGCTAAAGACACTTATACCAAACTCTTTTAAAATGAAAATCCTGTGAAGAAACCCACTGATGTTGTCAAAACATTGACCAAATGTTTTTGTTGGATGGATTCAGGAGTAGATGGATGGATGAACAGATGAAAGAAAGAAAGGATGAAAAAAGGAAGGAAGGATGGATGCATGCATGCAGCAATAGATAGATGGATGAATAGTTTGATGGATGGATGAATACATGCATGCAGGAATGGATGTAAAGATGGATGGATCTATAGAAGGATGGATGGATGCATGCATTCAGGAATAGATTTATAAATGAATGGATGGATCTATAGAAGGATGAATGAATGGATGATCTATAGAAGGATGGATGCATGCATGCATGCAGGAATATATGTATAGATGAATGGATGGATCTATAGAAGGATGAATGAATGAATGGATGGATCTATAGAAGGATAGATGGATGCATGAATGGAAGGATGGATGGATGGATGGATGGATGCATGCAGGAAAAGTTGGATAGATGAATGGAAGGATGTATAGAAAGACTGATAAAAGGATAGATAGATGGAGGGAAGGACAGATAGAAGAATGGATGAATCGATGGATGTTGGAATAGATTAATAGATTAGCTGAACACCTCTTCTGTGACTTGTAGTAACTCATCACCAAACACCAATGACTTGAACATATTGGTGCAGCCATTTTACTTCCAAAATACAATTTTTAAATAAATGAATTATGTTTCCCATCTTTGTTCCCACAGTTTTGGAAGTGCATTTTGTCCATACAGTATATATTGTAAATAGCTGGAAAGATGAGTGGATGTATGGATGGATAGATAAATGGAATAATGGATCTAAAGAAGAATAGATGGGTGGATGTATGGATTGAAGGAAGGATGGAAAGAAGATTGTTTGAATGAATGTACAGAAGAATAGATAGATAGATAGATAGATAGATAGATAGATAGATAGATAGATAGATAGATAGATAGATAGATAGATAAAGTTACATTTTCAGGTGTGGATATTAAGGAATACACAATACAGCAATATTAACAATGCAAAAGGAATGCCATGCATATCCTATATTTGAGATGTCTTATTCCAGCTCTGACTCTAAATAGCAACATATTTTCAAGCTATTAAATAGGGTGGTTTATTACTGTAGTGCCATGGGAAAAATTGCAGATTTGTAATTAATTAACTTCAGTGTGCAACTGTTTGGTGCTCTGTGAATGGACATCTGCAGTGCAACATAAATGCCAATCACTTCTTTACATTCCACTAGGCATTCAGTATTGTTGTTGTTTTAATTTATGGATGTAGCCACTTTTTCCCATTGTTTGTTTGTTGTAGTCAGGCCAAGATTGGGAGAGGCAGGGTTTTATATAGCGGCGAGTGGTTACCCTTGACTGCTGGCAGGAGCTAATGAGTAACATAAAGCTGTGAATATGAATATTTTTATGGAGAGCTTCACTGCGGAGCGCCAACCCTGATTATGACCTCTGTGTTACTTCAACCTCTTAGGAACAAAAGTGACGTGATCCTTTTATTAAACAAAGGAGCGATGGAAATCAAGCAAGCAATCGATGTCTTTAAACTCTCCTGTGACTCAGCTGGAGACAACAGCCTGTGCAACGAGCATCTTTGCAATGTTTTTGTAAGGTTGGTATTTTTGGAATTCAAGAAATGCATTCATTTGGACAAGAAGTAAATAGTGTATAATGTAAATCTGTAAATATGTTCTTCTAGAGGTAAGTTGTGGATAAATCCACTAAAATAGATCATTTACTCACCTTTGTATAATTCTATACCTTTATAACGTATCCCCCCTTTACAGAAGATGAGGAAATAAAGACTCTTTTCCATGTAGTTATAGTGATCTGAAGCTTTCAAGGCTCCAAACAGATGCAAAAGCACAATAAAAGTATCATAAAAGTAGTATAGTAAGTCTCACACATTAGCTTTTAGGTTTTTAGGCTTACATTTGATTCCTTTATTTTTCTGTGAACATACACCGAGAGATTTTGTAGGGGCTTGGATGCACTCACATGTCTCAGGAGGTCTTTAAATGAGGTTAGGAACTCTTATAAGCTCATAAATACGATCTTCTCCCTGCTTTGTCGGTCTTGACACAGTTGACACAGTTTTCTACTTACAGACGAAACTTGATAGAATAGTGAATTATGTAGACAAGACACCATTTTCAGAGGTTAACAAAGGGTTCTCACACAACTCTGTGCCTGAGAGATCCACTCAAGACAAATTATTTATCTGTTATGGTAGTATATCCACAGAAAGGGAGTTACATATAGTGTTTAAGCATTTCATGATATCATATTTTACAGTATTCAAAAGTGAGTTATTGTAATCCATTGTATTTTAGTGCCATTTGCTCATTACTATTACTTATATTTTAAAATCACTTAAAGTACTGTTAAACATTTGTGTTAAAAGCTTGAATAATATCTCAAATGATGCAGTTTGTTGTATAAAATGGGTAAGAAGTTTCATAGCCATTGAAACCAGCCTAGTAGGACCAGAATAGCTTTATGAAGTGGGTTCATTTTAATTCGATTATTATTTAACCATCTAGTTACCATGAAGAATATCCTCAAAAACATCCATACTCATATGACCAGCACACATGTTGTTTTGGATGCTGGATCCGAGCTTTTTGGCTTTATAAAATGAAGAAAACAAAAACAAATGGTAGCATTTCTACAATATGCTCAGCCGTCATCATGTGACACTATACCAGCGTGACTGTTTTCTTGTATGCCACAGGTGTGGATTCGTGACATTTAAAACCTGGCCTCACGACAAGCAATTAGTCATGCAGAGCTTTCCAACAGATACAGTCTAACTCAATTGCCCGTCAAAACCCTATCAATCTGTGAGCTGTTAAAACGTACATTTGGCCAGTGAGGATGTTGATCAAGTGTTTTGCAGTTTGCAGGTTGTCATTAATACATCAGACAGCATGAATTAACCAGCAAACCCAGCAGTGGCTGGCCTGTGCCGCTCGTGGAACAGCTGGGACTAGAGCCATGAATCATGTCAACCGTTCGGGCTTATGAAAAGAGCTCTGCGTCTGTGTGCGCCGCTCAGACAGACAGAGAGAGCAGAGCGGGCGTACTAAATCATGCAGCTCATCACTCCCAATGCATTTGCCCAGCAAGACACATTCTGGATTTATGGGGTACCAATGCTACTGGTCACCGATCTGAATACACTGTTTATCCATTTTCACACTGACCGGGGCTGCCTTGTGCTAACCCATTTCATGATGTTTAACCTCAATAGCAGGCTTTTGAGAATGAGGAGCTTTGGGAGAGGCTATGGGCAAAGGTCAGTGGAAGAGGATTGTGGCTCTGCAATGATTCGTCTGGTGTTCATGTTCACAAACAAAAAATGACAATTACTTCCATAATCTGATACATTTTTTAAATAAACATTTTTTTTTTATCAGCCCCCCCCCCCCAAGTATTTATATGGAAAGCTAAATGCTATTATGTGTCATCTCTGTATATATATTGAAATATATTATAAATATATATTTATAATGGAATCTTATATGAATATTCATCATTTTTTATTTACAATAAGATTGTCAAGAAAATAAATATATATATATATATATATATATATATATATATATATATATATATATATATATATATATATATATATATATATATATATATATATACAGTATTGTTCAAAATAATAGCAGTACAATGTGACTAACCAGAATAATCAAGGTTTTTAGTATATTTTTTATTGCTACGTGGCAAACAAGTTACCAGTAGGTTCAGTAGATTGTCAGAAAACAAATGAGACCCAGCATTCATGATATGCACGCTCTTAAGGCTGTGCAATTGGGCAATTAGTTGAAAGGGGTGTGTTCAAAAAAATAGCAGTGTCTACCTTTGACTGTACAAACATTTTTTTTTTTCTGGGATTTAGCAATCCTGTGAATCACTAAACTAATATTTAGTTGTATGACCACAGTTTTTTAAAACTGCTTGACATCTGTGTGGCATGGAGTCAACCAACTTGTGGCACCTCTCAGCTGTTATTCCACTCCATGATTCTTTAACAACATTCCACAATTCATTCACATTTCTTGGTTTTGCTTCAGAAACAGCATTTTTGATATCACCCCACAAGTTCTCAATTGGATTAAGGTCTGGAGATTGGGCTGGCCACTCCATAACATTAATTTTGTTGGTTTGGAACCAAGACTTTGCCCGTTTACTAGTGTGTTTTGGGTCATTGTCTTGTTGAAACAACCATTTCAAGGGCATGTCCTCTTCAGCATAGGGCAACATGACCTCTTCAAGTATTTTAACATATGCAAACTGATCCATGATCCCTGGTATGCGATAAATAGGCCCAACACCATAGTAGGAGAAACATGCCCATATCATGATGCTTGCACCTCCATGCTTCACTGTCTTCACTGTGTACTGTGGCTTGAATTCAGAGTTTGGGGGTCGTCTCACAAACTGCCTGTGGCACTTGGACCCAAAAAGAACAATTTTACTCTCATCAGTCCACAAAATGTTCCTCCATTTCTCTTTAGGCCAGTTGATGTGTTCTTTGGCAAATTGTAACCTCTTCTGCACATGCCTTTTTTTTTAACAGAGGGACTTTGCGGGGGATTCTTGAAAATAGATTAGCTTCACACAGACGTCTTCTAACTGTCACAGTACTTACAGGTAACTCCAGACTGTCTTTGATCATCCTGGAGGTGATCATTGGCTGAGGCTTTGCCATTCTGGTTATTCTTCTATCCATTTAGATGGTTGTCTTCCGTTTTCTTCCACGTCTCTCTGGTTTTGCTCTCCATTTTAAGGCATTGGAGATCATTTTAGCTGAACAGCCTATCATTTTTTGCACCTCTTTATAGGTTTTCCCCTCTCTAATCAACTTTTTAATCAAAGTACGCTGTTCTTCTGAACAATGTCTTGAACGACCCATTTTCCTCAGCTTTCAAATGCATGTTCAACAAGTGTTGGCTTCATCCTTAAATAGGGGCCACCTGATTCACACCTGTTTCTTCACAAAATTGATGACCTCAGTGATTGAATGCCACACTGCTATTTTTTTGAACACACCCCTCTCAACTAATTCAACTAATTGCCCAATTGCACAGCCTTAAGAGCGTGCATATCATGAATGCTGGGTCTCATTTGTTTTCTGAGAATCTACTGAACCTACTGGTAACTTGTTTGCCACGTAGCAATAAAAAAATATACGAAAAACCTTGATTATTCTGGTTAGTCACATTGTACTGCTATTATTTTGAACAATACTGTATATACATACAGTGCCCTCCATAAGTATCGGAACAGTAAAGACAAAATAGCTTTTTCTGCTGTGGAGTCAAGACATTTGCAAATATGATTAAAAGATGAATATGTGACAAAACTACAGTAAGTCACATTTTATTATTAGGTCTTTCGACATATACGTTTTACCAAGGACAGCACTTTTAGACTTTATCCCACTATTTGATGTGAGTATAAGTTTTGGAAGAGTTGAATTTAAGGCAGATGTAAAATATTAAAAGCTAATATTTAGATGCAGATCCCTTGAATGCAATCAGAGCAGTGAGTCTGCAACCCATAGACATCACCAGACTCTTGGTCTTTTCTTCAGCCTTTAATGCAGCCAATTCAGTGCCAATTCGGATTCTTGCTCCCGAAATAATTGAACATACAAGAGCTTTGAACATTAAACCCCCGGAAACATCAGCTTAGAAATACATGACAATTAAGACACTTAATAATGTCTTTAAAAGCAAACAGTGGTAATAGATGTGGCGGTGGGATATCTATCCTGTAGCTTGGTTATGAGGATGAGTGTCTTCTCAGCAGTGAGGTCCATGCCAGCTAAGATTCGAAAGCCTTAGTGATCTGAAACAAAGTAAACGACAACCAGAAGGTGCACATATAAATATAAATATTACTATTTTTTATGTTTTTGAAAGAAGTTTCTTCAGCTTATCAAGTCTGCATTTATTTGCTCAAAAATACAGAAAAAAAAACAATATTGTGATATATTATTACTATTTAAAATAATGGTTTTTTAAATTTATTATACTTTAAATTATCATTTATTTCTGTGATGCAAAGCTGAATTTTTAGGATCATTGTCACATGATCCTTTAGAAATCATTCTAATATGGTGATTCATTATCAAAGTTGGAAACAGTTCTGCTGCTTAATATTTTTTTAAACTTTTTTTAGGATACTTTGATGAATAAAAAGGAAAAAAAAAAGAAAAAAAAGAAGCTATGTTTTTAAAATATAAATATTTTGTAATAACAATATACACTACTGGTCAGTAATTTGGGGTCAGTAATTTTCTTTCTTTCTTTTTTAAATAAAATCAATACTTTTATTCAGCAAGGATGTGTTAAATTGATAAAAAGTGATAGTAAAGAAAATATATTATTAGAATATATATATTATTATAATTTTTTTGTTGTTGATTAAATGCAGTTCTTTTTAACTTTTATTCATCAAAAATATTAGACAGCAGAACTGTTTCCAACACTCATAATAAATCAGAATATTAGAATGATTAGATCATGTGATAGACCGGATGTAGACTGGAAAACTATTATTTTAAGTTCTAATAATATTTCACAATATTACATTTTTTTTTATACACAATATTACATTTGTATTTTTGATCAAATAAAGGCAGGCTTGATGAGCAGAAGAAACTTCTTTCAAAAACAATGAAAATAATAATGTTTCCAAACTTTTGGTCTGTACTGTATATATTTGTATGAGTAGGTGCAGGACACTACAATTCATCTATGTAAATCAGTATAGCAAAATAAAGCTAACTGTGACATACTGTATTATACCCCAAAATTATTCATACAGTGGACTACTAGCTAAATTATAATAATAATAATAAAAATTATTATTCAGACACTTTGACCTCACCATGTTTTGCTTACGTGAGTTTTCCTGAATTGCTAATGCAACCTTTACACACCACAGTCTGACAAAATTAAGCATTGCTTGGTAACTGGTCAACAAAGTATTGATAGCTGTGTAAATATTGTCATACTAACAGTTGTCTGAAGTTTCAGTTGATTGTAATCCATTATATACATTTATCAAAGTTATCTGACATTATCAAGATTCATTTGTTCTGACAGTTTAACTCTGAGTTATTGTCATATTTTATTACCATTTTCTAAACTATTGCAAATAAACAGTAATAATGTGAGAAATGTTGAAAGTGTCTGAATAAATTTTGGTTTGACTCTATATTTCATTTTTACAGTGAAGACTATGCAGTGCTATTTTACATTTAATCATTCGGTTTCTGTAAATGTACACCTACAAACTTGAAAAACCTAAACATTGTGCAAATAGCACAAATAAATAAATAGAACAAACATACAAATTAAACAATTTCAAACAGGGCCCACTGGTACAACCCGCAGGGGGTCCACGCTAACCCCAGCTGCGGTCCTGATTTTTGCTGCTGATCAGAGGTTTGCATCTTGCCGTGTAGCTTCTGTAATTCTGTGTCAAATTCTCCTGTGGACTGTAGATTGACAGAGCATCACCCCAGATTTCTGGAGGTGGTTGGTGATTTTACAGACATGTATTTTAGAGTTGATTTTCATAGCTTTTATGATTTGTCTGTCATCAACTACTGTTGTTTATCTCAGCCAATCAGGTCGTTTTTGGTTGCTGATGTCGCCGGTAGTTTCCAAACCCTTGATTTCTCCATGCTCTTTGTTTTTCCTATAGTTCTGATTGACTTCCTCTTTTCTTTTAGCATCCAAATTGCTTGCTTTTCTTCTGGAGTCAGCTTCCTCGTCTTCATCCTGGTTTGTGTGTGTCACTACCGAATGCATGACTCAGAATGCAAAAGCAATGGATATATCTGATACGACACATTCCCCGCTTTTAATATTTGAAGAATTAATGCAACAGGACACAGCTGAACACTTAGAAAGACCTGTGAGGCAACTGTTCCAGTACTTATGCTCACATCAGATAGGGACACGAAACTCTGGTAAAACATCTTTGTGTTGAATCACCCAATAATAAAATGAGAGATTCTGTTGTTTTGTCTCATATTCATCTTTTAATCATATTTACAGATTTCTTGACTCCACAGCAAACGGAACAATTTTGTCTTTACTGTTCCAATACGTATGGAAGGCACAGTGTGTGTGTGTGTGTGTTTATAGTGTGTTTATAGTTTATAGTGTGTTTGCACACATTGCAAATAGCATAATCTTTTTAAATGAACCATTTAAATATTTACATTTTGAAAAGCAAAATACTGTATAAACTTGCAATTTTATTTGAATATAAATTACAAAATGTATTTTCATTTTTTCATCATTCATTTCAATATTCACATTTTGCTTCTCAGCTTGATTTTTCTTTCACTTAGGATGTTTAGATGTTTTTACAAAAAATATTTTCTGTGCAATGAACAAATGTAGGATGAGTGTTAGTTTTATTCATCAAGAATGTATTGGATCATGAAAAGTGGACATTACTAAAGATTACAAATCTTTTTTTTTTTTTTTTTGCACTGATGATTCATATTCACAAGAAGACTCGGAATGCACTTGAAATCCGTGCTGTAAACACCCAATCAGGCTTGACTGACGAAAGTGCCCATCTGGCCATTCTGAAGGGCTGGTTGCCCTCTGAGTTGCATGTCCACCAAGCTGCAGAGCATAAACGTGGTCTGACGCTGTCATGTAAGCCACAAACCGTATCCACCTCTCCCAACCAGTCTCCCTCACTGAGTGTATGCGTAGTGCGCTCCTCCAGGTGGTCCACGGTCTGCCTCTTCGGCTTATCCATGCTTATTCAAGCTCGACGAGGCTCAAGAGGCTGAGACTTACTTTGCGTGGCCCCCCTGCCGTGGTGGAAGGGACAGCACTAAGCTGTGTGTTTTGGGCAGAGCAGGGAGGATTGCAGTGAGATGAATGGTAATAGAGGGAGAGACAATGCAGCCACTCGCCTGTGACTGAGCACAACTGCTTCACAGTACCTCTCTCAACAGGAGAATAGCAGGAGGGAGAGGGAGTGTGAAGGAAAGAGCGAGTGAAAAACTGAAAGACAGATATCGAGACCTGGCTCATGGTTTGCCATGCTGAGCAGGTCCACCACCTTGAGCATCAAACCAGTGACCGTCCAAGATGTGGGCACTTCAGAAATGAAAAGTGGGTGTCTTGCCTCAGTTAGAGATCAATCATACACAACAAACATGGATTAACATTTGACTGTGTAATCTACATGAAAATGCTGCCAATCGATCACTTGAAATGTTTATTGATGTTCCTTTCAGCATGAGACTGCGGCCAGGCTAAACAAGTCAGTGCATTAATCATCTGAAGTGAAGAGAAGGAAAACATTACACCACGAGAAATACTGCAAAGTGCCTTCGGTTTTGCAAAGGCCATCAGATTGCATTCAGCTAATCAGGTACAGCAATATTGGTTAATAAGCTAAAAGAAGACATCTAAAATAGTCTATAGCAGTTATTTCTTTCATGTCTTGGCTGTATGACTTCCTTTTTCTGTAGAACACAAAAGAATATACATTGAAGAATAAGAATATGTTTTTCATCTACATTCTTAAAAATAAGGATTCCCCAAAAGTTTTTGTTTGTTTTTCTTAGCATTGATGGTTACCCGAAGAACCTTTAACATTCATGGAAACTTTCAATTGCATAGTTAGAAAAAGGTTCTTTAGATCATTAAAAATGTTAATCACATTAAGAAAAAAAAAAAAAAAAAAGTTTTTATTTTTTACAAGAACTGTTTAATGAAAGGTTCCAAAAATGGTTCTTCTATAGCATTGCCATGAAAACCCCTATGGCACCTTTATTTTTTAGAGTTTAAAGAAACCTTTTCACTATAAAGGCAAGGTTCTATAGTTGTTAAAGGTTTTTATTTATCTCTTACTGACTTTGATTCTTCAAACATCATCTTTTTTTGTTCTGCAGGAAATAAGAAGTCATACAGGTTTGGAATGACATGAGGGTGAGTAAATGTTGACAGAATTTACATTTCTGTGTCAACTAACCCTAAACTTTGTCTGTTTCTCACAGAAAGAAGTTAGACGTCTTATACAAAGCGTGAGTCGGGATCTGTATCTGGGGCTCTAGTTGTCCTGGTCTCCGCTGTCTTTCAGGGAAGTAGAGGTCCTTTCTAGGTGCTGATCCACCATCTGGTCTGGATACGTAGTGGATCCGGGTGACTGCAGTGACCCTCTGATCTGGACACAGACTGGATCTGGTGGCCACGGTGACCTCGGAACAAGAGAGAAACAGACAAATATTAGCGTAGATGCCATTCTTCTAATGATGTAGAAAGTACATAGGGTGTTATGGGAAGTGTTCCCGGTTCCGGTTTACCTAATTAATGCAGCCTAAAAATCCTTTAATGGATTTGGATATTAAAAGCATATTAGTATGTTATGTGTATGCCAGGTTAAAGAGATGGGTCTTTAATCTAGATTTAAACTGCAAGAGTGTGTCTGCCTCCCGAACAATGTTAGGTAGGTTATTCCAGAGTTTAGGCGCCAAATAGGAAAAGGATCTGCCGCCTGGAGTTGATTTTGATATGCTAGGTATTATCAAATTGCCTGAGTTTTGAGAATGCAGCGGACGTGGAGGATTATAATGTAACAGGAGCTCATTCAAATACTGAGGTGCAAAACCCTTCAGTGCATCATAAGTTATAAGCAAAATTTTAAAATATATTGTCTATTTTTACCAGTTCCAGTTACCACATTTAATAATTGTTGACAATTAAGCAGTAAATTCTTCAAAACATAGAGGAAAGTCAGTTACGGAGGATTGAAATGAGATAAGGACGAGTAAATAATTTTCATTTGAAGTGAACCCATCAGTTAGTGTTGTAAACCAGCCTGGAGAAACACAACCGTTCTTGGCTGCTAATTACATACAAATGACTTGTGATGGGACCAGAACGATGGGTGGTCAAAGTTCAATGGCTTTGGTTCAAGTTTAATGGCGATCAAATCACCAGGGTTCCTTCTCCGAGGGCCCGCGACCGGCTAATGGCCATGACCGAGAGTGTGAGGGTCGCATCTGGATCATTTCCATGACAATCAGGGTGGCGCTGAAGTAGGCGGGGCAAACGAGGATGCTCTCTGAGATATAGTAGTTGGATGTGAGGTATGGCATCTGTCTACCCTCGTTGAGATTCTTGATCTCTTTGACCAGTCAGTGTTGTATTATTAAAATCGCCCTCCGGTCATAGGATTAGGGAGGGGTAGGAGCCAGTCAAAATGATAGCCCGAAATGCACTACTGCAGAGGGTGGCATTGAACAGCTCAGCACGCCGACAGCACAGGGGGGCTGGAAATGCAGCAATTAGTCCTGTCTGTCTCTCCGTGCACTATAATCAAAAGCTCTGGGGATGCCAAACATGCTGAGGCGATCACATGATTCAGGTCTCGCCTCATTATGCATCTTCACAGATTAGATCTGGGCTTTGAGAACAATGGAATGTATACTTGAAGTTAACAGAGAATCAAAAGAATCAAACTCAGTCAAATTCTGATATGGTTTGCATGATCTTCCTTATATATGATATTATATTATGGTTTTTGGGCACCTAGTATCATCACTTGACGTTGCTTTCCAGGAGAAACAAATGAGACAGCTGATACTTGACGGTATAGTTCATCCAAAAATGAAAATTCTGTCATTTACTCACCCTCAAGTTGTTCTAAAACTATGAAATTCTTTAGATATTTTGAAGAATGTTGGTAACCAAACATTTGCTGGTAGCCACTCACTTCCGAGTTATGGGAAAAACAAAACAAACAAAAAAACAACAGCAATAAAGTAAATGGCTACCGTTCCATTACCCATGTGCACATTCTTCAAAATATTTTGTGTTCAGCAGAAGAAAGAAATTTAAAAAGGTTTGGAGCAACTTATGTGTGAGTAAATTATGAGAATGTTTCTTTTTTGGATGAACTTCCCTTTAATAATCTCCATTACTTCTACAGAGCTACAGTGTGAAAGCAAAACCTTTGAGCTTCTGCAAAAAATAAAAAATAAATTAAAAAAAGGGAAGCTTTTCTTAATCAGTGTTTTTGTCTTAAATTCCAGTAAATCCCCCCTTGAAACAAGAAAATTAAATTGAGCAGCAAGCCTGTGTTAACAAGACTTGTTTTCAGAGGATTTAATTATTTCTTTTTCATGCACAAACTTTTTAGATTTATGCTTAGAAGAAAAAAAACAAAAACTGTCAATGGGGTAAGAAAAGTAAACTTAATTCAAGTTTTATTCTCAGAAAACAAGTCTTAATGTCTTATTCAATTGTAAAACATTTAGCCATTGTAACTGGAAAACAAAACAAAATGACTGATTATGAAAATGATCTTTTGCAGTGCAATAAATATTATGCCAAAACAATGCTTTAAACAAGAAAAAATAATGGGGTAAGAAAAATAAACTATTTAACTATTAAAAACATGCCTTGTTAATTCAATTCTAAAAGGATGTTTTAACTGGACAAAAATACAGATTAAGAAAATGATTTTTTTGCTTTGCAATACAGTTTTTTTTCCTTTGGGAAAAACAAAGTCCAAGGGCTGACTGTAGGAACGCTCTGTCTCATCATCTCCGGTCACACATCACCGAGTTTGCTCCTCAAAGGTAGCGCCAAAGGAGAACAGCAGGGAGGAAGGTTTATCGAAAGCAAAATGGTGATGCATGTGTTGTTATTGCCTCCAGGCCCTGCTGATGCTTTCTTTGAAGAACCTAATAATGTGAGTTCTTGTTTGGTCATGCAGCAGCTGTGTTGGAGTTGGCAGGTGGTTAAACGAGTGACCAGGAGACTGGATGGTTGGCTGCAGTGTCTCGGCGTCTCTCTCCCCCTGAGTCCAGGTCTCTGGCTGGAACACTGTGACCTATAGCTGCTCTTGGCAGGGCCGTGGGGTTACCAGAAGGGCAGAACCGCTCTCTGGATCTGGCATCTGTGAGTTATTCACCCTCATACTGATTGGTGTTACAGTCTTTTGGCCATGTCCTTCTGATTTAGCATTCCCACACAAACAATCACACACATTATAAAGGTCCTTTCAAGCTATTTATTTTCCCAAGATTGTAAATAATGTAAATAATCTCTTTTTAAACAGTAAAACTATATAAAACCCACAAAACAATATATGTTCACTTTAGAAGCAACTATACTTTTTTTAAAGTATAAACAAGTTAAATATAAAAATAAAAAGAAAGTAAAGATTCACTACCTTTTGGAAAATGTTGGTGTCAGTGAATTTTTTCAAGGAACTAATATATATTTCAAACTAAAATGAAAATGTGATGTTTATCTGCTTAACCCCAGGGCGTCCAGAATAGGTGAGTTTGTTTCTTTAGGAGAGCACAAACTGTGATTTTAAAAACAAACCGTTGCAGTCTGTTAGTCATATAATGCAAGTGGATGGGAATCATGGCTAAAACATAAAAAAAAAAAGAAAAAAAAAGAAAAAAAAAACACATACACAAAAAAAAAAAAAACCTGCGGCTTGTGACGATACATTGATATGTAGTTTCAAAACAATCAGTCTGTGGAAGAAACTGAACAGTATTTATATCATTTTGAGGCACCTTCTTCTTCTTGCTTTACGCAGATCGCAGACTTATAAGTGCATTACCGCCACCTATGTCTCAAATTCACCATTGACACGCTATCTACAATTTCAATTAGGAGTGTCAATGGTCCTCTTGAGAGATAGGTTATGGACTTATAAGTCTACTGAAGAAACAAAGTCACCTACTGTACATCTTGAATGCCTTGGGGGTAAGCAGATAAACATCAGATTTTCATTTTTGGGTGAACTTTCCCTTTAAGAATGTAAAGGATGCCTTAATCAAATGTAAAAAAAAAAAAAAAAAATAATGTTACAATAGATTTCTATTTCAAATAAATGCTGCGTTTTTTAAAAACTTTCTATTCATTAAAGAATCATGAAAAAATAGTTTTATTTTTTTGATAATAGAATGGTCTCTGGAAGGATTTTAATAATATTTCACAATATTACTCTTTTTTTTGTACTGCATCAAAAAAACTGTCACTGATCCCAAATATTTATAGTATACAAACTCTGGAAACAAGTATTAATATTTTATGCAATATTGCTTCTCAATTAAAAAAGAATTAGTTTTTATGGGAAAATTAGACAAAAACATTTAAGATTTTTTTTTTCAGTCAGTGCACTGAACAAATTGTCTACGGTAACTTACAGGTCAAGCGTTGAAATGCATCGCTCAAAATTCAAACAGTTTCAACTTTAACCTTAGTTGCTGCTGACCTTTCAGAACGCAGCCGATGATAACTAAGTTTTTTATTTATTTACTGTTCACACTTCTTGCTTTCTTGCTATAGTATCCTGTTAAAATTGCAGTTTTCATGCAGAGGTCATAGTGGCGTATAAAGCTTGTGTTGAAACAAAGTGTGTTGAAGTCCTGACGTGAAGCATTCTCAGATCGCAGCATGAAGCTTGCGTTAAACCCATGGGCACTGTAAGAAAACAAAGAAGAGAATTCACTTTTTGCTCTGTCTCTCTTCCCATCACCCATTTGTTATGCATTTGTCTCAGCTCATGTTAGCCAAACATCCATCCCGCGTGTCCCCTGCTGCTAACAGCACAAAGACACATGCCACAGTGGGGCTGTCCATATCTTGATATATTCAGCTGTTTACTCATTCACACAGCGCACTCGCTTTTATCCTGCTTGCTAAAGGAGGCCATTGTGGTGAAGTGGCATTAAAAGGCTTACAGTTATAAAGTAGCTTGTGCTCTCGCACTCTTCTGCACATGAGCTGGTCAGGATGCGACACGCTTAGCCATTAAGCTTATTAACCAACTCACAGTTGCTTTTCCACTAAGTCAACTTCCAAGCACTGATATGCTTGCAACGGCAGTCTGGGAGAAGGAAAAGAGAGTTTACGCTTGGCTTCAATAATATGGGGATGACTAAATATAATAGTGAATCTACTTGCTATTTTTTTTTTTCATTAGACGGTAATGAGACAACATTGCTAAAATTGCTTTCCTATAATTTGATAAAAACTATTGCAAATGCTGGTTTACAGCTAAAAAATGAGGTATAAATCAATGAAGCTACTATCATTATAGCTGTTCATAAATAATAATAAAAAATGCAGTACGTACAGAGAATGCCTCTAATAAATTTGAACTATTTTTATATTTAAGTTAAGCATTTGTTAATTAAACATTTTTAGATTCTAAATAAAAATATATATTTTTATTTTTGTTGTTTTGTGGGGATTAAAATAAAAACTATATAAAGTTTTAGTATTTTTGTGGGGATTAAGATAAAAACAAACTAAAATTGCATACAATTGTATATATTATTTGTTATATTTATTAGTATTACTATAATAGTAGTACTAGTAGAGTAGTAGTAGTAGTAGTAGTAGTATAAATTCTTATTATTTTATTACAAAACCTTTCGGCCAACAAATTAAAGTCTGTGGTGTAACCAACTTGAAAAAAATATATCATGGAGGTTAATTAAATTAAATTAAATTAAATTAAATTAAATTAAATTAAATTAAATTAAATTAAATTAAATTAAATTAAATTAAATTAAATTAAATTAAATTAAATTAAATTAAATTAAATTAAAACGGTAACCCCATTTTGAAATCTTTGTGTTTTTGAACCTTAAATATCCCCTCACTCTCTTAAATAAGGTACTGGGAAGTTATTTAGATTCTAATGCACAAATTAATAATGTGATTCATAGATTCAATCCAAATTCTGCTCATACAGTATATATTCTGCATGCATCACTTTTTTTGTAGCAATATACAAAATACTACAATAATTTTTACTAAATATAATTCTCTTATATTTCAATTCAGTATACACTTAATTTTTGTTAGTTGCTGGTAGAGTAGCAAACTCTGTAGCTGAACTGCTTTAAATCATGACTTGCTTGTAGCTTGACAAGCTACGTTTTCAAAGTAGCTTCCCCAGCACTGCTGTTTGGGATATTTTGCATAGTTTCAGGTCCTTTGTTGTCATCCTGACAGAGACAGATAAGTCATACTCGACGCACATGTCTCCTCCTCTGGCGAAATAGATGCCACCAGTATGTACCCTCACATGAGTTTTTCACGCTGACTTTAAGAGTATGCAAGAAGCAGAGCCGGGCTCCGATTGGCAGGTCCTCAAATTGTCTCACATTTCAGTAGGGATGCTCAAGAAGCATGGACGTCGCAGCTGCCACGCTTCTGAAGTTTCGGGACAAATGTCACATAATGAGAATCGACTGAAATATGAAAATGGTTCGGGATGGATGCCGGGCGCCCTGCACTGTCTCTTTCGCTGTTGTTGTAATATTTCAACCAAATGGAGGGGCCGTCTTTTTAATCTGACCTTGTGCAATGGTCTGTGTTAGTTACGGCCACTGATGAGAAAAATTTACATTAATGACATACACGTCAGTTTGAGTAACTCTTCCTTCAGTTTTTTATGAGTCTGGGACAGCCAGAGAGAGAAGAGAGAGATGGGCCAAGTACGTTGACACTGATGGCATGGTATGCACTCATGCTGAAAGGTTTGTCGTGGCGTTTTCCCAGGGCAGAAGAGCTTTTAGGTGCTCAAACCTGAAATCCACATTCATAAAGTTTCTATTAACCTCCCCATCTCTCGCACACACATTCACGTCCCCGATGTCCTGCTCTGGCCTGTGAATCAGCTCTTCTGTTTGGAATTTGTGCTGTTTGGGTGTATGTGAGAGCGCATAAAAGTACGTGCCAGTTTCCGCCCCTCTGGCTTGAGCCGCCGTGTGACATCAAGCAGTAATGTAGCACTCTCCCGCTTGCCAAACTCAAGGCCTCATCACTGGATCTCTCCCCTGGCTGGGATGCCTCTCCCTCGGTCTAATTGCTGGCTCTCTCCCCAGACATCCATGCCAAGCTCCAGGGCTAATTGTTAGCATTCCCCTCTGGCAGAGAGGCATGGCTGCATCAGACCGGCTGAATTATCACAGGTGGACTGTGGTTTTCCAGGAGTCACTTTGTCCGGTAAAAATACACTCTATTCAGCTTATTAAGGAGATTCAAAAATGAACATTCTGTCATGATTTACTCTCCCTCAAGTTGTTATGAACTTGTAAGACTTGGAACACAAAGAGATGTTTGATGGAATGTTCACACTGCTCTTTTCCATACAATAAAAGTGAAAAGAGTATTGATGCGTTTGAGCTCCAGGAGTACTCTTAAAAAACAAGCTATTATTCCAGTCTTCAGTGTCACATTATCCTTCAGAAATCATTCTAACATGCTGATTTGGTGCTAAAGAAACATTTCTTATTATTATCCATGGTAAAAAAAAAAGTGCTGCTTAATTTAATTTAAATTAAACTTTGACAAACAACCAAAGGATTGGGGTAAGTAATAACTTGGAACAACATAAGGTTGAGTAATTAATGACATGAATTTTCAGTTTTCGTTTAACTATGCCCTTAGTATAACTTAACAGTTTTATTCAACATGAACAGATTAAATAGACCAAAAATGACATTAAAGACATTTATAATGTTACCTAATATTTTTCTTTTAAATAAATACTTTTCTTTTGAGCAAAAGGAAACAAATCTTAATTTTAACAAAAATATTAAGCAGCATAATCTGTATTCAGTTTTCTTGTTAAGGCAAAGCCAAGGCATTTTTATATAAAATGTACATACATTTTTATTATTATTATATTCAAATAAGATGCCTTTGTTGTGCAAATCTGATCCCTGGACCTTTTGGGGGTTGAAACAACATGAGGATGAGTAAATGCAGACAAAATTTGTATGTTTTTCTTTATCTATTCCTAAAGATAGTGGTAGGAAAGGACACAGGAAGCGATGGGGAAACAGGATCAAGAGCCTACATAATAATCGGCGAAGTGTGATGTGTGGGAGCATGTGCACTACCCACCAGACCACATCTCTGACACTCTGCATATTTTATGATGACTTACATGAATCGGTGACCTCGTAAATATAGCCTTTAATGAATTGTAGATGTCAAGCACTTTGGAGCGGGGCATAAATTAGCACATATGCAGGCTCTCTGATGTGACTCTATGAGGTAATTAAGCGTGTCCGTTATTGTGCAAAGGTGACTCGATGTGAATGCTTTAGAGCGAGCATGGCCACCATGTGTGATGAACGGTAACATTTGCCTGGACTACAGCAGCCATCGATCACATCGATGTACAAGTGTGTGTACAGGTGTGTCCTGAGAACTGCAGGCTGTTCTTACACTAGTCAAGATGGATCTCTCTCTTTCTCGCTCTTCTTTTTTCCCTGAATCTGGCTTGGGATTGGTGCGGTCTTCCCATTGGCAGCTAGGAGCTGATGGATGAGATGCTGTTACACTGCAGTAAATGGATTAAGTGCTTTTTTTCCTAGCCCAACTCTACCATTCTGGAATGCGGAGATTGGATTCGGTTTGACAGGCAGGTGGTGAGTTTTCAGGCTCCACTGTGGGGAATTGCAGCGATGTTTGCGCACACACTCACACTCGCACACATATGAGGGGAGTAGATGAGTTAAATCATCAGTATGACAGCTTGACATGACAGCCAGGACAGAACAGCAGACAGCGATGATTTCATTGGCCTGGTGTCCCTGGATTCATTCTTTTCCACATTCTGAGTTCCTCGATCCATTTGAGTATTTGTGTGCTATTTATGTGTGCTATTGAGTATTTAAGCGCAAACAGTTGGCAAGCTGTTAACAGAACCTGTTCATTTTTTAACTGCTCTCAGATGAAGCAGCAAATAGCGGTACAGCTCATTACTTCAATAAGTGCTGTTCAACAGCTGCTTTACAAATTACAGACTAGACTGGAATTTTACAGTTTATTACAGAAATGCCATTGGTGCAAAAGTTGCTGACAAATGCTGAGTTGTTTCTTTACTGTTGCTAGTGGTTTCTGGGTGGTTGTTAGGGAGTTGCTAGCATATTTGGGGTGATTGGTAGGGAATTGTGTATTCAGGTTGGTGGCTAGAGTGATTGGATGGTTCTAGGGTGTTCAGAATTGTTGCTGGTGGGTTGCTAGGGTCTTTTGGTGGTTGCTAGGGTATTGGGTATTTGGGATGGTTGCTGGGTGTTTTGGTTGTTTTGGTTGGTTGTTAGCAGGTCACTAGGGGGATCAGTGGTTGCTAGAGTGTTTGGGTTACTAGGGTGTTTGGAGTGGTTGCTGGTGGGTTGCTAGGGTGTTCTCTGTGTTTGCAAGGGAATTGCTAGGGTATTTGGAGTAGTTGCTAGAGTGTTCTGTGTGGTTGCCAGGGTATTTGGTGTGATTGCTAGGGTAATGTGCATTTAGTTGGTTTTTAGCAGGCCCACTAGGGTGTTCAGAGGGTTCTAGAGTGTTTTGATGGTTGCTGGTGGGTTACTTGGGTACTGTCTATTTGGGATGGTTGCTGGGTGTTTTGGTTGGTTGTTAGCTGGTCACTAGGGTGTTCAGTGGCTGCTAGAGTGTTTGGACCGGTTGCTGAGGTGTTATACTGTATATGGTTGCTTGGGAGTTGCTAGGGTATTCTGGGTGATTGCTGGTGCACTGTATTTGGGATGGTTGTTAGGGTGTTTTGGTTGCTTATTAGTAGGTCACTAGGGTGTTCTGGGTGGTTGCAAGGTGATCACTCACTCCTGTGTTTTGGGTGTTTTCCAAGGTGGTTAATTTTATTTTGTGGTGGTTGCTAGTTAATTGCTAGGGTGTTTAAGGTGTGTGATTGCTAATGAATTGCTAGGTATTTGGGGAAGTTGCTAAAGAGTTGCTAGAACGTTTGGTGTAGTTGCTAGAGTGTTTATTTGGGAATTGCTAGGATGTTTTGGGTGGTTTTAGGTTCTTCGGTGTGGTTGCTAGGGGGACACTAAGGTGTTCTATGTGGTTGCTACACTTTTTAGGTGGTTTTTAGGGTGTTCTGGGTGGTTCTAATGTATTTGAGGTGCTTGGTATGGTGTTTTGAATAGTTGCTGGGGGTTGCGAGAGTGGTTGCTAAGATGTTTGCGTGGTTTCTAGGGAGTTGCTAGGGTATTCAGGTGGTTACTAGGGGGTTGATAAGGTGTTCTAAATGATTACAACAGAGTCACAAAGGTATTCAAGGAGGTTTCTGGGGAAAAAAGTGGCATAGTTAAAAAAAAAAATCATAGTTTAAAAAAAGATGCAGTGGCTAACCCATTCAACACTGCAGAGAAAGAAAGTAAGTGGAAAAATATCCTTCATCCCTTTACTTGTCTACAACAATTTTGATTTGTATACTCAGAGTAGCTTTTATCCCTTGTTGATGTATGGTGGTCAGCATACAGTGAACGTGAGCAGGAATCCCTCATTGGCTCAAATTGAGAAACCTCTTCTCTCATTTTTTCAGTATATCATTGGTTATGTTTTTTTTTATTTGTGATTATCGGTCTCATGTCGCTGTGACATGTTCTTGTGACACACTGAGAGTCTATAACCGGGCTCAGATTCATCCCTCCATTGTGACACCAATCCCTGGCTTTAACCAATCAGCTAAGATTAACCCCTAGCTCATCCAATCACATAATCAGGCAGGCTGAGGCTACGGCATCCTCAATCCTCCAGCAGGGAAATCACCAGCCTTAATCCTCCAGCTCATCTGAAATGAGTTCACACCAGGTTGTGGCAGGAACACTCCGCAGAGGAGCTGACTGATGTGAGGCACTGGCGTTCCATCACCATGTGCATTTCCATCTTTGCCATTCTGAAAAGGTTTGACAAGCCTTGGAAAGCAAGAGCTTTTAGCGACGCTCTTTCACTTTCTCACATTTGTCTCGAAAATGAGGATACTGAGGTAGCCAAACACTGTTATGTTGTTATCATGCCCATTCATGTCTGTTCATCTGTTGTCCAATATTTTACAGCAGCATCTGTGCCTTTGCGTTATTTTTTTCAGGTCTTTTTTTCTTCTTGAAATACCTTGTTCTTGTTCTTGTTTTTTTGTTTTTAGCTGTGATAATCAAGACTAGTTGATCTGATAAAGCATGTATTATAATCCAACACTGCAGCACTTTTGTGTGTCCTTCTCAAGCAATTTTCATTGCCTGTCACTTTTTTATTGCAATTATCCCAACACTGTTTGTCACCTTTAAGCATAACTTACCTTTACAGCATAGCTGGTTGCAGGTGGGTTTCATTTAAATAAATGTTTCCTTCAGCCAAATCAAATGATCTTTTCTACATGCCCTCATTCTCCTGGGCTTCACTGTTTATTAGCTGCTCGGCTCTTTCTGTCCTATTGATCAGTGTCTCTGTTCCTCTCGCACTGCGCCATCAGCACTTTTAGCGTATTAAAGACAGGCTCGCTCCACACAGATGGTGTCCTTAAAGCCTAGGTCACTTACTGTTCCCCTCATTTCAGGGTGAACTTGATAAAGCTAAACTTCGAATAGTACATCAATACTAAAATAGCACTGGGTTTTTATATGCCGTGACATAGAAAATAACATTTTATGATCTGTAAAAAATATTGTAGACATAAAAAAATGGCCATTCGACACATTATTGACAGCTTTGACAAATTTTGTTACATTTGAAGCAGCATATGCTACCTCTTACCCTTAAAAACAAAGACGTAAACCACACTGTACTGCAGGAAAATTATGAACAATAAAAAATACCCACTTGATCACCTTATCCCTGGGATCTATAGCAATTTTTCCCCCTGTCTTTTTGTTTTTTCTTTTTATTTTTTTCCCCTCTTTTTCTCTCTGACTGGCCTTGACCCACATGAGCAGATACTGATAATAAATAATAAATACAGGCTTTTCAGATTCCTGTCATCTTCTGTTTGCTGTCCTCCTACTCCTCTTCCTCCTCCAGCAGAAAAAGGGCAGAGTTGTCAGAGGAGTCTAGAACAGAAGTTTTTTTTTATTTTTTTCTTCCTCCCAGCCAGCAGAAACGGACCATACTCACATGAACAGTACGACACTGTCAGTCTGCAGTATTTGGGATGATAAAAGCTTACGTTTTATCAGATTAGCGACAAATATAATCGCTTTCCAAACAGTTTTCAGATAGATTACAAACAAGTTAATGTATTGGTTTACCTAAAAATGACAACTTAATGAAAACTGACTCCCCCACAGGCCATCCATGATATAGAGTTTGTTTCTTCATCAGAACAGAACACAAATGTAGAATTACATCACTTGCTCACCAGTGGATCCTCTGCAGTGAATATGGGTGCCGTCAGAATGAGCGTCCAAACAGCTGATAAAAACATCACAATAATCCTCAAGTAATCAACATCAACAAGTCCATTAACATAATGTGAAGGGGAAAGATGCATTTTTATATAAGGAACAAATCCATTATTAAGATGTTTTAACTTTAAACCTTAGATTGTGACGTTTTTTCAGACGATTGGACTCTCATTTTTATGGCACCCATTCACTGTAGGGAATGTTTCTAATGTATATTTTAAAACGATAGAGATAAAATCTCAGTGGATTTTAAAAGGAAAAAAAATCACGCAAATTCTCATCACATTATTCATGATGTACCCGAATTACCCTTAAATGCAGTTACAAGAAAAGCAGAGTTGCCTTTGCAAATCTAAACTGAAACATTTCTGGTGGAGCTGCAGACTTATTAGTATGATTTGACTCAAAAGGGTTTAAAGCACCGGCAGGAACAGGGACAGTCCACTGGCACTCTGAGCGCTCTGTGCTTCTCTGCTGAGCAAAGCCGGGCTGATTCCTGTGTGATAGTGCTGCTCTAATAAAAACACCATTCCAGGATAAGAATTGAATTTCACACATGGGTGCCCAGACACTACATATGTTTCTTCTTAATAAAGCACAACCACTTGCTCTGAAGAGTATAGGCCTCTGCTGCTCAGGGCTGACTCCACTTCCTTCTGTTTTATACTGGTTTAATGTAGTACTATAGACTGGCAGTGCTATATGCAGTAGATTTTCTCTATAGATCTAAAGATATATCTAGGTCTACAGATATGTACTAAAATTCGAAAGTTTGGGGGTAGAATATGGACCCAATATATACTATACTATATTAGATCCTTTATTTTATTTTATTTTATTTTATTGCATTTTATTTTATTTTACTTTATTTTATTGCATTGCATAAAACTGTTCAAATGTCTAGGGACAGTTCAAATTGTATCCTGAATCCCGAAAACACATTATATGATATATACATATTCAAGTTTTTTTCTTTATCATACTTTTTTCATCAGATGTTGTTTTTTATTTACAAAGATAAATGTTATTCACAAAATATTAAATAATACTTAAAACAGTTAAACAAGTGTTGCAGGCTGGGCTTGAACCTGCACTCCTTCTGTATGATTATGAGGCTTCTAAATGTTTTTTTTTTTTGCTAAAGTGGAAGTGCAGCAATAACCTCCATTTGTAGGACTGTATAGTAGTGAAATGCTATCTGTAATGAAATCAGGCCTTTGGAGCGTCACAAGATGTAACGGTATTTGAATGAACAAATAAAACGACTGAGCAAATGAAAACTTGACAGCGGCTGAATGCCTTTGTAAATATAGATGTATAATAAGGGTTGACTGAGAAGGGTGGTGAGCCTCGTCTTTCAGGAGAACCGTGATAACTGTCTGAACTAATCTTGTGCATTTGCATCATAAGTACGTTTGTAAATAGGTTTATCTGTGAAATCGTATTGCCCTTGTGAAATCTCAAATCATTGTGGCTTATGCAGCACAAACACGCAGAAGAGTGAAAAGACTCAGATGAGGCAATCAAAGCCGAGGCCACTTACACTAACTTTCATTCAAGAAATCTGTCATCTCCAGAGACTCACAAACAGAAAACAGCAATATGCTTCCATAGATGCAGCAAATCTGAATTACCTGACCTCCTGCTTGAATGGCAGAAAAGGCTCCTTTGAGTCGTTGCGAGATTGTGCTGCAGTCACTATGCTGTAACAACAATGAGTTTTACATAGTAATTAACTCAAATGATATATAGGGAATTTGAATAATTAATCAAGAATTTGATTAATATATATCTCAGATGACAGTTACATTTAATTTTATTGATTATGAAAAATAGCTCAATTGCCAATACCAATACTAATCACAGGGCACTGTAACTTACTCATTAATATGTCAATATTACATTCTTCATATCAATTATTGTTAATATCTCTTACTGTAAATTACTGCAGATCAAATCGTGGTATGTCCAGCACACCACTGTAGACCTATCAATTTTCAATAAAGTTATCACGCCTTATAATTCAAGGAAAAGTATTCTCTGGCCATGAAAATATTATCCTATCCTTATGATAAATTTAGTTTCTAAATTTAGAGCTTGTAGCTAAAGACCAAAACATTTCAGTGACTCGTAATGAGAGTGGGGTGGAGTCCAAGCCAATCATTTTATATATGGGTTTTTAATAATTCAACTAGTAATACATCAAACTACAAATCACACAGAGTAAATATGCGTACGAAAATACAGACAATAAACATTTACAAGACATAACGGAATCCAAATAAAAGAGAGAGAGAGAGAGAGCGAGAGAGAGAGAGAGAGAGAGAGGGAGAAGTGGAGAAAGCGAGAGAGATCACAGAATGAGCCCAGGTATGAAAATCAGTCAGTAAACCTTAGTGAAACCAACAACGAATCAAATAATAGCAACACTTTAAAGCAGCATTTAAATCTCCATAGAAAACGATACTTGCATGGCCCAGTGGGTGAGCGTGGTACCGGCGACGCACGTGTGATGTCACGTGGTCCCTTGAAAACTGCGCGCGTGGGCCGGAGGCCGTGTGACGCGCGTGCAAGCTGCGCTGGATCTTGGCGTGAGCGTGGAGTCACGTGTTCCTTTGTTGCAAAGAGGTGTTCGTTCATCTTCGCGCGGTATTTGAAAGGTTCAACAAACAATGTTCCAGAATTCGTCTTCATTGTGTGGAGAGGCGAATAGTTGAATAAACTTAGTAAAGAAAAGAAAACAAAACAACGAAAATGAAAGTTTCCAAATGAGCCATGAAAATGGCTTTCCTCTCCTCAGTCCGTGTGCTGAGGGGGGAGGAGAACTGAGCGCGGCCAGAGGCCGCGCGGAGCGACGTGTCCGAGAACGGAGAACGGGAAGAAGAGCAGAAGAGAGAGGCGGACCTTGTTCGGTCGACTCTTATAGCTTGAGATGTTCACGCCTCTTTTCGCGTGAACCACCCAATGAACATCCGCGATCTGAAGCGGCGGGAAAGTTCCTTTGTCTCTGGGAACAACCCACCCTAATGATTTAGGACTTGTCCGATTTCATCAGGGATATTCTAGCACGTTCGTAATTCCAGAATAATACATTTTTCATTACTTTACTTTAGATAAGTGGGTCTGTCAAAGCATGACGATTAGAACAAGACTAGACATAATATATATATGACCAAAGATCTAATTTTTAGATCGAATTACACATTTAAAGATTTGTTTAACACATGATAACACTGCAGATGTTGGGAAACATCTAAATGTACCAAAAGGGAATACGTAATACATTTATAAAACATGAAAACAGAAAGTTAATGAATACATTCCATAGAATGCATTGTTCAAAAGAAGCCAGTGACTTGGCTTCTCTCCTGTCCTGTGTGGTCGTAACTTTTACAACCTGCAAAAGTGGGGGTTGCAGAAACATGGCTTTCTTTGAGAAGGTTAAAGTGAGGAGAGACATTTCCTAAAGTATGAGCTTGCAACTTATACTCTTCACATAACAAGGATTAACCATTTTATGCAATCCAAAAACATAATTAAAATACATATTAATAATAAAATGAAAGTAAGGAACTTATACAAAAAGGTTTCCTTTGTCTCCAGTGTGTTGGAGGAATTTGGGTTGGGGGTTTTCGTTTCTTCTTTGAAGCTCGCATGGGTATCGTAAAGTAATTTAAGTCCAGCCAGGCTGGCATTTAGTACCAACAGTCTGAATTTATAAAACAGAATTTAACCCATGAATCGCTGACCTGCATATCTGTTACATCTCCCCCTTTACGTCAGATGAAGTCCCTGTGTGGACATCATCGGACGGCAATCATCCGGATGGGCAGATGACAGGTGAATCGTGATGGTCATGCAGCAGGTGGGTCATGATGACAGGTGGTTCCTGAAGCTGAGGATTCAGCTTGGTGAGGTTCGGTATTGTCTTTGACTTTGCGTCCCTTTTCCGGGGATTCCATCGGAGACCTCCAGCCACCGTTGTCGTGAGTTTGGCTGTAGAGGTTTGCATCTCGTTGAGTATCCTGTATAGGATGAAGGTCACGCCAAGAGTCAGGGTGGGACCAATGACGGTGGAGATGCACCGTGCAGTGTCGGCAGCAGTCCAGGCTAGGACCGCAGATGACTGGTTCAGAATGGGCTGTCGAGACAGTGCTTGGAGGGCTGTATCGACAGGAGTAATGTCAATGTGTTGGGTGGTACCTTTCAGTACTTGGTCCAGCAGGTTGGCACGGGTGGCGGTGTCATGCTGGTCGTAGGTCAGCATAGCTGAGCGCACAGGAGTGTTGACGAGCCATCTGTTACCCACAATCTCTGCTTGCGTTTCTGTGACTTGTGTACGAGGCTTGGCTTCGGCAGGGCAGCGCGTATCGCTGACCCAGGGTTGCAGCTCGCAGATTCCTTCAGAGTTGTGTCTGAGGAAGGGTTTGCTAAGGCAGAGATAATGAATGTCTTTGGTTAAAGTACACATGTGCATGTTTGGGGCCAGGTACAGCTGTGTGTTGCTGTCGTGGTAGGCCACCACATTTGGAATGTGTGTTTTGGTGTGGGTGTTGCTCTTCCACATCCTGACACTGACAATGTCTTTAGGTCTGTAGACTTGGTTTGACTCGCTGATGAGTTGGTTCAGGAGCACGTTCACTTCTCCCTGTTTGGGGTTTGCGTGCCGTAGGAAGGCGCTATCCAGAGAGTTGGCCAGGTGCATTCGTAGCAGGTCAGCTGGCATGGTGATGGTGTAAGACAGCACAGTTAACACAAGGCTTAAGGGTATCATGTATGGTGGGGTTTTACTCGTGGTTAGGCTGTCTTTGGAGGAGCTAACCTCCCACAGCATGGCTGTTGTTAATGCTGTTAACAGCTGAGTCTGGGTAAAGTCCTTCTGGAAGGCAGTAAACAGTGGTTTCAAGGAGTTTACAGTCTGGTTCGCTGCATTGACACTGGACATAACAATGTTAAACATTCTGGCGGCAGCAGCGGCTCTAAGCAAAGCTCCCGGGAACTGTTTGGAGCGGTGGTGGTGTCCACCTAACTCCATTTGTGTAACCGTCACTTTCTCATGTTGGCTGAACAGGTGTTTGACATCGGCCTCAGTGTGAGTGAGGGAGTCCTCTCTCCATCGGAACCTTGTACAGCTGTATTCGGTTACAGTGCTGGGGTAGTGTGCCTTGTCATCGGTAGTCAGGAGTCTCAGCGGTTTTCTCGGTGGCAGCTGTCCTCTCTTTGGCTGACAGCACAGCACGGCAAACCACAGCAGCATCCTGGTACAGATAATAGGGAGAGAGAGAGAGAAAGGGGAGAAAGAAACAAACAAGGCCTGTCTTTGGTTGGACAGGACAGTCTCTTTGCTTCGTGGGCGGCGACTGGGTTTAGCTCGCCCTCGCCCATGTTTTGCCACATCTTGCTGCTGGCATGACGCTTGCCTCAGTGTTGTGTCAGTGGCTCTGGTGCTGCGTGGTGCAGCACATGCTGCGTCATGGAAATATATTGGCCTTATCCCCCTTTTGCTCCGTGGCATTACACGCCCTGGCATTGTGATGTCAGACGGTGCACAACCCACAATATTGTTCTGTGCACGCAGCATGGTTTGTGTATCATGCAGTGGTCTGGGGCTTTGGTTGTCAGTGACTGTAGACTGGTTGCCAGGGTGGATGGAGGGGTCTGAGAGGTGGTAAAACAAAGTCATTATCAAGGTTTCAGAAGCCCGCATGTCCGCTATGTTGGTCTGTGTAGACAACGGAGCCTGCGTAAGCGATTCTGAGGTAGGCAGTTTAGCTAGTAAAGTTCTTGTGCTGTGTGTAATCACTTCAACCTTGAATGTGGGTGGGTGGGTTGGGAGTGACCACAGAATGTTGTTTAGTGTGCCAGTTTTGGCAAGGGTGTCAGTGTGATCTTTAAAGTCCTCGTCTAGACTTGGTAACTTTGAGTGTCCTTTTTCCTTCTTCCAGTACACGATCACATTGTGTGTTTTTGTGATGTTATCACATTGCTGGAACAGGTGTTGGTGTTTGACATGCTTGTTTGCAAGTGTGAGTCCGAGTTCCACACATTCAGGTGAGGATTGGAAGAAACCCAGCGTGTGGTGTAAGGTTTGACCACCTTGCAGGTTGAGCCGAACAGCGACCCCTTTGGTGTAAGCTGGTACCACCGTACCCTGTTTGTTGACTAAGGTACAGAGGCTTGAACTTGGGCCTGTTGTTAGGGCGTTGTACTCATGGCTGGCTGCTGGGGTTCCCGTGACCTCTGTGACCTGACCGTCTGGCTCTGTGGGAGTTCCCGTGACCTCTGCGACCTGACAGTCTTGCTCTAGCAACCTGTGTGGCTGGAGAGAAAGAGGTTCTCGCACTTGAGCAAAGTCTTTTAGCTGTTTGAAGTTCAGAAAAGGGTCAAAGTGTTCTAGCAAGTCTTTGTCGATGAGCAATGTATGAGTGTTCATTGGTGGGACATACATGGGATGTATTAGACTCATCGGAACGAATGTCAGGTGAATGGAAACAACCTGTTCAAACTGGATGTCATCCTGTCTGTACACCTGTACATTCAGTTCATAAGTTTGAGGTGTAAGAGTTCGATCTTGTCTCTTAGCTTCAAATTGGAGTCTTTTGAAAAGGTAAGATGAGATCACCGTCAGGTTTAATCCTGTGTCGATCAGGTCTTCCCTGTTGACTCCTTTTTGACCCACCCCCTTTTTGACAGGGCTGCCCAGGAATGTTGGCATTAGGGCAGGTGGGACGATCGGTGGGTGATGAGGACCGGTCTTGTGTAGCTCGCTGCGAAGGCAGGTAGTCAAAACAGCATTTTCTGGTACCTTGTGTTTGTGGTACCTGGTGTGAGGACCTGTGCTGTCTCGTTCAGTTAGCTGTAGCTGTTGACTGTGGAGCTCGGGCAGTGTTCTGGGTGCTTGGCTCATCTTCCTTGCGAGTATTCATGTGAAGAAGATCTTTCAGCACCCTCAGGATCTCTGCTGTCTCAGACGTGGCTGCACTGTGTTGCCCTCTGCTGGCTTGGAATGGTATTGACTCTCTGTAAAGATGTCTGTGACTGTGGTGTTGTAGAGCGCCATCTAGGGTTAACTCCAAGCAGTGCTCAGAGACAGAGACGTTGGGGTTTTTCACAGTCTTTTCACAAATAGTCTTTTGCTTGGTGCAAGCTTTGTGGGCTAAGTTCCGTAACTCTTGTGTAGTTCTGTTACGGGGACACGCTGGGACTCTGAGATGAAACTCCAACTGGCATGTAGGTTTGGGAGGAACAGAGTTTTTAAGTTGAAATCCTGTTCCATACCTGGTTCGTTGCATGCTCCGAAGTAGGTGTTTCGTAGCTGACTACAGAAAGTCTGTGGGTTTTCAAATCGGCCCTGTTTGAGGTCCATAGCAATAAGGAGCCCATGGTCTGAGTTTGGATCAGAGAATTCAAGAATCAAAGTCTGTAGCAGTTGCTGGTAGTACGCTTTGACAGTCTCTGGTTGACGATCCAGAAAGCAATGCACATCACGGCTGGCCGTGATTTTTAACAGGTACAATGTGTTCACATCTGTCACGTTGGCGACAGTTTGCAAATGAAAGTCAATGGCTTGTAAAGAAGCATGAACATCATGTCCTCCTGCAGGATCTGGATTGAATGTAGAGATGCTTCTGGCTAGCTTGTGAAGTTCTCTGTGAGCAGTGCAGGGTTTGGTGACATGCGTTCTCTGGAAGGGTTCTCTTCCCTCCGTTGTTGACAGATGTTCTTGTAAGCTGGCTGGTGATTTCCTTAGAAGGGAGACTACACCCCCTTTTCCAGCTCTGGGTTCTTGGCTGAAAGGGTTGGAGTGGCGGCCCGGGAGAAATTTTGTGGGGTGCGTTTCTCCGATCCAGCCACTCTGTAATCTGTGAGATTGTCTCAGTTCTGTGTGAACAGTGTCAAGTTCATCTTGGAGCTCGTCTCTCTGCAGAGTAAGCTTGTTGAATTTAGCTTGGGCCGCTTGCAAGTGTGTTTTGCAGGCCCAGGTTTTATAGTCTTTTTCTTTCAGTTCAGTCTCTGCTCTTTTTAGGAGAGCGTCGCCTTGCTGGAGTTTTTTGTTGAGTTCTTTTCTGGCTTCTCTCTCCAGATGTTCTCTTTGATCTGTGTCGAGGCGAAGATCTTGCAGGGCATTGTGAAGTCTTTCAACTCCTTTCTGTAGCTCTGGATCTGTATCGTCCTCTTTCTCGCGCTGGTTCTGGGTCTCGAGGAGAAGCTGATCAAGATGACTCTGGGTTGGGGCCTGGTCCTTCCAGGCCTCCTCCGCGATGTTGCTCCGTTCACTGAGCGGTGCCTGGGCGACGAGAATGGGAACTAGGCTTCCGAAGATCCTGGCGAGTTCTCTGTAGTAGTCGCTTTGGTTTGGATCGCGTGCCATCAGTTCATCTAGCTCGGTGTCTAGTTGCTCTGGGTGCTGCAGGTTAATGGCATCCTTGGGCAGGAAGGGGGTCGTCACTGCTTTCAACCATGTCGAGAGGTGGCCCCCGTGGACTGCTGGACTGGATGCCTGGAACATCCTGATTCTCTGTCGGCGAGAGAAGCACAGCACACACACACAAAAAGACCAATGCAAGTTCGTTCTGCGTTTAACGAGCTATATTCATACGGGCTGTGCCGTTTATGAGAATTTTGGGGCTGACTGATGCAAACAGTCAGACAGTTAAGTAGCCAATTAACTTGGGTCAACGAAGGACCTGAAATGGAGATTTGACAGGCAGTAGCCTAGCGGGTCGTGTGATGACACCGGCTGCTGGTTGTCGCTCTACTATTTAACTTCGTTGGTGGCTCCCAGGTTACTGTCTCTATGTGAAATGAAAGAGACAAATCACAACAGAACAGAGGGTAGAAAAAGATCAAAGTGAAACACAACACTTGAAATGAGATGAAAACAATAGAAACACAATGTGTTAGTGAGAATGAGGAGGCCTAAGCCTACTGCTAGGTTTTAAGATAGGGCCAACAGGTGAGTGGGCTATCTGGGTAGGAAACCTAGAAATATGGTGTGGCTTAAAGAAGCAAAAGGGTCAGAACACTTAAAATATATCCGGGGGAATATCTAATATTCTGTGGCTTATAATAAGTGGATAGGTTTTATCATTTTTGGTTCACCTGGTTGAATTGAAGTCATTCAGGTGGGAACCAGTGGCTTGGTCAACCTCCCCGGTGCTCCCCAAACACTGAACCGCAGTGTCCCCGGTCCTCTGTTACTCTGGCGTGTCGCAGGACAGCACGGCTTGTGACTTTTAGCACAACCTTTGGAGTGCCAAAATTGCTGATGTCTCTTGAGACAAGAGGGACCGAGTTTCACTCGCAGCCAGTATCGGTAACACCGATCGGGCAGCCTTGCTCACTGGAAACCTGAGATGACTGTCCAATCACCAAGGGAGTTCTACAATCAAATACACAAAGGATGAACAAAGGAAACTTAAAGTTAATTAAGGTTTGGTTTGTTTAACATCAATTGAGTAACTATATGTAGAGAGGAAAGGTAACAGCTTTACCTAATCATGATAAAACAAAACAAAGGAATTTATGATAATAATGGTAATTATCAAAATAACCTAAGTCAAAAGAGAGAAGCAAAATAATAAACATTAAATAAAAAAAACAGTAATGAAACAAGGGAGAAGGAGTAGCTGGTTTTCACCACAAGGGGGGGGAAGTACTGCTTCTCTGTCTTTAACCTGCTGAGCAGAAAACTTAATTCAAATTAAAAATTCAAAACTGGTTTAAATCAAAATTTAAAATAAGCATGTAAGAATTAAAAGGAAAATCGGAATAATATCCTATAATAACCATTGATAGCTTGTAAGTTATCATTAATGATCATGAAATTAATCAAACAGTGTGAGATCAATCAAAGAGGGTAAAAGTGGACATGCAATTTCAAAACAGAATGGAAAAGACAGAGGTCTGTTAGTCGATTTAACAGGAGACTGCCACTAGATGGCTTACCTTCTAAGTGGGTCAATCAGTGGTTGGCCTGACACATCTAGATTTCCACTATTAAACAATTACATTTTAATTCAAATCATGTTTGAACTAAACTCAAAGTAAATGTGAACAGTCAAAGGCAGGGAACATTCTTTTGTTTCCCTGTAATAATATTCGCACGAGCAAAGCTGTAAATGCAAATAATTATCGAGAATTTAGACATCCAATTCAAATATACATCACAGGGGATTATAAATTAGCAATCAGAGCGCATTATCTGAAATGGCCACAGGTTGGCAGCTTTGCACTCATGCAAGCTGGAATCAGAAAGCAGGGCGTACCCTGAAATTTCTAACCCACACGTTCCCTCTAGTGTTTAGATAGAGGAATTACAATTTCAATATGACTTAGAATTTATCTGATCATTTGTCAGGCTGATTTTCTGCATCAAAAATCACAAGTAACAAACCAAAGGTTTTAATCTCTGAGGTGCTATATTAACATAGGTTGAAGAAGGATCCGTTCACTTCCAAAACACAAATGTAACAAAAACAGGAATTTTCCAACTGTTGACTCCAATAGACATTTATCAAAATAGCACTTATGATTTAAATGTTTTAGGTTTAAAATCGGGTAGCTAAGCCAATTCTAGACCAGGAGTTTTTATCGTTTATTTTTTTGAATATCATGTGGTTTACCATGAGTTCAATAACGATATTTAATAACAAGGCCTTTTTACTGAATCAGAGGAACATCGCTCATGTTCAGATTTACATGTTGCAACTAATAAAAGATTTCTTCATTTTTTAATTATTCATATTAAAATGTTCTCACTGTAAAAAGATTTTGGTCTTTCTTAACAGGATACTTTTAATATTATACTGCAGTTTACTTTCATTAAAAATAACAGTGACTATACTGTTAAGTTTCTATGAATACCTAGGTGCCACTGACCAGCTTTTTGCCTCAGTCAGTTAGGAGTGAGTTCGCGTCTTGCGACTTATCTCACAAGTAACGTTACATAATTTCATAGTGCACGTGCAGAAATTATTAAAAACCATATACACAGATTGATTGCTCACAAAACGAAGTTTGAAATGCCCGCATTCTCCACCAAAATGTAACAACAATGAGTTTTACATAGTAATTAACTCAAATGATATATAGGGAATTTGAATAATTAATCAAGAATTTGATTAATATATATCTCAGATGACAGTTACATTTAATTTTATTGATTATGAAAAATAGCTCAATTGCCAATACCAATACTAATCACAGGGCACTGTAACTTACTCATTAATATGTCAATATTACATTCTTCATATCAATTATTGTTAATATCTCTTACTGTAAATTACTGCAGATCAAATCGTGGTATGTCCAGCACACCACTGTAGACCTATCAATTTTCAATAAAGTTATCACGCCTTATAATTCAAGGAAAAGTATTCTCTGGCCATGAAAATATTATCCTATCCTTATGATAAATTTAGTTTCTAAATTTAGAGCTTGTAGCTAAAGACCAAAACATTTCAGTGACTCGTAATGAGAGTGGGGTGGAGTCCAAGCCAATCATTTTATATATGGGTTTTTAATAATTCAACTAGTAATACATCAAACTACAAATCACACAGAGTAAATATGCGTACGAAAATACAGACAATAAACATTTACAAGACATAACGGAATCCAAATAAAAGAGAGAGAGAGAGAGAGCGAGAGAGAGAGAGAGAGAGAGAGGGAGAAGTGGAGAAAGCGAGAGAGATCACAGAATGAGCCCAGGTATGAAAATCAGTCAGTAAACCTTAGTGAAACCAACAACGAATCAAATAATAGCAACACTTTAAAGCAGCATTTAAATCTCCATAGAAAACGATACTTGCATGGCCCAGTGGGTGAGCGTGGTACCGGCGACGCACGTGTGATGTCACGTGGTCCCTTGAAAACTGCGCGCGTGGGCCGGAGGCCGTGTGACGCGCGTGCAAGCTGCGCTGGATCTTGGCGTGAGCGTGGAGTCACGTGTTCCTTTGTTGCAAAGAGGTGTTCGTTCATCTTCGCGCGGTATTTGAAAGGTTCAACAAACAATGTTCCAGAATTCGTCTTCATTGTGTGGAGAGGCGAATAGTTGAATAAACTTAGTAAAGAAAAGAAAACAAAACAACGAAAATGAAAGTTTCCAAATGAGCCATGAAAATGGCTTTCCTCTCCTCAGTCCGTGTGCTGAGGGGGGAGGAGAACTGAGCGCGGCCAGAGGCCGCGCGGAGCGACGTGTCCGAGAACGGAGAACGGGAAGAAGAGCAGAAGAGAGAGGCGGACCTTGTTCGGTCGACTCTTATAGCTTGAGATGTTCACGCCTCTTTTCGCGTGAACCACCCAATGAACATCCGCGATCTGAAGCGGCGGGAAAGTTCCTTTGTCTCTGGGAACAACCCACCCTAATGATTTAGGACTTGTCCGATTTCATCAGGGATATTCTAGCACGTTCGTAATTCCAGAATAATACATTTTTCATTACTTTACTTTAGATAAGTGGGTCTGTCAAAGCATGACGATTAGAACAAGACTAGACATAATATATATATGACCAAAGATCTAATTTTTAGATCGAATTACACATTTAAAGATTTGTTTAACACATGATAACACTGCAGATGTTGGGAAACATCTAAATGTACCAAAAGGGAATACGTAATACATTTATAAAACATGAAAACAGAAAGTTAATGAATACATTCCATAGAATGCATTGTTCAAAAGAAGCCAGTGACTTGGCTTCTCTCCTGTCCTGTGTGGTCGTAACTTTTACAACCTGCAAAAGTGGGGGTTGCAGAAACATGGCTTTCTTTGAGAAGGTTAAAGTGAGGAGAGACATTTCCTAAAGTATGAGCTTGCAACTTATACTCTTCACATAACGAGGATTAACCATTTTATGCAATCCAAAAACATAATTAAAATACATATTAATAATAAAATGAAAGTAAGGAACTTATACAAAAAGGTTTCCTTTGTCTCCAGTGTGTTGGAGGAATTTGGGTTGGGGGTTTTCGTTTCTTCTTTGAAGCTCGCATGGGTATCGTAAAGTAATTTAAGTCCAGCCAGGCTGGCATTTAGTACCAACAGTCTGAATTTATAAAACAGAATTTAACCCATGAATCGCTGACCTGCATATCTGTTACAATGCATTATGCATGTGTGGATCGTTGGGGAATTTTTCTAGTCTCAGATGAACCATGTGCTGATGGGTGCAGACTTGCCATGGCGCTCTCATGCCAAAATGTTCTCATGCAGTATAAAATACATTGCGTAGCAAAGAGGACACTGATAATGCAGACAAACAGAGCAGGTTACTTTAGGTATGAAACATAGACTTAGCTTTCAAACTGTGTCATTTTGTAAGAAATTCAAACAATAAATATTGTTTTGTGGCTCTTTAATGTGTTATGACAGATCACTGAAGTCCCTAATTTAAGAGACACATAGTTCTAGCATAAAACAAACATAAATGAACATCAGAAAGTATCTTCTTTCAACCGTGGAAAGACATCAGTACACTGTTTTTTTAAATTCAAATCCACCAATATTAATCTACTCTTCTGTCTGATTTGTTTGTCACACAAAAATGGCAGATTCTGCGGTAGATCAAACTCCCTGCAGAGTCAATTAATTGTATGTTCAATTTTTTTAAATTAAAAAAAGTTTAATGTTTTAAACTTTTAACAATTTATTTTAACTAAATATGCTATGTGTGTCACATTTGTTGTCAATTATCTGTTACATTACACTGTTATCTAATATTAAATTAAGCTGTTTTTTTTTTATTTTTACATCGAATATGTCATATTTAGATCTCTAGCTCTGTTGTGGCATTCAAGAACTGCCATCATTTGGATCTTTTCTACATCCTGACATGAAGACAGGTAAATAATTCCATTATATTTGGTCAGTTTGTACACAAAATGTGAATTTTTTTTTTTCTAAGGGAAATCAATCTAGCTACTTACAACATTATCTATGGGGGTGCAACTTTATTTTACATAATATTTTGTTTGATTTTTCTAAAAACCAGGTTTTAAACTGTTTTGAAATCTGTTCCAATTTACAGTATAACAGAGCTTCAACAATAACAAGCATAAAACAGCACTTATAATACTTAGTTTGACGTCTTGAGTTTGACAAATTAGCATTTTCTGAAGTTTAAGCACCTCCTTTCACTCACCAATTGTTTGGGAAAAGAAAAAAAATTAGTTAATTATTTAAAAGTTTCAAGCCTTATTTTGTATGTAGAAAAGTGTATGCTAATGAACTGGCTGTGTTGTTTCAGCTCTTTCTATCTCTCTCCATCTCTGTCTCTCTCTTGGGGAACTCTGGGAGTACATAAACCTGTGCCACGGCAAGAGCCAACAATTGTGAAATCACTGTTCATGATTGCACAGTTCAGAACTCTGGGACATTTCTTAGTGCAGCTGTGGAATCAAAGCTCAAATGAATCACTCCTCTCCGCTCATTCGTTCAAATTCACGCTCTGTACGTGTGAAGTCTTTCTTTCCAGGCCCAAGCTGTTGTTCGTATCAGTCTTGCGCAGACAGTGGCTGGATTGGGTTTAATTGCTGTGATGTGGACTTGATAGGAGCGGTTCTCTCTTTCCGACTAATTTTCTCCCCAGCAATTGCGTTCCAATTAATAACAGCCAGCGAGGCATTGCTTGTGGATGTGAAATGCATATGATTGCCCTGTCACTCACCAGCCAGAAAGCTTTCAATGGATGGCAATGTCCTTGTCTCAACCAAGCTATATTTTTTTGCTTTCCAGATCTGCATACTTGCCATTGATTGATTCATCCATTCAAAACTATAACAACAGGGAAGGAAACTTACAGAGGAAACAATAAAATCACCCATTTTATTAAAAAAATTTTTTAACCTGTCCTTTGCACTAGTGTAAATGATGTTCATATGTTCATAGTTCTGCCGATAGTGTACATACACGTTTACAAAATCCATCTGTATAGTATGTTCATAGTACACCTATCTGTATATCATGCTGATAGTATTTATAATCTGTAAATTATGTCCATAATACTTATCTGTATAGTTATTGTACATATTGTAGACCTTGTATATTCTATTCTTACTGCTTATTGCACTTCTGGTTAGATGCTAACTGCATTTCATTGCTTTGTACCTTCCATGTGCAGTGACAATAAAGTTTAATCTAATCTAATCTAATCTAATTTAATCTTTTTCTTCCTCACTTTTTCCTTCCACTCAACCTTCTGTTAACATGCTTGGATACAGCACTCTGTGAACATCCAGGCAGCTTCTTTTGCAATTAATGTTTGGCTTACCCTCCTTGTGAAGGGTGTCAATGATTGTCTTCTGGACAACTGTCAGATCAGCAGTCTTCCCTATTATTGTGTATCTTAGTGAACCAAACTAAGAGACCATTTTGAAGGCTCAGGAAACCTTTGCAGGTGTTTTGAGTTGATTAGCTGATTGGCATGTCACCGCATTGTAATTTGTAGAGATTGTTAAATGTGAGCCAAAATCATCACAATTAAAAGAACCAAAAAATGAAACTACTTCAGTCTGTGTGAATTTAATTGATTTAATACACAAGTTTCACAATATGAGTTGAATTACTGAAATAAATGAACTTTTCCATGACATTCTATTTATTGAGATGCACCTGTTATTATTATTTATTATTATTATTTATATATATATATATATATATATATATATATATATATATATATATATATATATATATATATATACTTTTACTTTGCCTAATGTTGATGGGAAGCATATTCCAGGGAGCAGAAGCTTGAGTTTTCTTGGCCATAAATAAATGTTTCTAATGGAAAAGTCCTTTGTTTTAAGTATGATTTTTTTCTCAGTATTTCCATGTTTCACTGTGCTATCTTCAAGAGGAGATGAAAGCAGCTTGAGGAGGTCGAGTGAGGCTAACGCAGGAAGAAGTGAAGTGAAATGCTAACAGACACAGTCCACTGCTCTTCCCCTCTGGTAGGACAACTCTCCATAACCCTACACAGACAGTGCTGCATCCCCCGACGCATCCCCCAACACTACCGAACTGACACACCACTCTCATCTGTGCCGATTCTGTGTGGGTGTCTGCTCGTGTGTTAGTCATTGTGACCACAGTGCACAAACCTTTACGGCCTTTGTCATGTAACCTTGCCCATGCTCTATCCCTGTAAAATGAAAGAAAAGAGAAGAAAATGCAAGGTGTTGAGTGGGAGGAAGTCAAAGAGGGAGTGAAATGAAAGTGGGCGTAAAGAGTGTGCACTATAAAATAAAATAAAAGATGAGAGGAAGCAGTTAATGACCAGCCGATAATAAATAAAGTGCATGTCAGTTTAACAGTAAAAACGTGTGGAAAGAAAGCGGAAGGGGAGGAACAAGAAGAGAAGTACTGTGACAAGGGAAAGACAATAAGCACTTTTCATAAATATGGTACACTCGAGTCTCACTACATTTTTAAAAAATTATCAAAACATGTTGTTCTGTCATGAGAACTATTAGATGTTGTATGTTATGTCAAAATTTTAACATAAGATATTGAATGAATGCAATATAAGGTTTGCAATTTGTAACAAATTGACCAAATCACTGAAAACATATTTATTGTGTCCTACATTTTGTTCACAACTTCGTTACCATATGATTTCCTCTCGTAAAATGACTTAATATCATGAATACAACTAGGAAGTGACATCATTTATATGGGATAATGGTAATGGTAAATAATTTTAGCTAATTTAATGTTTATAGCTAAAATCAGGCTTGAAAAGAGTTTTCTTTGGACATAATACAGCTCATACAATATCTGCATTATGCCTCAAAAGTCAACATTTGTAGAGGGTTAAAATTACCATTTGTTGAAAAGAAAAAAAAAACTTTTATTTTTCAAGTACCCTATTCATGGAAGGTGCAAGAAACGTGTTCAACGGGAGAGTAGAAGAGAGAAAATGTGAGAGAGAAGGTCTGCCGAATAAGGGAAGATGAATTACAGGAATGTGCACGGTGGCTCGGCTCGTTTAGGAGCTGATGTGTCGGGAAGCGGAGGATGGGTGTTAATAAGAAGCCTTATGTGGCTTTCTACGAACTGAAATGCTTCACAGGCCACGAGAACAGAAGAGAGAGAGAAAAAAGAAAAAGACAACACAACAAGAGTGAGGCTGCCTGATCTCTGCTGAGTCATACAGATGGTACTTAAAAAGACGTGACAAACAATGAAACATTAAAGTACACATATAGTAAGGGAAGTATAGTTTATTGCACTCTTTCCAGAACAATGGTCATGGCCAAAAATTGGGTCGCAGGTTTTTCTGATTGTTATATGTACAGCAACGAAATAAACAATGTTACATTTAAATCATAAAATGCATACCATATAATCATTTAAGAATACAAAATAAACAGGATACTTTAAATCTAATTTAAAAAGGTAGTTGAAAACACTTCCCAAAGGTTGCCTCCTCAATCAGAATCTAGTAAGTTATTGAGACACTCACTTTTCATGATCCAATGAAATGATTATGGATAAAGTTATTTTATATAATATTCTTATTCATTCTAAAATAGCACGCTCACTGATCATTTGATTTTAGTATCTTAAGCTGTTGTTTCTACCATTGCTCAAATCCAATCTCAAAAAACTGAGGCAACATACCAGACTTCACACAAAGTTAATGGAGAGCACTATGCTCTGTCACATTGGCAATATACTGTGTGGCTCTAGCTCTGAATTAATTAATGGTCTCTGTCAGAAAAGACCAAATGTCCTGCAAATCTCAAACATCCCACACTGCATTACAGTACAATATTTGCAAATAATGAATAAAAACATCTTCTAAATTGGAGACTTTCTATTTCACACTGTCCATCCGAGTTTGTTTTTGTCAACTCAGTGGTACTCGATGACTAACACCTCGATTGCTTATTTTCCAACTGTCCTATCCTTATCTAACAGATACATGATGAGCCGTAAATTTTTTCCCCATCATACCACTCTGTCTGTCACCCCTCCTCTCTCCATCCTTCAACCTTGACAGGCTATAATCCCCATATTTTGTCGGAGCATATCACTTCTGCTACATTTGGCTGGGCTAATGCCCCGCTGCGGGGTCTTGTGTGAGGGCTGAGAGTGGAGCGAGGCCCTCTCCGGCCATTTACATAGAGCTGCGAATGCCATTATGACATCACTTTGCATTTAGATAACTGCCAGCACACCTAGTAAATCAGGCTGTGTGCATCCATGTCATTCTTTGTAACTGTAGAGGCGGAGAGGAGGGAGGGGTTGTCTCCACCTGACAGAAGCCCTCCAACAAATCAACATCTAGATTCACTCTCCAGTTTCTTTATTAGACACACACATCCAAGATATATATAGGTAGGAAAAAGTTCAGCCAGAAAATGCAGTCGTTCACGTGCAAACGGGAAATTCACAACATTTTGAGATCTGCTGTCATGTGTATTTGTATGGAAAAAAATCAGGTGCTTTTTCGTAGCTCAGGGATTGTAATAGAATTGTTAGTTATGTTTTATTAAATTGTTAGTAAACAATTTGTAGGAAGCAAAGGAAAAGACATGCCAAGTATGTGCTCTGCATTTAACCCATTCAAGTGCACACACACAGTGAGTAGTGAACAAATACACACACCGTGAACACACATCCAGAGCAGTGGGCAGCCAGTGCCGCGGCACCCAGTAAGTAGTTGGGGGTTCGGTTCTTTGCTCAAGGGTCTCACCTCAGTCATGGTATTGAAGGTGGAAGCAAGCACTGGTTATTCACTCCCCCACCTACAATCCTGGTTGGACCCGAGACTCAAACCTTCAGGTTACGAGGTTGACTAGCTATCCATCAGGCCACGACTGCCCCCATGTCAGCTGTTAGTTAAGTTTCAACGTTTTGTGAGATGTTGCTCCTAATTATTTGCTGGGGTCTTTTTCTTCAGGAGAAACATCTCAGGAGCAGTGATCAGAAATGTTTGAGTTCATACTGAAATCTTTCTTGGCAAATCTGAGCAGTGTTTAAGTAATCATTGAGATTTATTCAGAAGCTTACATGAAACCTACAGTTACTTGAGTCCTTTGTTCTCAGGAGAAACATCTGTGGAGCAACGATGAGAAAGCTTTGATTTCATATTGAAATCTGTTTTGCCCAGTCTTGGCAAGTTAGAAGCATTGAAGATTGAAGACTTTTTTCTGATACTCTATACGCATGTTTGATTACTGTTTTTTTTTCCAGGAGAAATATCTGAGAAGCAGTGATAAGAAACATGGATACCATGATCTGTCTTTACAAATCGAAGCAGAGTTTGCGATATCTTTTACCATTTATTCATGTTTCTATCCGAGAAAAACAACTGAGTTCTCATTCATGTTTTTACTATAACAAATCTACAAGACAAGCCTCAACATAGCTAAAGACTGAGGTGAACCTTTTGAGGTTTACTTATGAACCGACAGTCTATCTGGTAAAATCATTTCACACTTACCCTCATAACAGATGACTTCATAGATTAAGTAAGCATCTCTCCAACATTAAACGTGTCATTTTATGATCATTTCCCGTCACTCTATTTTTGTGGCTGGTTCGAATGCTCCTCTTTCGGTTCTCCAAACACATGGCAAAAATTTCTGAATGTTACAGAAATAACAGTGTACTACTGCAAGGACAAAGAAAGTCATGAGATCTGATAGGCAATGGGACTCTCTCTTCCTCTTAACTTTTACTTCTGTTCCTGTTGTTTCTTCTCGCTCTTGCTTTCAGGGATGGGTGCTCCCCGAGGGCTTCGCCAGCCCTCCTTTCTCCTCATTCGTTTACACCACCGCACTGATGCATGCTGGAATTGATAACACGGACACCTTCTCTTATCTTGTCTTACAGTAGTCTTGTAGCAGTCCTTTGTTACCAAACTGGTGAGGAGCAAAGGGATGTCACAGGTCTGTACATGCTGCCAGAAAGTTGAACGTTTTGGCAGCTTGCTAGGAAAAAGATTTAGTATAATAAAGAAGATTCAGCTGTTCTCAGTTGATCTAACCTAAAATATGAAAACACTTTGTTCTATCATTTAATAGACCCAAATGCATTTTTGAGATGCTTTCACCAAATGTTTGACAGCCGCTGGTGTGATGAATTTGATCGATGATGTGTTGGTGAGTATGTGCATCTTAAACCGTTATTATTCTTCATGCATTCAGCCCTCTTTCTCTCTTTATTTATAGCATAACAATGTCTCTGTCACAACTCAATAATTCATTTCCGTTCGTCAGAAACCAGTACAAGGTTGTTGCCGAGGGGACGGGTGTTGGTAAGTGCTGCCTTGGTGACAGAAAGAAGCAATGCATTACGCCGATAGATGGCCGAGAGAAATGGGAAGCGATGTCCGGCTCCTGCAGACACTAGGAACGCTTCATGGTCCGGTGATGAATTCCAAATAGAGGATCAGAGTCTGGCACATGAAAGTGATTGGGAGGAGGGAAGGAGGGGGAAAGAGACACAAAGAGAGCGAGAGAGATTCCCTTTACGCTCACTGTGTCAGGCCTCAGTCTTTGACTTTGGTCTGGACTAATGATCGGTCTGATATGGGCAAGTAATTGGTGTCTAGGGATGTAAGACTACAATGTCTTGTACATAACGTAATAGGCAGCCCAGTATAGGGTGCAATATTTAGTCAGGAAGGCGATGCACGCATACAGTGAAAGGCAATTAAAACTAAGAAAGTGACATTCAGGTGATGCACTGCCCAATTATGAGGGCAGGACTGGGCAAGCAATTACAACCGTTTTGGCAGAAGCACATGTAGTCTTTTTCTCTGCTTAGGTTTGATGATGAAATCGCTGGTGTTTTGTACAAATGTGAAAAGCCATGAACTAATATCTTAAGTTGTCAACTTGGTTCTCATACAGTATCTTAGTGTAGGGGTTTAAATGGTTGCAGTCTACGACCCTTCACTAAGCCCTGCCTTTAAAACATTACTGACCAGTTCTTACTGTTGGTACTCACCAATTCGCAGTCAAACTTTTGCTCATTTCAAATGTTAGATCCTCCATCTGTGTGTTTTATGCAACTCAGGGTTGGAGTTTAGAAGGGTCACCTGAGAGGTACGTTCACACAAATTTAGGTTCAGACTCCCTTAAAGGGTTAGTTCACAAAAAAATAAAAACAATGGTATTAATTACTCAACCTCATTTCGTTCAAAACAGAAGATTGTTTGACCCTGCATAGACAGCTATGCAACTGACACATTCAAGATCAGAAAGGTAGTAAGGACATCGTTAACATAGTCCATGTGACATCAGTGGTTCAACCCTAACTTTATGAAGCTACGAAAAATACTTTTTGTGCACAAAGAAAACAAAAATTATGACTTTATTCAACAATTTCTTCTCTTCCCAGTGTTCGCCACACGTTCATGAGAGTAGCACGACGCATGCGTATGGTGCTGCTGAAACAGGAGCTGGAGATGAACATTTTACATTGCTGTCTATGGAGGTTTAGAAAGCTCTCGGATTTCATCACAGCACATCTCCATTAGTGTTCTGAAAATTTATTAATTTATTAAGCTATTGCTTATCTATTGCTATTGTTATTGTTTTATGGCTTTGGAATGTCATTAAGGTGAATAATTACTAAAATATTTTTTGAGGGTGTCCTTTAAAGTTAAGGAAGTTATTTCTTAAAGTTAAAAATTCTCCCATAGCTCCCAGAATAAATATTTATTTTGTCATTTACTTACCATTTAAACCTGTAATTCAAAATGTTGCATTATTTACAAGATTTTTTGAAAAAGATAGACCCTATTGACTTCAATTGTACAACAACAACACTGAGACAAAATATATTTTGTGTTGCCCAGATAAAGAATGCCAAAAAGTTTGGAACAACATGATGTTGAATAAATTATTACAGATTTTTTTTTTTTTTTTTTTTTTTTGGTTAACTATTTCTCACAACTGCATTTTTTTTTTTAGTTATTCACACAAAACTGCATTGGAACCCCTTCTGTGATCTGCATGAACAGGACAGTTTGTGAGCTACACCTACAGTTGTGAATGCCAAATTCTCAGCGTGTGAATGCAGCCCCTTTTTTTGTGTGTGATCTCTTTGAGATCAAATTGCAAAGTGAGGACATTCGTTGTTTTTGCTGACCATCTCAATTTGAGACTTTTTGTCAAATATTATTAAAACATCAACAGCATGCTTTATTTCTAGCTTCCGTATCAATAATACTGACTTTCATGGGAAGTGCAGGGAATATAAAAAAAAAGAAAAAAAAAAAAAAAAACCTGGTTATAAATTAACTATTTATAAATTAAGTTTGATATATTGGTTTTACATAATGTCTTAATGCTCAGTGTAAAGAAAGACATCAAGGCTCTGCACATCAGAAATGTAACATACATCCATTAGACAAAAAACACACTTCGTCTAACGTCTAATTACCCAGCCAGGGAGGAACAAAACGGAGCTTATTTCTGGCTTCAGACACCAGACAGTGTCCCCACGCCCACGCTCCTTTGCTCTCTGCTCCTTACTGTCCTCGCTCCGATCATTTAGTGAGTTAGACAGACCTAATTCACACAGAACTGCAGCGTGAGCAAAGAAGTAAAAGCGTGTCTGTGGTGCTCCACATGATCAAAAAAAAAAAAAGCGTTGAAGAATAGAGGAAAGAAAACGCACTCGGTTTCCACCGGTTCCTCAGACTTGCCCCAGCCGCACATCACAGGGGTGCAGAAGCAGCCGGTCCTTTCTCTTCTTTTTGATTTGTGCCGGAGAAAAAGAAAGTGTTTGTCCCTAATTAGCTTCCCCTGCTCCCGCTTCCACACAAGATTTTAATTATGATTGGGTGTTGCGGTGGATGTGAAAGAGATGCATGGCTGACATCAAGGCGGCACTGGCCAGGAGAGATATGGCATGAGCCCCGCAAGCAGTCTAGCATTGTATGGAAGACTTTTGCTTGCTGGAACAATGTCCTGCAAAGAAATGTGTGGCTGTGAACCACGGGACATGAAACTGAGGCAGAGAGCAGGGAGCAACTTACAGCTGTGTGTTTGCCAAAGCAACAGCCATCACAGCAGGCCTCCGAATCCATGTTTCTCTAAAAGGTTTCGAAAAGGTGACTGGAGAGGCTCTGTTACAGCCCACATACTGGATTTGTATGGATACGGCTACGAATATACACTGGGAAGTGGGAACATTCTTGTCTTCATTTGCAGGAGGATGCATGTTAGGGATAAAAGAGAAAATGACTAATATCCCTGCGATCCCCACCTGCTTCACCAAAACTCCAGGAGTTAGAGAGAAAAGTTTTAGACCTAATCAGTCTGAGTCAGACTTTCTTAACCCCTTAAGTGTCACCCCCCCCTTTTTGGGGGTAGAGCTGAAAAGGACATGTCCAGATTCAAATTAATGTAATTCTGGAACGGTTTGGAATATGAACCTAATTTTGGGCTCGTTTTTAAAAACACACTTGGAAGTTTCTTGTACATGTGAAAGAAGTTGAATAAAATGTAAAATAAAAAAAGTTATAGGTGTTTAAGTTTGTTGTAATAAAAAATAATAATTTAATATTTATTTATATTTTATAAAAAAAAAAAAAAAAGTATGTGTTGAATTTAATTTCATGTCAAATGAAAAGCCTAAAATCTAAAGAAGTTGTGTTCCAAATTTGACATTGATATCACAAAAAATGAGGTTTCTGTGTTATTTTTAGTTGCTATACCAACAATGTCCACTAGGTACTAGTCATGGTCCTTGTATGAATTGTAATGGACGACTGATTTGATTTTTTTTATTCAAACAGCAATAAAACATTCTAGATAGGTTGTAAATGATTTTTTAATCAAACATAGCTACTAGAGTGTTGTTACAGAAACTTCATACATGATCATGATCATATTATCACATCATATTATGATCATACATGAAATTGATATTCATTTAATTTTTTACTGAATACTTGCAACATCAATCATAGATATACAATATACATATTCAATTTATTCTCAATTTTTTTTATAAAAACTAGAAAAGATGTTTTGTCTGAATTATTGGCAGCCAAAAAAATATAAGAAATATATACTTTCGTGATTGTATATGTATGTATCAGCTTTTTGTAACAAAAGGCAACTACTTTTTTTTTTTTTGCTAAATTTTCTTGTCACAAATTTATGAATTACTGTCACTACATAATTTTAAATATAAAACAGTGGTCAAATATAAAAAATACAACCTCTAAGGTCTCCAATGATATATAGTTTGTCAAGATTAGTTTAGGTTTAGTATAGAATATTACGGTTTTAAATATGCAATGGCTTTGGGCCCACCGGTGGGCCAGTGACACTTAAGGAGTTAATGCCAGTGACCTTGCAAACATCCCCAGGGAGGAGCGGCACACTTACATTCACAGCACTTTGTTTTTAACATGCAAGGCCAACAACTGAATGACCTGAGTCGTCCTGCACCTGCCTTTAAAAGCACCTGATCGACACCTGTAGAAGCTCTCTGGTCTCCTATCTCATGTACAGATTAATACTGCCTGTTGAACTCGGTGACTCTGATAGATTCGGTCTGTAGGAGCCCTTCAATTTCATTCATTTTCTCAGTATGCTCTTGTGATTTCTAGGCAGTTTTCACTGGCACGGCATGATGATGTACATTTTGTGGTGGTATTAGTTTTACAAGTGAAGCGTTTGGCTCTTGGTTTAAAGTCTGATGCTCGTTGTAGCTTATTCTGGCCAAGAACGTCAATTTAGCAGTTTAAAAATTGACAATAACAGTTGTTATTTTTGTGATGTATAGGGGCAGGCACAACAAAAAACAATGCTATTTCACAAATAAACTAGCATGCAACAACTTGGATCTTTAAAAGGGTGTACAGATTATCCCAAGAAATGAGCAGGAAATGTGTATAGACTTTGTAGTCAATATTACTTTGTAGTAATCTATCTATATTTGTGGCCTATAAAGCTTAAAATGCTCTTAAAACGTTCTTTGATTTTAAACTCAAAGCCAACTTTTAAAGTTTTCTATAGTTTAAAAAAGGCCATGTTAAAAGTAAATGAATTTTGTTAAATTCAATTAATAGAAACAAACTTTGAATTCCAGCTCAACACAGACCTTCTCTTCTTACACTTTACTAATGGAAGACCACTAGTCTATTTATTTTCCACCAGACAACAGCAACAAACTTATTCACACTTTATCCTACCTTTTGGAAATCAGTGAACAATTGAGAATCAGAGCACTTCAGCCTGACACGTCGCTCACAGATTTTGGCATTTTTTTTCTCACCCTGCCAGATTACACTGTGCTTTGATTGGTTGACATGAAAAATGTGTTTGCCTAAAACATTTATAAATCTCCTCATTTGTGAAATGGTCACCGGCCTATTATATTGTCACCAACACACTACTGTATGTATTTTTGTAAACTTGTCACTTTTTTTCTTTTGTTCAGACAACATCTTAGAAGGATAAAATAAGAGCAGAGACTGTTATTTGTTGTAAACAGCTTGAAGCATATGTCCAGTGAAGCAATCAGTGAGGATGTACCAGAAAAGCCTAACATCACTGCAAAATTGTCTACAGAAATACAACACGGCAAACCAGTGTTATAAAGGTTAGAGTAGAATCTCAGTTGAAGTTTATTTTAGTCTAAGTTTTGACTGTTCTGACAGCCTTGTTTGTGCATTCAGACCTCGTCTTCCGTCTCGCAGTGGATTTGTCAGTGGGTGTGCAAGTTTGATCCTGAATCCACAGTGTTTATCAGAGAAGCTTTGGTTTCTTTCTGAGGAAGGTTATGTGTGCAGTAGGATGATGGGATTGTAAAGCTCAGCTGGTGGTCAAATACAATCTAACATAAGATGGTCTTTGTCTATCATTGGTCAAACAAGAACCTAACCTCACTGTAATCTAAGGATTTATAATATCATACGAAGTAAATATTGGATGGATACCATCTATTTTTGTTGGCAAAGTTTTTTTTTAAATAATTTTTATTATGTCTGTGCTCTGGTCTGGTCACCAGATGACAATTGTCTCATTATACTCCATATTCCCCACATTTATTATTCTATAGTCTGCATTTTATGTTAGTCTCCAGTGTGAAATGTTGAACTGCATGCACATTTCCGATGTCTCTGTGGAAATGCATGGCTAGAAATCTCCTAAAAACAACGTACTGAGGAGACTGGAAGTTTTGTAACAATGTATATCAAGAAACAGTATGTAACTCTTATTATAATAAAATGTACAGTATATAATATGCCATTCACGTATATGTCTTCATCAAATTGAAAACAAACTACAACCCTATAACAAATGCCTACTATTTTAAAAGGAGTAAAAGTTTTTAAATCTGTTTTGTACATCTGTATAATGATTAAATGTAGCCTAAAGTACGTTTTAGGGAACACAATATGTCAAGGTTCCCTTAATGTCCCCCTTACTATTGACATACAGACAGAAACGGATCACAATGGAAAGCATTTCGACAGTGTACGGTTGCTATGGTTACTTCATCTTGCCAACGTGACTAGTGTTCGTCAAGGTCTTTTTGGTGGCAGGTGAAAAACGTGCACTTGTAATAATTTTTTCATCATTACAGACGTTTAAAAGGAGAGTTGAAATCACACGTGTTCAAAATAATTATTGTAGACCTACAACCATCCATTTAATTTAAACATTTTTATTTTAAAAAAATACACATATAGGGATTATTTTAGTCTTTAGTCTAATTTCTAATTGCTTAGAATAATGGCGGTATTACAATAGCCTACTCATCTAAAGCTATTTTATGCATAGTTTTTACTTTATGCTTGACTGGCATACACCAAAAAACAAACAAACAGTGGTCTGCTGTGTGATTGTAATAAATGTGCTTAGATACATCGACAGGTGGTGCAACGGACTGGTATTCAAGACTACAGACTAACTCTATATTTCACCATACAGGCTCCAACGCGCTCAATGTCGCCGCCTGGCCGCGACGCGAGATATATGTATTCGGCAGCGCGTTCCCTGAGATTCAAAACGAGGCTGTGTCTCGATCAGGGCGCGCGGACCGCATTCCTTCTCATTCATGCCGTGCTGAGACTCTTCACACTCGGAAAGTGCAAGCGGAGCTTTACACACTGCTGCCGAGAAAATGTACTCAAGTTTGAGATTTTACGCATGGCGAGGATAATAAACCAAGGCATAAAGAGCACAAGTAAGTAACCTCTGTTCTTTACGCACAGGCGTGACTTTACAATGCAGTTTGTTTGAGGGAAAATGCAGTTTTTTGAGCTCGGATGCGTGTTCGAGCGCTGTTTTCCTCGGTGTTCACAGTGACTGTATCGATACTCGATTGCGTCGGAACAGCCGAGGAGTGAGATTTTATGTGCACATTTTATGTGCGTTTTGACACCTCAGTGTCTATTAACTGACGCATTAAACAAGAATATATCTGCATTGAGGAGAAATAGTGGATGACTAACTAGCAGCAATAGTCGTTTAATTGCTTTACTGAAATAACAACAAGCAGGTTATGTAGGTACAGTGGTGTTCGCTGGGAATATGCAGGATGTAAACGATGCGTTCGTTGGATAGCTCTGCAAATTACCACTGCATATCACACTTTTAAGGATACGCTTAATTGCATAGGAAGGATGGTTTGGTGTGTTTAAGTATATAAACCAGGCGTTGTACAACACCTCCCAGTTGTTCAATTAGTTGAATTGTCAGTATCAATGTGACAGTATGTGGGTTGGCTGTCTGCAAATTCTCGCCAAGACTAATTCAGATGGGAATTCGGCAAAATTGGATGTAGGTTAGAACTGTTGAGCTGCAGGAGAGGCAGAAATCTAAGATTAGGCGAATTTGTAGTTGCAATGTAATATGCGTCTTCACTGTAAAGCTCTATTAGACGAATTCACATCTCAGAATCTTTATTAATATTAAATTACCTATTTTGTTGAGCAGACACTAATATATTTTCCTCTGTTTGAACTGTTTGACAGTCGAAAGGTGTGTTTATATTGTTTATGTTGTGTATGCACGAGATGTTTCGCTTCATTCACTGTAAGATGTCCGTGAAGTCTTTTTATTACACATTTTGACGTGATGTTTTGCCTTCAATAATGATTTTAAGAAAAAATGTAGACTCGTCTGTGTTTGCCTGAACTGAAAGATTACGTTTTTGAGCATTCCAGGTCGGCGTCCTTCAACAGAGGGTTCGATACTCGCTGGTTTTTCATATGATTTAAGAGCTCCACGTTGGAGAGAATACGTGTATTCAGAACGTAAATGTGTTGCATGAGAGATGTCGGAGAATAATCACAAAACATTTATCGAAAATTGGTCGTTTAGACGTACACTTCAACCACACAGTCAGCATTAGATCACTCGTAACTAGACTTAAAGGTTTATTGTGCTGAAATAAGCAGACTACTGCGAGTGCGCGTCTTCTTTCCAAAAGTTACGTGTTTTTAACACTTGTATCCATATGTTTACAGATAGTTCGTTGCCTGTATAAAACGCGTGCCTTTTGAGCAAAACGAATGGGTCGTAGACTCAGTAGTGATGCCATTTCATTTCAGTTATGCATTCTTGAAGTGGCTTGCATTATGGTATGGTTTCTTTGTATGATGGGAATTCTAAGGAATCGAGCAATTCTGGTTCAGAGTCTTCTTAACGGTTCGCATTTCTGAACGGACGCACTTTTGATTCTTTTAGAAGCCTACTTCTGAGTAGCTATGACATATTTGGAAAAATGAATCCAAGTCAACCAGTCAATATAGCGCTCTGTTGACAAATGATGAGAGTTTTAGCTTTAAATGTAATAACTCTTGCAAAAAAGGTTTTCTAATAATTGTTGGAACTAACTCTATATGATGTATAGCTGCGAACAATGTATTCATATGCTTATTGACTGACTAGAACTGTTTACAGAGCTCATGCATAATTTATAAAAAAAATAAAAAAAGATTCATTCTTTGGACAATTGTTGACGTTTTGTTCATGTTTCACTAAAAGGAGAGTCATTTCTTGGGAATCGCACCACACTGGTCGCGCTGTAGCTATATTTTTGATTCACAATCGGCTCATACAAGTTGGGTCTGATGTTATCTAAAACCAATGTGTATTTTCAAACTGATATAATCTAATTCAATAAATTTATTTTCCAAAGTAATCCAGTGAACAAACTACAGCTAGAGTCTTTGGCACTGTTATCATACAACCAATAAGAGTCCCTGGTAGTTTGATGGGGTTTGTCTTATGAAGTGATGTTATAGCATCAATCTCAACGTTATAGGCGTAAACGTCCACCTTTATGTCAAAGCGGTTCGCCTCTATGTGACACTATGGGAAACAAAGTGTGCCATGTCAGAATTAATCTCGCTTTAAGCCGTTATGTTCCGCGCTTTCGGCCTTTGCCGTGATTGACGCATGTTTTAAATATCCCTGACATCCTCACCTTCGAGCTTGTCAGTGCCAGCCTCCTCTCGAGTCTCTCTGCCGGTGTGGAGTGGGCTGTGGGCTGTATTAAAGCTCCGTGCCCACTCTACATGAGGCGCTGTGCGCTGAGACACTCTCGACGCCTTTTCCCACACGTTACAAGACGTCACAATTAAAGAGTCACGAGCATTTATAGTCCGTTACATTTATAGTAGGGGTGACCTGGGCTGGCTGTCACACATTTTTTTATCGTAAATATTGCTTAAGGATAGCTTGTTTTTTTAAGTAATTTTTTTTGTATTGGACATTGCCTTAAAGTCTTAAATATGTATAAAAAGGCCAATATGTAGTTACATTTTGTGACAACATGCCCCAGTAGTGTTTTTATTGTGTTAATATAACTAGTTTATTTATATTTATTTATTAATTTAAAGTTATGATTTTGGGGGGTTTTGAAGTACTTGAGGAAAAGATGAAAAGGCCAGGGCTAGCTGCCAAATGGGCAATATTGCAGTTTCTGAGTCAAAAGTTAAGAGGTTTGTATTTTCCTTTAAATACAAACCTCTTGACTTTTGATTCAGACACTGTAATATTGCCCATTTGACAGCTAGCCCTGGCCTTTTCATACATTAAACAATTATTAACTAATAATCTTGCCCGAAAGTATCTCCCTTACAAATTTATCAGCCTTAGCTGCTAGTTTGCAGTTTCATTTTTCCTTTTCTTGAATAGCAGGCTTGTAGATTCTCATTACTCGTCTTTTGAGTTTCCTTCAATATCACTCCTAGGACAGACAATGATAGCTTTTTGATTGAGTTTATCATAAAACACAAGTTATTTAATTTACCCCTCCAATCCATTATCAGCTCTTTCTGCACCTCAAATCTGCAGAGACGTCAAACTAACACAATAAAGGCAGTCAGGCCTGAAGTGTTTTGAAGCTGACTGTATCAGATCAGAGGAAGAGATAATAAAATTGTTTCTCCCTTCACTTTTCTTCTAGTATGTACGTTTATATAAGTGTGCGCCGAAGGCTGGCAGATGGTTATCCCAGTGAGAAAGCGTGTGATATTAAGATACTTCATGCCATAGGAATATGACAGGAATAAAGATTAGGCTTCCATTTTATATTTGATCAGTCTTATTAGCAGCCTGCTCTGTTGTATATTTTTAGTGCTTTGGTACGACGTGCAAAGAGCACTGTTACATTGAATTCATTTCCATTTCCTTTAACTGAGTTATTGAGTGCGTATAAATAGTGCTTTGGCTGGAGCAGGGTTTGGAGATTGAAGGGTCAGGCCATGTTTTGTTTGTCCATGGCTGTCTTCCAGAGGAGATACAGCTTTTCCCGCTCCCTCAACAGACTGGAGGTCTCAGCTGGGAACCTCAGTGTAGGATAAGTGCCACTCATGATGTCAGGACAGCAATGATGAGCTCTCATTCTTCTAGTGTTTTTCCAGCCCTCTTTCTTTTCCACCACCCATTTAAATATAAGAACTAATGGCTGATTTAGGAGGGAAAAAAACATTTCCTCTTCTACCTTTTGTGTAGAGCTACTGCATTTCTTGTTTTGCTGTCAGAATATGGGGCCGGTAGTGAGATTAGAAGCTTGACCAATGAAGCCTGACCATGACCAAGCGTATCTCATTTCAGAAAACACGAGTCAGCAGCATATTATTTAACTGCTGAGCAGTATTACATAGCACCGTATTCTAGGAATAGGTGAGTGATGTGCTCTCTCCATCACATACACTATATTCCCTTCTCGCTAAAGAACCAACCTTCTGTGTCTTGACCCAGTTCCCAGAGTTTGCCTCAACTATTCGACTAGTGCTTGAAATACCAAGTGTGACCTTCGACCTCATTGTCAGGTCACATACCATTGTGAATGAAAGTGTCAAGGGCCCTCGAATGAGCTTTTGCAGCCTTCGCCCATCTCGGGTCAGCCCCTGACCCCTTTATGCATATTGAACATTACATCAGTCAGCATTATTAGTGATACATGCTGTTAGAATTAAATTACAACGTCTGGGACTGTTAATGTACATCAATACCAGTCAGTGGTGTGGATTTCTCTTTTGGGACGGGGTGGAGAGACCTTTCCACTCACCTCTCCTTTCCAGTTTCCAGGACGGCGCATCTATCCTTCAGCCTTATCGGGGCTTGGATCCGATCAATGCTATCTGCCATCTGCTTGCAGACTACAGCTTTACCTCACCCTCTGAAGAGTTTTCTATGGCCCCTACAACTGATCCTGGATAGCATTGTCATGGCACTCACAATGTATTATGTTAAGCATAGGGTAGGTTTCACTGATGCCAAACCAGCTGTTAAGGGTATTATTAACTGGTGCCGTGGTGTTTTTCCTTTTCGCTCGCCTGTTTTGTATCAAGAAGGGCTTAAGGCCTCTTGTAATGGAAGTCACAGACTGGCAGCATCTCGGAGCCAAATTTCTTTATGCTGTATTCAAAGACGTCTCTCACAATGCATCCCTCCAGGTCTGGTTTCAATCGCGTGTTTATTTAGCCCTTTTTGATGAAAGCGACTCTGGAAGCTTAGCTTTAGGCAAAGCGAAATTAGCAATAAGAGTAGCCATGTGTTTGCAAAAGTTGATTTTATGTTTCTTACCTTTCTGTTCTTCATGGTCCGTTCAGCTTTGCTTTTTGTGATTCCTCCTTATGGTATAAGCAGTGTGAACTCAATAATAGACTATTTACTGTCTGGTTCATTTCATTTGGCCGTCGTCTCTCCTTGGATACTGCTGCTGAAGCACTTCCTCAGGCAGTTGTGGTTTGTGTACTGAAAGCCAGTTAAATAATGCAAGATCTCTAGACTGGCCATGTAAGTAAGACTAAAAGTGATGGGGCCCAAGGGAACGTCCCTCTGAGAGGAACACAGACGCTCCAAAAGACCTCTCAGGAGGTCAGTGGTAGCCATATAGGTGCGTTTTCAATGCGTAAGCAACTGTCTAGTGTACATAAGATGTGGTGTAGTTTATAATACAGTGCTCTGTGAAGTTGTTTCAGCAAATCGATAAAGCTTTCTCTTGATAGATTGATAGATGTAATATTTCATGGTATTGAATTGGTTTTAATAAGAGCGTTGAGCTTGTTAAGTCAAGGTCCTAGTGTTCACTCGCCTCTTAATTAATATCTGATTAAAAGACGGTGTGTATTGATCTCCCTCTGTAATGTTCAACCCTTAATACAGCCAGAATGGATTTAGAAAGTTGACCTCATAATCTCAACTGTTTTCACTTGTGGTTCATTCTGGCATTATAGATCGGGACCTTTGCTTTGTAATTTTGGCTGCTGGTGATCTTTGCTTGGCTGGTTTTGGGCTAAAAGCGTGTTTGATTTGGAGCTCGCTTTGTGAGTTGGTTTTCTTTTAGGATTAGGTCTAATCCGGGTGAGAGAAACCAGCGCATTGGATCTGTTGCGCCAGGCTTATCGGTTGCCCGAGTAACAGAGGACTGTGAAAGGGTTAATTGAAATCCCAAAGCGAGGTGACGTGTCGCCCTAATCCACGCTGCCCCTTGACCTCTAACCTCACGGGTGGTCTTTGACGTCGGACCTCCTTGTCAATGCAGGCTTCTTGGGAGCCCAGCAAACTTCTCATTCGGTAATGATGCTTCCTGACAGAGCAGCAGCTCGGGAAACAGAAATCATTAATCATGCTTCGAGCAGCTAATCATGTTTTTTCCAGCAGTCTGAGAGCGAGCAAGTGAAGGAATGGGCTGAATCTTTTTAAGAAGGTGCTTATGCCAACAACAGCATCAAATGAGTGAACTTTAAAAAGTCCATCCGGATTAAGGGGAAAATGAGATGAGTTTGAACAGAAATTAAATGTAATGTTTTCCCATATTCATTTGAATAAATTAAGAATAATGACATACCACATAATATATTTTCCCTCTCAAGGTGTGTTTTCATTGATTAGGCTAGCTAATGCTTGGAAGTTTCTTGCTAGTACACTTTTTATCATTTGAGTTTATTTTACTCCCAATGATAGATTATTTACCTGCTCATTTGCATAAATCTTCAAACGCAGCTCAACTTGTTTCAGTGGTTGCTGTTTTGAAATCATAAAGTTAATGAAAATGAACAACTTTCAGGTGTTTATGTATTTATTTTGTTTACTGCAAATTGCTGCCAGCGTGAACACCTATATTATGACTTAGTTCATCATCTTCCAAAACCGGATTTCATGAGAATTGATAATAATTCACACAAGATGGGGAAATTGTAAGTTAACCTAGCGTTATAGTCCAAAATCTAAACCTAACCATGAACCATTTCCTCATGTACCTCATTTAAACATTACACAAAATAAATCTTAATGCTTTTGCTATGTTGTATGAATTATCTATTTACATGACTTTTATAACTCCTGTGCAAATCTAACTCTTGTTTTCTAAATCTTTCTTTCTTTCTTTGAGTGGTTGTTTAAGTTGGATTTTGAACATGGGCCTCTCTGTAGAGCTCTGTTGAACATCATCAGCCTGATTCCTTTAACACAGCCGGCTGCAGGCATTCTGTCTCCCTGGAAAATCTCCCCTCTCTCTCTCTCTCTCGCCCCCCTCTCAAACACACGCTCTTTGAGTGGCCCGTTCTGGAAATGATTACTCTGCCAGACCAATGAGCAGGCTTCCCTTTGATGGGTCATAAACAGAGGTCGGAGGTCAAATTCCTCTCCCCAGATGGAATTCGCTTGACATGCTTCACTGCAGAGCCCGGAGGTGGCGTGGGGGACGGACTGTACGCATGTCATCATGCCTTAGTGGGCTAGTGTGAGTGTCTGTGTGTAGGATGCGTCAGTTAATCTCCTTCGAGACACTGTTTAGAGAGAGGTAATGTGCTATGGTGCCTATGGAAGGTCTGTTTGAGGGAGTGAGGGAGAAGATGACATCATGTGTGAGTGTGTGTGTGTATTTTGAAAGTGTCACTCTGATGGAATGACTAGGAGGTGATCAGCCACAGGGGTGTTGGGCTGTGCGCCTTTACACCTCTCCTGACAACCTGCATTTAACGTGTGTTTAGAGCGGTGTGTGATTCACTGTTTGTGAGGTGTTTCCTTCACCGCCTCTTGTTGCCTCCCAAAGGAGCTTTTCAGTGGATCCACATTTTGAGAGACTTTTGCCACTAAATTCAGATTTTAGCTGGAAAACAGGTTCATAAAAGTATACTCGTTAATGCAGAAAAATACTTTTCTCTAGACTGATTAGGCACCATAAAGCACTCAGCAGTGTCTTTAGTGAGACTGTGTACTCACAATGAATGTACAATATGTTGCTTAGTGGAAGTGGGTTCTTTTGTTATAATTTCCATTTTTATATGGGCAGTTGACTAGGCTTTTTTATTTGCTGTTTCTTCATGAATAAGATATTGCAAATTTAGAATCCGAAATGTCATGTTGAGGAAAAATGGCTATTTCTATTTTTACAATATGTCTTTTGTATGTATTTTATCATGCAGTCCCGTGGGAAATATGGAATTAACTTTCCTTAGTAACACACGAACACATGCATAATTTACATCTTTTAAATTGTCCTCAAAGTTTCCTTTGATAAAATTTCTACAAAGCTTTTTATTTTTAGCCATTTTTCAGATACATCTGTTGAATGCGACTTGGGAGTTGAGCCGTAAAGTCTAAGACGATCTCGAAAAGAGTCTGTTATCTGTTGGCTGTCAAAAGTTTTTCATCAAAAATGGTAAAAACAGGCATGGAATCTAAAAACATTCTCATACTGTCCATTTATAAATTAAAAAAAATATTCAAGAGATGAATGGTTTGAATTTCGTCTTGTTTTGTTTTCTCTCTCTTTTTCTTAATACTGTATGTCCTCTGTCTTGCTGATTAAAAAGTAAGCCCAAACGTTTTACTACATCTTACTTCATATAAGCCCAAAAGCAGTTTTACTGCATTTGCTGTTTTCAAGGAAAACTAGATTTTTTTTTGTGCTGCTTGCCTTTGCAAAACTTGCCAGCAGGATGCTAGTGTGTTCTGGGAAATTGCCAGGACCTTGCTATGCAGTTGCTAAGGTGTTATGAGTGGTTGTTAACATTGTACTGTGGGGTTGCTAGGGTGTTCTAGGCGGTTCATAGGTGGTTGCTCACTGTCCTGATTTCAGGTCTCAGTGATATTTTCCCTAAATACTGAGAATACATAGCCATCTCTGAGAGAAAATAGTTTCTAATAAATGTTAGAAATAATAATGATTCTGGTGAAAAAATATTTCCTAACAATACATTATCTGAATAAATTTTACAAGAAAATACTAAATGAGTTTTTGTCCGTTTACATTTAATTCAATATGTTACTTACTGTTTCTTTGTGAAATCTGAATGAAAATATTCTACAAATTTTTTTTCAGTGTAGCCTTTGAGGAATCTTTCATTACATTTGTAGCACAAACTATGCCACATTAAACTTCAGGAAATAACAAAAATAAACAATTATAATAGTGAAACAAGCCATACTAATTATTCCAAAGTTTTGAAGGTTTCTATACCCTTGCCCTGTGTATTTGACTCCAAATGAATGACCTTGTCCTTACATAGGCCTAAAGTGATGCACCTCTATCTGTAATATTCAGAAGGACAGAGACATAAGCGCATCTCTCCTCACATCCGCAGCTGTCAGAACTCCAGATCTCTCAGTGGATGAGAGCTTTTGTGAGATGCAGCAGATGCTGTTTGGTATAAAGGCTCCAGATGAACGCGAGAAGAATGAGTTGTGCTAAGAGCTGGCGAGCTGCCCAATGCAATATAGATATTTCTCTACTTTTTTGCTTGATAAATGTGCTGCAGTCCCCAAACTTTTTTTTTTTATGTCTAAAAAGTTTGCGTCTGAATTTAAGCAGACTGAAAATGTCTGTGCAGTGTTGTTTTTTGAAGGGCAAGTGGATGGGACAGTAGGTTAATAGTTAGCTTTATTTTTTTTCGTCCTTGGCAGATATATTTTTCTGCACGTGACGATGCAAGTCCCGCAGCGGTCTTCGTCAGGGCTACGTTTGTGGCAGCCACCGGGTCGCTGTATAATTGAGAGTGTGATCCTCTTGAGTTTGGTATTTACAGTGGCCGATGATACTGTCGCTTTCACACTCTTGGCTCAGATAAGAGCAGTCTGTTTTAGCCTCTTGCTGCATGACTGTTTCCAGCTCGATTCTCATGCTCCTGTGACCCTGTGAGTGATGGCAGTGCAGTGCCTTAATGACCATCAGCAGAGGCGGGCGACCCTCGGCTGTGCCGCTGGCATTAAAACGGATGTCGGTTTATGTGCAAGCGTTTTAACATAAGGGCTCCTCAGCAGTTGAGCGCCACTGATAGCAGTGTGTGTGTGTGTGTTACCACAATGACAACACACTCCCGTTTACTCGTGTGATTGACTACAGGTTGTTTGCCAGGCACGTGTGTGTTGTGCACGTGTGTTTGCCGGCTGGTCATCCTTAGACAGTTCTTAAAGTTTTATAGACTCCAGTGCCAGTCTGTCTCTTCCCTGTTGGACTCCGAATCATGTCCAGATGAGGTGGTTGCACTGGCGACAGGGGAAATACAAACAGGACGGAACAATGGCCTGGCCCCTGTGCTGCTATATAGGCCAGCAGACTGGGGTAGTGTCCAAACTCACCTCAGGGGAAAATACACTAGACCTGGCTAATAAACACTCCAACAAAATGACAGCGTTAACACCTTTTGGGCTGTAAATCTAGTGAAGAGGATCCTTTCCCCGCAGTTTTTAAAACAACTGGTGGTTTGTGAAGAAACAGCAAGAGGTTTGTGAGACTAATATTTTTATTATTATAAAAATCCAATGGTGAATTAACCTGAATAAGAATGTGTAATCATTGTTTTAAATTATAAATTAAAACAAACAAACAAACGAATCCTACAAAATGATTAACCTGTTAAATGTCACCCCGTCCCGTATACGGGACGCCTACGTTGACTATACTATATTACAATCAAATTTAATCTAATCTTGACAAACTATATATCGTTGGAAAGGTCTAAGACTCCCAAATATATATTATACCAATATTTTTTGTTAAAAATTATGTAGGAAAAGTAATAGATGAATGTATGACAAGAGTGCACCCTCAGAAATCTACTTTACAAAAGGAGCTTTGACCTTTGTTTAAAAATAAGACTTCCTCGTTGACTTTTTCTCTATCACATTTTAGAAATCATCAGAAGTTATATATCACTTAAAAACATAAAATCTCAAAATTCATCCTTTAAAACCCATTTTAAAATCAGACATTGCATTACCATGTAAATGACACATCAAAATAATGTTACAAAATGTTTTCAGTCATGAAATATAAAAATTTAGGTTTGTATCATGCACATTCAAGTCTATCTTCAAAAACGTGAGTGACAGTTATCAGGTTAAGTAATATAGCATTTTGTTTATTTTAATATTTGATTTCTTATGTTTATAAATATTAACATTCTCCAGTATGATGTACTATTAATTATTTTTTACAGTTATTTAATGGTACTTTTCATATAGAAATTTAATTTGTAAATGTTTTCACTAAATCTGATCATTTATTTAAAATTGAAGTAAAATAAAATTATTAAATATACTTTTAAAATGATTAAACCTTATAAGTTTAATATTTTATAAGTAAATATGGTGATTTAATCTGAAACTGTCATTTTTATTTAATTTTAATTGTTTTTATCTAAATTGTTTTTAAGATCAGCTACGGGTTTTCATATTTTTTATTTAATTTTTGTAATCATTTTTTGTAAATAAAATATGACAATTTAATTAAGTATTATCTTTAAATAATTTTTTTTCATTATTAAATCTGCTGATCTGGACAAATGTAATAATTTTTATAATGTTTTTATTAGTGTTTACTCTGTTGATATTACTTGAAAAATTTTGTTTAAGTACTTCAGGCAGGTATCATTATATCAGTGGTTTGAAAGGTTGGAAACCCTGATTTAATGTTGTCGTTTTGGAAATAAATAATTGAACCCTCCTTTTCTTACATTAAACTCTCATTATTATGAAAGAATATTATGAACTCATTACGGGGAGTGTTTTACTGATAAGAGCAGAGACTCATTCATAATGAATGTCAACATTTGCTCATGTACGCGGATGTGCTGTAGCTGATATTTTGTTTGTTCGTGGTCGTAAATGGTTGCACTTTCTAGTGACTCATTCATTCTTTTCTCATCTATTCTTTAATTCCTTTTTCATTTAATCATCTAGCATATGACTTTGCTTTTATGCTTTTCAGATGCTTTTCTCTCTCATTTTTTAGACGTATAAATGAGGAATGAGACAACAAAATGATTTATCATCAAATTAATTGCTTGAACCAATTGATAGTGAATTTGATGGTTGACGTAAAAGAAGGATGTGAAACGTGACGTAAGTGGATAAAGTTTGTTCTGTTTGTTTAATTTGTAAAATCCACATAAGTGTTTCCAGAAGCAAGTTGGGTTTTTGTTTGACCAAAAATCTGGTTAACCAGTGCTGTTTTAGGCCTGTCATGAAAAGTAAACCTCAACGTGATCGATGTTTTTCCAAGCGACTTCCCGATCAAATCATAGATATACATTTAAGAGTCCTGGTTTGGGCCTCATCAATCTGTCAGGCTCAAAACAGGGCACTTTCCACAAACAGACGCCCCGTTGGCAGGCCTCATTGTCTAAGCGCTTTACGTAGCGCCACAAGAGCTAAACGTGTTTGCAATTACAGCTAGCACTAAACCAGAAGCGAAGGTTTCACGCTTTCAGAAATCACACACTTGACATCTCCACATTTCCTCGCTCTCTTACAGCCCTCTCATAATTTGCTCGTAGGTCTCGCTAGCCGGATTCCCCTGCGGTAAACGCGGAGCATAGCTGAAATACCTGCAACTCTCCCCCGCACCCGCCGCTAATCAGTACCACATCTACAGACGTTTCCAGTTTTCCAGTGGATCGGTCTCTGATCCTTCGTCTGCGGGGCGCTGACACGTTCTCACACCAACCTCAACCCTTGGCTGGGATGAGCAGGCTCCCCGTCTGCCGCCGAGCCATCGGTCACTGTCATGGCAACACATTCCTGAATTGAAAGAGCTAGAAAAGGGGTGAGCGAAAGCATCAGTGGTTTTTTGCTGCAGTAGAGCCGCGAGTAATATTAATGGCCAAAGGAGCAGTCGGACAGCTGGCATACTGAGGCTATTCATCATAATTGTCACACTCTGACTGATCAAATCCTTGGTAGGGCTCAGACACTCCTGGGACAAGGTGCCCTAATTGCTGACTTAGGATCAAGTTTCTCGTTCCTCGGGTCTAATTTATAAGCATTATAAACCACAGACTCTCTCTCATGTGGAAGATCCATATTAAGCTCTAAGGGACATCTTTCACCTTGCTTAATCTTTGCTTTGCTCTTTTGTAACGCTAGAAGGTTTGGAAACTGAGCCGTTTTGGTTTCGACTCTGCAACCAAATGATTTTTGTGACATTCAGCTCTGTTAATTGGTTTTGTATTGTACCTAAATATTCTGACAATGTCTCCTGCTGCTAAATCTACAGCTTCATGGCAAACAAAATTGCCGAGATGAGTTATGAGCTTTCTAAATTGAATGCGCGCTTGATGATAGTAATACAAAGTCAACAAATAGACTTATGTGACACACTCTCATGGTGACTATTTTAAGTTTTAGTAAACTGGTGGTTTCTAATTTGTGTGAAAATTATTTATTCTTTATTTCAGCATGATACTTGATATTTCTTTGAAATTATTTTATTTCTACAACAATTTTTTTTTCTATGTGCTGTATGTATGACTTTGTATTAACTCCCCACGTTTCTGTACAAATCACATCACACTTTGTAAAATAGTTAAATTTTGATTGGTTGTGATGAGTTTTTATGAGCTGGTTCTTTTGAATGATTCAGTCAAAAAGACTCTAGAACTAATTAGTTATCCATATCAATCTGAATCAAATGATTCCTTCAGAGTGGTTCTTGAACGTGTTGCAAAGCTATAGGCCTACTTTCAGATGCTGTCCGCGTTTTTTGGAGAATTATGCCCTATTTATTTTAATTAAGTTCATGAGAGAGTTCTTCGTTTTTTTTAATAAACTTCTTTTAAGTCTGGTCTTATGCAGGGAATATTTAAATAAATATTATATCATGTACTTTTATAATTTTACATTTTATATTTGAATTTTGTAAATATTGTAAATATTTTAATGACTAAATCTGATAATTTGCTAAAGTATTGTTTTCTTTAGTAATATTCTTTAGTAAGAATCTCAATCTGAAAATTTTATCTGATAAAACTAATGCATTTTTAAGATTCCAAAAAAATTTTTTTGTATTGAGTCAACATTTAAAAGGAGTAGTGTTCGTGTAGTAAACATTGCTCTTTTGCAGAAAATAATCAAATTAATTGGTCATTTCAGTGAATTTATTGTAGTGGTGGGGGTAATAAAAATAATATTATGTTTGTTTAGTTTTGTTTAGTGTATTTTTATGTCAATAGGATTAGCTAGCCTATTCTTCTTTCTTAAGAGAGAGAGAGAAAACAAGCTAATGGAATTAACAAACCCAGAATCGTTAAGTTGAATTGAAACCAGAATCGTTAAATTGCCATTTTTATCTATTAGCATTAGACCACCGCTATAAGCCCGTGGGCGAGAGTGTGTAAATACTTTGATTTACATCTATTCTTTGCTCTTTCGGTCTCTTTCTTTCTCCACAAGCATATTTCACCAGCAGCTTGCACGTTTAATGAGGAATTTCATTTCTATTAAACATGCAAATGTAGCCTTTAAAGGAGATGCTGGGATGAAGCTAGCATTCTAGCATAGCAAAGCTAGATGGCTTTATCTCACTGCTCTGTTCATTAGCCGAGTGTAATTGTATTAGCACAAACGCGTTCGCCGGGAACGCATATATCCGACTAGAAAGGTCACGCAGATGACACGGTGAAGGCGCACACGCACATACGCACGTCTCATGCTTGACTTCATGACTTCATCTCTTGATAAGTCTTTTAAAATGAAAGCACCGCTAGAGATGTTTGTTTGTATGCGTGCATGAGTAGGTGGGTGCAAAGCAATGAGTGAAGTTAGTGAAAGTGTAAAGCTCAGCACATAAACTCTCACAGTGTGCGGAGGAAAGCAGGCCAGAGAACGGCCGTTGCCCAGTGATGCGATCCTGATGGAATGTGCGCTAGTGAGGCCTGCAGAACATGAAACACCATGAGCTCGGGAGCTACTGTTATGGGATTTGAAGTCTTTATGCCCCCTTTCCCCGGTAGTTTAAATCATTGCACAGCCGGGATCGGTGGAGCGTTTCACATTCTGATCCTGGCACCAGTATTAGCTTGGCATTTGCCACAGATAATTGTAGCTGGCTTAGAAATGACATCGTAAATCGTAATTGTGGAATTTGCAGGCATGTTTATCATAATAAAGTCGATTGCTCAACAGATGAGAGCGAGCTAATGGAAGAAGATAAGATGCGACGGGCGTACTTCTGCGACGGGCTGAAGGAAATAACCGAACGCATCCCAGGAGGCAGAAAGCTTTTTATTGATGGCTGAACTTTGAGTCAGCAGTGTTTGCGTGCTTTTATTGGCTTTGTGGGAGCTGTATCCCAGACACTGCTGGTAGCCCTTCGGGCAGATATTCTTCAGATTTTGGTAGCCCAAAATGAATTTGAGTAGCCCGAATTAAAAAAAAGACATTGGCTGAACTTCACCATGGACAAAACAGCACGATTAAAAGGTTAGTTCACCCCAAAATCAAGTAAAGACCTTCCTTCATCTTCGGAACAAAAATGAAGGTATTTTTGATTGAATCTTAGAGCTCTCTGACCCTCCGTAGACAGCAACGCAACTGACATTCCCAGGTCCAGAAGCTTAGTAAGGACATCGGTAAAACAGTCCATGTGACATCATTTTTGCGAAGTTTATGAGATTACTTTTGAGTGCAAAGAAAACTAAAATATAATTTATTCAACAATTGTCCTCCCCTGAGTTACCGTCTTCCACCATTTTAGAGAGTATCACAACGCAAACGCATGCTTTCCCCTAAGCGTTAACAATGCTGATTTCACAGATTAGGTTCATGCATGCACTTTTCCCCCCAAATGTAAACAATGCTGATTATGTTGATTTTTTTTATGTTTGAATTTTCAAAGAGTGTTGAATAAGTAAATTTTAATGACTTTTTAATTTGCACAAGTATTTTACTTCAACATTGGGTTTTATTTTATTTTTTTATTCTATATAATTTATTTTAATCATTTTATTTTGTTTAACTTTTATTTTATTTTTTACTTTATTTCACTTATTATACTTTTTGTTATTTATTTTTTTTTACTTAACTTTTTTCTTAACTTATTTTACTTTAACTTTTGTTTTTGTTATTTTCTTATCTTAAATTATTCTGTTTTGTTATTCCATTTTATTTCAAACTATTCTGTTTTATCCATTTCATTTGACTTTATTTTATTTTTAACTATTGATTTCTTAACAGTGCAGGAACTCTGCATAGTTGTATGAAGCATGTTTGTGTATACTAAATATAGATGACTTCGTTGCAGTCATGTTAACCATGTGTTTTCTTACATTAATATTAGTATCGTTGCAGCATGTGTTAATCTGCTATGACTAGGTGTCTTGTAGTGTGAGTTTGCATAAGGTTGGTGACAGTTGTGTCATCCGGGGCAGGGTTAACATAAGCGCATCCATTTAAACTGCTGCGGTAGCAACATTTACTGCAACGTAAAAAGAGGCAGTGATTAGACTTGATGGCTTTTCCCTTGGAGTGTCTTGTCCTTTCCCATAGCTCACAATTTATGCCCACTATGACCTTGTGAGCCTGGATTTCTTCTCTGATTTAAGATTAGTCTGCAGTGTTGTAGAATTCAGTCCACATAACAACACATCAGATCGTGGAATGGATTTTTGGAATCATGTAAGTTTAGTTCCACATCATGGTGCATTATGTATCCACAGAGTTGGTAGTGCTTGCTAAGGCCTTTATTATTTCTCATACGTCGATGTTTTTCAAAGCTCTAAAGTTTTAAATTAGGTTTTAAAGTTTTAAAGATTTATGCTACAGTCATGATTTATAACATTGTGGCATATTGAGTTTGATTTGTAACTGATGGACAATAAAAAAGTGAAAATAATTCCCGATTCTTTTGCTGTTGACCTCACAGGCCATGTGTTCAATCAAAATTTGCAGTATTTTGGCACAAAATGTATTGTTACTCACTAGAAAATGGTCAAATTAGACAGATGGCAGAATGAGAGATGCCCATCCTAAAACCATGAACAAAACAAATGTAACCCAGAATGAACTTGCACAACATGAACAAACATAGTTTGAGCAGACCACAAATTATTGGCTGCCAAAAACCTAAAACCATTGACATTTTCATAATTTATACTATTTCATGTTTAAGCAGTTCATTGTAATATTAATTTTCTAAAATTTTATTTACATTTTCAATGGAGGGTCAGAAAGCTCTCGGACTAAATCTAAAATATCTTAAACTGTGTTCTGAAGATGAACAGAGGTCTTACGGGTTTGGAACGACATGAGGGTGAGTCATTGATGACACAATTTTCATTTTTGGGTGAAGTAAGCCTTTAAGAGAAACCCCAAACCAGTTGTGAACCACAGTTTAATGTGCCATGCAACTCTAGTACCACTGTTTTTTTCTCTTCCCAAAATGCACCTGTTTAAATTTTTAATTTAAATATTTAAAAAAATCACCCCGCTGTATGAAGTTGATGGTGGTTTGGGGGCAGCTATCATGGTGTCAGTGGGTCACATGCTAAGGAGTGACGCTTTAAAAGAAGGACAGTGTTCTCTGATTTTGGCAAATCCACAGTGCAACAGGCCTGGCGCACAATCACCTCCTCAGTGTCCTCTACTCCTGCAGACACCGGGCCCTCCCCGCTGCACTGCCATTAGTCAAACCCAAACAATAACCACCCTCAGCACGAGACAGCGTTCTGTAGAGTTAAACAACCTGAATGGAGGCGGAGTGTGACTTGCGCTGGTCATTTAAACATGGCTGGATTAGTCTGGCAGTATTAGATTAGCAATTAGCAATCAGTGAGAAGCAGAGCAAATGTTTTTTTTTTTTCTAGATGCTGCATATAAGCCATCCCACACTGGTGTTTGATTAACTTATAATACAAGTTAAAATGTATATGAATATTGCATTGAAATTGATATTCACTACTTTAATTACATACAAATCTTTTCTTTTCTTTTTTTTATTAAAAAAAGTTTATAATTTTCAAAAACATTCTAAAAATCTAAAACTATTTTTCTAATCTTCTTATTTCTAATTGTTTTATTTGTCACGATTAGCTAATTATTAATATTTAATGGAAATAATAACTTTATAAATAAATTATTAAATTCAGATTTCTTGAAAATATTACAACGTTTTTTTTTTCTTTTTGAAGATGTGAAAAATAAAGTGGTTGCCTGGATGTTTATATAGTATAGCCTTTAATTTTTGACAGGAATAAAAAGAGTCTGTGAGGGATAGTAGTGTGCTTTCAATGAATTGTACTTTTTTTTAACAACATAATGACTGTTCAGCTGATGAAACCGTAGACGAAAAATCCATAACGTTTTGAATTGTGAAAATGACATGGTCTAGAACCTTCACAGTTGCCGCCATTGTAAAGACCGTGAGTCTATCCCTCATAGCCTTGTTTTCACCCTTGTTAAATTCCAAATGGCACCTACCCTGACCAAGTTTAGTTACTAAAGTGTTCAGAGTTGTTCTGGGCACATTTCTGTGCAGTTGCCAGTGTTTGTTTGCTGGCTTAATTTGAGTCCACCAAGTTTCTGTCATGTTCTGTTATTTTTCTAGTTCGTATTATTGTTTGGCATGTGAAAATTCATTATTAGTAAAGTACTAGCATACCTATTGTCAATTTACATCATTATTTGGATTAGCCTATAATGTTTTAGTCTGTAGCACAGATCTAATCTAATTAATACATCTGAGTTGAATACAGTGATTAAGCCCTAACCCTAAGAATAAGCAACAGGAGTAGCATTGTTTTTGTAAAGCAAGATTTGTTAGTAATATTGTATGTTAACATTTAATGTTCCAACCAAAGAATACCCAAGACATATCACTTGTATACTTTTGAATGGAGAAAAATGCAATGCTCACTATGGCCAGAATTTGATGTTTCCCCGTTCATAGAGATTCAAGCTGCACTTGGATGCCCAAGAGTCGTTTCAAAGATGGCTGCCGAATGACATGACTTGTCTTAAAGAGACTTTGTTCCAACACTTGTGAAAATGAACTGTTTTGTTACACTCACCATAGTTTAACCATAGCATTTGTAGTAAAACTGTTATTATAAAGTACAAATGGTAATCGATACGCCAGAAAACTATAATATAATTTTACCAAGGGAACAAAATTGTTGTTGTGTTGTAGAGTCCAGAGGCCAGGACTCATGAAAATCTTCTTTTAAGATGTTAAGACTTTTCTTAAGATAAATTCAAAAAATGTTCCTATGGGTAGTTCTTGATTTTCCTTTTTTTTTTTCAATTCAGCCTCTGTCCTACATTATTTCCTTCTGAATATTCTGCCTCACTTGTTAAATGTGCTGCAGATGCAGTTTCTTGTCATCAACTCCCACTGGAACAGTTACTGTTTGGCTGTTTTTGCTTTTTAAAATATGTGTACATTAGGCTGAACTAAGGAACTGCAGAAATTGCAGTCATTGGCGCATTTTAACCACTATTGTTTCTGTCAGCTTTTTATTTCACCTCTTCTCTCTGGCATGAAGGAGTCATTCCCTCGGCCATTCACACACACTTATAGCCCGCTGCATCCCTCTAAATCATCATCCTCATAAAACTCACAATCTGTGATTTAGCATCAAAGATTGGCTACCTAGACTGAAACAAACTCGCATTGCTATATCATACCTTTAGCTGAATAAGATGAGATGTCGTTCCAAAGCTCTGTATCGCAAATCATTTCCCTCTGTCAACAAGTCATTGTTTCCTCTATCATCCCCCCCGTGATCACAGTCACATTGTGGCTCTGCTAAAATATCACTTTCACCGGAGGTCTCACCGGATTGAGGCTATTATTGCTTTTTTATTAAATTGGGGGCTAAATCGAAGCCGACTGGTTTTAATATCTCGATTAAATCAAAATATACTACTGCTGGTGTTATACAGTTTGTCTAATAGCATTGCAAATATGTAGCATTTTGTGAACAACTTCTTTTCCTAGTGCTCAGGCAAATGTTTTTCTTGCTGCTTATCAGTAAACGTCTTCCACTGGTTTGGTGGTGAATGCCTGGCTTAACGGTAATAATCTTTAAATGTTTGTCCTGCACACATTTTTGTTTTGTGCTCTAATTTTATTACACTAATCTGATGTCTTAATTTGATTACATAAATTGGATTCATTATTATGGATTTACATTTATTATGCAGTCCAGAATCTGTTTTCATGTTTAGACACCTGATAATGGTGCTGGTTTTTAATTGAGGATAGGAGTGATGGAGTGAAAGAGAGAAAGGAAGGACATAAAGCTTTCACAAAAACAAGAGAAAGGATTGGCAAAATAGACAGACAGGCAAAATGAATGAATTAAGCATTTCAAGACAGAAAGACAGAAAGAAAGAAGCAGAACAATAAAAAGCCTAGCCTGTGTGTGTGTTTGTGGATTAAGGCCTCTATGTATTGATGTATGTGAGTGTGTCTGCGTGCTTGTAATAGAAAGCAGATCCCGCTATGCAGAGCCTCTCTGGTTGGTTTAGTTGTGGCCATCACTGAGTCCTGCCTGCCTTCTACCCCACAATGCTCAGCGATGTGACCTCCATGTTAAAGAGGTGCTCTGTATAAATTTGCTTAAGTATGAGGGGCCGTTTTCATGGCTTGTGCTGTAATTTATGTGCCACAAGCAATAAATCATTGCGGATACCTTGGTCCCGCCAGCCATTTTCTGAGCTGGGCAGGTTTTGCTATCCTGAAGGTACCATGCAACTCCCATTCCTCCTCTAATTGATTCATCCAATTTCACCTTTATCCTTGATGTGGGCCTGTTTGGAGCAAGTGGGTGGGATGCCATAATTGCTGTATCCCTCACAAATAGCATTGCGGTGCAGTGTTATAAATTGCAGCAAGTGTTCTGTAATTTTGCTGCAGCATTTTGTTTATTATAATTTATCTTTCTTTTTTTTCATTTTCTGAGATAAAGTGGACACTTGGATCTGCATTTAAGCAGCTTCCGCTGCCTCATTAGCATATATTTGTCCCAGATAAGTCAAAACTTTTGACAGCTTTGTTTTTATAGTGTGTAATGGGTCAGGTGCGGCACTGCTAAATTCAGTTTTAAGTGTGTTGTGGAGTTATTTAGTTAGTTACTTGATTATATGTAGGCAATTTTTCCATGTTTTTTTTTTTTTTTTTTACTGCTGGGAATTTGCTTTGACAGTGTCCCTGTATCACAGAGCCAAAACGAACCTCGGAGTGTGGACTCTGAGTCAGTTGAGCTTAGAAGAGCTCAGTTGTGATGATCAATACAGAGGAGAGATATTTGGATCCTTGTCAGCACACTACATTACACAGCAAATATTGTGAGACGGTATAAAGCTCATAGGGAATAGCTGAAATTTGGAAATTCATTTTTAAATGCCTCATATTATTACATTTTTATTTTGTTATTTTTGTCCAGTTGTGTCAGTGCACTTTGAGGTCTGTGCCATTTTTCCTCCAATATTGCATGTTTTGCAAAATGCAGTGATACTTTAAACTTTGTCTTCTCACAGACGTGATCTGATTGTCTTTTTCCCAACAATATCCAAGTAAAAAGTGCATTCCATTAGCTGAAACAGTAGAGCATGGCACAAGCAGCACCAAGGTCTTGGGTTCGATCCCCAGGGAGTCACTTTGGATATTGATGCCTCATGACAGTAATTTTAATCAATAAACACTATTGATTAATATATGACTAAAGTATGACACAAAAACATACATTTATTTTGCTATTTTCCACATGGTAGACAACAATTTCATTTTGAATGAATACATTTCCCCCCTACTCAGATGATGTGTAGCATGTTGGCCTATCTAGTACACTATATGATGTGTTGACATGTGTATATGTGTCTGCTCTCTCGCACAGTTGTTTCGTAATTTGCGCATGACAGTCAGCCCGCAGTATGGCTCACAGCATCGAGTGGTGAATGAGACCCAGAGGCAGTCTCCTCGCTCAATAGTCTTGTGAAGTGAGATAAATGTCATCTGAGATACAATGATGCTTCTGTTTTGAACACTGGAGAAGGTCACAGCAGCAGACAGTCCCTGCTGCTGGCTAGATGAGAGGCCTGAGACTGCCCTTGTTTTAGTGGCTTTGCACTCTGAGGATGTAGCTGGACACCCAGAGCTCCTCTTCATCGCCCATGATCACATGAATGTCATTAGACTTTCAATTAGAACAAATTTGATGGATTGTCTCTCTTTCCGCAGCCCTGTGGTTGAGGGCATGTTGTCTGTTCTGTGGTATTTTAAAACCTGTGGTTCAAGGAAAGTGCTTTTGTTTTATGTGAGGTCAACTTGAATGGCTTCTCTGAGCAAGCGTGAGGAAATGAGAATGTTTATTGCTGACGCTTCTGAGCTTATGGCATTCTTCAAGGTGAATTCGTAAACTAGTCTAAGGTTATGGCTTCGCTCACTTTTTCCTCATTCCTCTTCTCATCTACTCTCTCCTGCTCTATTCTCTTTCCTTTTTGTGCCAGCTGAGTTGGCACAGACTGTGTGAAATATTTAGGGGCACAGCAGGTCTATCAGACGTGTTCTCAGTGTGGAGTTTGTGGAGTGCACTGCTGTCTGCAAGCTTGACACACTCATTAAATGTTGTATAGGATTCCACCCAGGGCCCCACTGTAAGATATTTGTGTTTATGTATTATGAGCTCTTTTTTCTCTCGGGCAGGAAGAACTTTTAAACTCCAGTCGAATCAATAGACAATGTTCTATTCTGTTTTTCTCCAACACTCATGATGTGTTTTTCTACCCTTGCAGGGCTAGCGGCCATGGCACTGCAGATGATGGTGTAGACGACAACTCCGTGCTGAGAGAGAGAGCAGAGAGGACACTGAGTCAATAAGTCGCTCTCCTCGCCGTAGACTGACAGACGCTGTTCAGGTTTTTTTTGGGGACCAAGATCGCAAAGGTGAACAGATCACTTCGCCTACCACTTCCTCTCAGAAAGATATTCAAAATGCTGCCATATGGGAGGAGGCTCCTTCCCGCCTCTCTTCGCGAGGCATTCCTCCTCCTCTTCTTCCTCTCGTTCCTCCCTCAATATGAGGGGCTCGAGGTTAACCTCTCTTACTTCCGGACCTTTACCCCACCAGAGGGAGGGCTTACACATTTGGTTGTCCATAACAAAACGGGTGAAGTTTACGTCGGTGCTGTCAATTGGATCTACAAGCTCTCCAGCAACCTGACCAAGCTCCGAAACCATGTTACCGGTCCTGTGGTGGATAATGAGAAATGTTACCCACCACCTGGTGTTCAGTCTTGCCCTCATGAGCTATCACAGACTAGCAATGTCAACAAGCTGTTGCTTCTGGATTCAGGACAGAACAGGCTCATTGCATGTGGAAGCACCTCACAGGGTATATGCCAGTTCCTCCGACTGGATGACCTCTTCAAACTTGGTGAGCCACATCACCGCAAGGAGCACTACCTTTCAAGTGTGTCCGAGGCGGGCACTATGTCAGGAGTTGTTATTAGTGGAACCCAAGGTGAAGACAGCGGCAAATTGTTCGTAGGTACACCCATCGAAGGAAAATCTGAGTACTTCCCAACTCTCTCCAGTCGTAAGCTGATGGCTAATGAGGAGAATGCTGAAATGTTCAGCTTTGTCTACCAGGATGAGTTTGTCTCCTCACAGCTCAAGATTCCATCCGACACCCTTTCCAAGTTCCCTACATTTGACATCTACTACGTCTATGGCTTTAGCAGCGAGCAGTTCATCTACTATCTAACTCTCCAGCTGGACACCCAACTTACTTCGCCAGATGCCAGTGGTGAACAGTTCTTCACCTCCAAGATTGTCCGCCTCTGTGTGGATGACCCCAAGTTCTACTCCTACGTAGAGTTTCCTATTGGCTGTACCAAGGACGGTGTGGAATACAGATTGGTTCAAGATGCCTACCTCAGTCGGCCTGGTGCCAAGTTGGCGCGATCATTGGGTATCTCTGAACAGGAAGAGGTGCTGTTTACCATTTTTGCTCAGGGCCAAAAGAACCGGGCCAAGCCACCGAAAGAATCAGCCCTGTGCCTGTTCACACTGCGAAAAATCAAGGAAAAGATTAAGGAGAGGATACAATCCTGCTACAGGGGTGAAGGAAAACTATCCCTGCCCTGGCTCCTCAACAAGGAACTGAACTGCATCAACTCAGTAAGTCACACTCACTAAATATATTGTTACATTAACAAGCAAGATACCAGGTGCACTGTTGACTTTAGTTCTGACTTGTTTGCAAATTAATGAAAGTACCTTAAGTCCCTCAACTCAGTTCCAGTGTTGATGGGTGTTGTAGCATTCAGTCGATTTATTATAGAATGCATGTTATTTCCAGATCATTGGTGCGGTAAAGCAGCTGGGAATATCTTGTCCATGTCCATGGAAGCAGGGCCTGAGAATCTCACTGTTGCTTAACAGGGAAACTTCCATTCTCAAATCAGATTAACTAGCCCAGCCACATCATTAGCTCAGTCCATGGAATTAGTGCCCTGTCACTCTCTTGCCTCATGTGTCCATTTCCTCAAGTGATAATTGATTTAAACTCTTAAAGTTGTCCTGTCTTTGTTGTCCAAGTCCTCTTGGGACCTTCATTCTGGTGTCAGAACAATGTGGACAGCCACAGAGAGGCTAGTGTGCAGGCGCATAGCTTACTTGCTAATCAATAGCGCTCTTAGCTGTGCTCTCTACATAGGCTATCATAGGAAATAGCCAAGCCGGCAGTTCTACACTAAACACAATGCTCTAGCACAGAATGAGGGGATTATTCCCAGAGAACAGCCCAAATCCTCCCTTCTATTATACGTGCAGCATGTTCCTGGGTGATTCGACTGTACTCAGACATACAAGAGGAAATACATTTTGGCTGATGGAGCGAGTCAGAGACTTGTGAGAGTAATAAAAAATAGAAGGATGGAGCTGGTGATTATGAAAGAAAGGAAGATGAAGGGAAGGGAGGCAGATAAGGATCGAGAAAGTGTGCAGATTTTGCTTCTCATGTAGTATTATGATATATTATGATGCAGTTTCAGTGATGTAGTTATTGTTTCACAATTCTTATGCCACGACACCTCATCTTCGGTATTTTGTCATACCACTAGTGGGTTATGAATTATTACATTTCTCTGACAACTTTTATTAAATGCCTGAAATGAGAAAACATAATATTCGCTTCAGTTTATAACGGCAAAATGTGATCTGATCAAACGGTTAGCACATACATCAAAGCTCTAAAATTCAAACTAGACAGAAATTCATTTTACCATCCATCATATGGTGAATTGTAATCACCTATCAGAATACATATCACAGTTAGAGAGACCTGCTGTTATTCAGCTGTCACAGACTCTCTTTCAAAAGCAGGTTTGATTGAGACCTTATGCTATCTTTTTTATATCATATACTAAGTAATTTTGTTCAATAAAATTGTGCTTTCCGTAAAGAAAATTGGTGTAAAATTCATGAAGAATATAGAGAGACCAGCACATATTTCTTTCTTCTGTGGAACATGAAAAGATAATTTGAAGCACAGCAACATTGACTGTCATTGTGTGAAGATATCTTTTGTGTCCTACAGAAGTAATGCATACATGTTTGAAACTGCATGATAATGACAATAAATCATATTTCTGGCTGAACTATCCCCTGTTGCTCTGCCATAAAAATAATCAATAAGACTATTTCAATCTAATACTTGCTGAAAATGCAATGCTTATTTGGCTTCTCACACATTTTGAAATTAAGTTTTTGATTATGTTGTGAAATATTTGGGGCTTTACTTTGCCTTGTTCATAATCTTAACAGTTGTCTTTATAGTGCATTGTGGGTAGTGTAAACCATATGCTCTAATGTAGTTTTTGATGGTAGCGGCCACAGTGGAAGAATCCTTCTGCGAATAACTGACAGTGGCATTAACGATAATAACTGCTGCCATTATAATAACGGGCCTGGAGCAATCTGCCTTGGTAATGATGGCGGCACGGCTGGCTGAATTGGATGAAAAGATAACGCTCTGAGGGTCCTCCACCGGCAAGCTTCCAGCTTATGAATAATTCACCCTCACTCACCTTGTGTTATTCATTTATAGCCCATCACAATCAGCGCATGATCAAAAATCCCTCTGCCTCTGCGCTCTGCTTACAAGCAATTAATGTCGTCATTTTCCAATCGCAAAGCACACTTTCATAATTCAGAAGGCTTTGGGGGAGACACACGTGCAGACAGACGGAAAGCCGACTGGAGTGGGAAAAACAACGAGAGATGTGCGCGATTGGACAGACAGAAAGTAAGCGCTTTTGACGTCTTTCTTCTGCCCACCTGTCCTGTTGCTCATGGTAAAGCTATGCATATATGTAAATGAGAAACCGTACATGATGGTGCTTGATTACCATCTGCGACACTGTGTTGCAATCCATCAACGGCACATCAGCAGAGTCAAATAATAATTACACACAGACTTCTCTTTCCTGTTTCTTATCAAGGCTGGCAGTAGTACTTTTTCACTGTAATTCATTTCATTGGCCCTTTCTTTATAAAATAACTGACGACTATAATGGACACTTTTGTTCATATACAGGAAGGGCCTCTAATATTATTCAATACAGCATTATGATGCAGCAGCATTTAGGAAGCTGAATACTAAATTTGTACTTTGCTGCCAAAGTGTCCTATTCAGATGCTGATGTGAGTCTTTCTTATGTTTTCAAACCTATTGATCTACAGGATATAGAGATTATTCTGCTGGATGGTGGCGTCTCTATGTCTATTTCCATGCAGCTTGCATGCCAGACTCTCCTCCAAAAATTCCGAATTTATGGCGGCTGTAACAAGAGGAACTTTTAAAAGTTCCAGGTCACCTTCTGTGCCAGATGCAAGCTGGTTTCCAACCATCTGAATTGCGCCCATAAAAAAATAAAAATGAAATACAGAAGAAGGGGAATAAGCAGAACAAAAACATATTAGCATTGCTAATGAGTTTTTCAGTATGTCCACATGTGATATTAATGAGCACAACAACTGCACACAATAACAACAAACAACAATACTCACTCGTCCCTTCTGTACTTGAGTATGAACATTATCAAATGACTTTTAGCTGATTTTGTGTGTGGCATTGAGACAAATAGTTGTTTAACTGATGAACGAAAATATGCCAGGACAAACTCCTCACCCTTCGCTCCTTTGCATAATTACATTTTCACTTATCTCAGTTGATCACTTGCCTGGTGATTTTGATTGCTAGAAGTTATCCTTCTTGCATTGGTTCTGTTTTTCCCTCAGACTGAAGGCAGAAAGATTTTCTGTCTTGTCTTTTAATCTCCGATGCCATTGAGACTTCCCCAATGAAAGACTTGGTGATTTAATCATGACATTGAATATCATTTGCTTGCTGTTGGTGTTCACTTAGGTTTCTTTTTTGACTCTTAAGAACAGCTCAAGGAAATGAGAGAACAAGTCCATGTGGGAGCTCTTAACGGACAGGCAAAAAAGATATTGTACTGGATTACACTTTAATGGCTTCCCATCTGTGCTTCCTTCCCTGTGGGGTATTGATCAGAGATGACTGGATATTGAAAAATCATATAGATGAAACTATATCCACCTCAATAGCCTTGGGGCTAATCGTTTTTCCATAGTTATTTATCGTGCTCTGGAACACAGGTTTGAGATTAAGGGAATCCTCAGCAGATTTTTCTTCCTTAAAGGGGAAACAAAAAAAGAAAATTGACTGTAAATATCTGTTCTTTCCAAATGGGTTCTTCACTACCATTTTTCAATTTCAGAGACCAAGAAGCAACCAGAAAGTTTTTTTGTTGTTGTGTTGTTTACAGTTTTATATTGAGTCTAAGTCCATGATCTCAGTAGCCTATGCTATAGTATTGTATCAGTGCTTCCCTGTGTGGATGGCAGCATTGTGAATGCACTTGTAATGGGGCAAAATTTGCATTTCCTGCTCCTTTGTAGCTCAACATAAGCTATTCAGATCAAACGAGGCCTTGAGAGCGGCCAAATAAAGTGTACTGTAGACAACTGTATGAGCGCTCTGTGATGGTAATTTTAAATCAATAAGTCAGCCAGTTAACTGGGTAGTAAGAAAAATGACTCCCCCTCCCCAGCCTTTCAGATGGCGACTATGTGTGTAGGTTGCAAATCTCTTAACAGGTCAGGCTTGGAGTGCTCCCCATCTAATTGTCGGTGTAATTATTTATTGATGTGTGTTTGTGTGGGAGCCGCATAGAGAGTGTGTGTGGGATGGTAGGTGGTTGTGATCAAGCGCACAGTGTGTGTTTGTGGGTGTGCGCTAGTGTGCTGCGCTATTTGCCAGGCTGCGCGTGCAGCTGTATTTGTTGTTTCCTGTGGTGGTGGGCAATGGGATGGATCCAGAGAACATCAGTCTATTTCATATATCACAAAGGATTGAAAACACCCGCATACACAAGCTGGCAAAAGCCAGTTATACTTTCCTTGCTGAAAAGATCTGCTTAGATTTAACCAGCATGCATTTGGTTCTGTTAAGATGGTCAGCCATCAATCATGTCTTTACATTGACTTTGAGTGTGAATTTACTTGTGCAAATGATCTAATTTGCTTTTGGTGTGCACAACACTATAAGTGGGGATACTTGCCATGAACATTAAGGTCTGTGTACACCAAAAGGGAATTTAATTATTTGTGCGTCAATGTAAAGATGCGAATAGACGCAAACTGGGTGACGCCATGTGAATATTTGCTTTGTTTTTTGGTGCACACACAATAAGTGAAAAATCCTTAAATCATAAATTATATTTTTGTCAATTAATAAGAACACTTTAAGACTTTATTTTAAAGCATTATAAAGGTAAACATATAAACATTGCAGTGCGTTATAGCTGTAACCCAAGTTAAAAAGCATTATAATATTTGTAGATTGGTTAGGTCTGAAAATTTGTTATTTGTCATGTGTTTTGATAAATTAAACTCTCTAAATGTGTAACAGTTAATAAATATATTTGAATGTGTTATAGCTATGGTTACAATTATTCATCAGAACATAGCCTACATAAGTATTATAAGGTAAATTACAAGACGTAATGCATTAAAGGAGTGTTTTGCATTATATATTTAAGTGCTACTAAATATCTTTTATATTTATTGTTAATATTTTTTAAAATGTAATTATATTAAATGTATACAAGTCATTTTTACCAAAATTGTCTTTTTTAACAAAACATTTTCTAAATATTTTTTTTTGGACAAAATTCAAGTATGTCCTTAAGCAACATTCCTACCAACCAAACATATTTAGCCAATCTTTAGTTTTAGGCTTGAACAGCTTACAAGTTAGCCATTGCACTCTATTTGTAATAGTTTGAGACAGAATTTTGATCCAGGATCAACTCAAACTCGACAAGATCACATTTACTAGTCCTTGCACTGACAGAGAACCTCAATGTCAAATTTAACTGATTTAGCTACTTAAGAAGTCTGAACATCAGCGCTTACTGTTGCTTGACCAAGTTTGACATTCTTTTGGATCAGCTTCCTTTTGTTGGTTGTGGAAAAACATTCCTACCAACCAATGAGTTTGGATTTAAGCTTAAACAGAAATCTTATTAATTTAGCAGTGCTTAAATGTTTTTGGGGTAGGTTAAGATAAGATTTGAGAACATTTGACTAGAATGTTGTTCTAGGAACATCACATTTAGTACTTGGAAGCAGTATGTTCACAGGTCTTTTCAGCAGGGCCAGAGAATGACAATTCATCTTGATATTATGCAATAAATAATGCTCAGCAATAATCTAGTGATTTCTACAGATGAATTCTTGCTAAATCATTATGACTTATGGCCAGCCACTTTTGGTAAGCAAATTTCAGAGCATAACTAGCATGACCTGGAAAGAAAGATGGTGAACCACTTTCGAAAGGACAAAGCCATTCCTCATTCCTGGCACCTCGACCAAAGCTGGAGAGCCAATGGGGGGTTTGTGACACTCCGAAGAGGTCATGGCGGCTTTTAGAACTTTATTATTATGCTTTCTCCCCCCATCTTGAAGCTAGCTGTTGTCTGAGATGTTGTTTCTAGCAGGCTTTTTCGAGTCCAAATGTAATGAGGGGGTGTATGATTAGATGATGGAGCATTACTGGATGCTGAGGTCAGAGGTTCCAGGAAAAAAGGAACTGTTTTGGGTGCATAATGAGGATTGGATGGGTGCTGTCACCATGCAACTTGTGTTTTTAGGGGGTGGATCCAGTGTAGCTAGACAGACAAAATGCTCCTCGCTAATGGAAACCAACAGTTACAGCTTAAAATGCCCAAATGATTGTGCTTTGTTCATGTGGAGTGAGAAAGACATGGTTTGTTTTATTATGGTGTGCTCTAAAGGCTTCGTTGACTGTGTGTTTCAATAGACAATGTTTGTGAGTCAAGTGCCGTCATCTGATGTTGTCTAAAGCCCTGATATTGCTCCTGGGAGACATTCGCTGATAACCATGATACAGTACATTTAGCAAATGAGCCTGTAGATGCAATTTGATTCTTTCATTGATATTTTCTACCAAACAAATTGTTTATTATTATAAAGAGACCGTAGCCGCTAGACTGACCCATAACTGCAGCAGTCACAATGACAAAACATATTTGGACATTTAAGCCAGGGTTTTTCCTACGTTTTGATGGCAAAGACCCCTTCTGTGTAGTATGGGACCTCTTTAAAAAATATACAGGTAGCTATAAAAAATCTATTCATATAGTGAAGGTCATTATTAGTAAACTGGATTCATATTTTTACTGTATTTTGTATATATAATATAAGCTGGAAACTAAAATCTGGAACTACTTGCCACGCATTAAAATATATGTATGTTTTTGCATGAATAAATATCAAACCTTTGGCAATTACTTGAAATGTCATTCATAATATACTTCATTAAATATTCACTAAAACATGTTTACTTGATAAAGCTGAAACTAAAACCAATTAAAACCATCTTAATTTTAATGGTATATTGTTATATATCATTAAAATTAAGAATATTATTTTATTATTAAGTTCAAATGTTAGTTTTTTTTTATTGTCCAACATAAGATCTAATCCTTTGTTTACTCTGCTAATGGACAATTTGGTTAAAAGTAATTGCAAAAATGGCTCAAAGCAAAGAAAAATTGGTTTTGAAAAAAGCTCTAGGATCATTTGTTTGCATATGCCACTTGTGATTTTTTTTTCTTTTTCTCGTAATTCAGTGACATTCGTGTCAGATAAGTGTTTACCGTAAATGCTTTTTGTTGCCAATGTATTATCTTCAGGGGTCACCAGAGGCCATTTAGATTTTTTTTGTGTGGTCTTACATTGCACATACATTGGCATCAGGCATTTTAACAGCATGTTAAACATCATGTTAGCTTAATCAGGGCTCTTTAGCATGTTGCTGTTGAAAGCTCACAGATGCCTCATGCTGAGTCTTGAAGTGCCGTTTCCAGCCTTTCTTCTTGAACGGGCGTCAAACAGCAGACCCATATTCTCTCAGTTATGTTCCTGTTATGGCCCTGTTGTGGAGGAGAACGCACCCAGCGGGGCATCCAATGGCTATCATGAAGCCGCTGAATGTAAACTAATGAAATCGCTCATTGCTTTCTCATGTACTCACGCACAACAGAGATGTATCTCGGATCTCATTACTCCGGAGCTGTATGTGAACGTAGCTTACCGGGGCTCGCGACACAGACATTTTCAGCCGGAAATGCAGTGCACTCTTGGGAGAAAGTCTGTGTCTGCGCTGTAATTGGATTAGTGTTTATGGGATGCTTAATTTTAGATTATGTAGATTATAATCTGATGCTTTTGCTGGGACAACAATGTTAATAGTCTCAGATCAGCTTCATGAGTTTAGAGATGATGAAGCGCACACATATACACAGGCTTGCGGGTATGACTCACAGCATATGGTTAACAGTCAAGAGCTTATTAAGACTAAATATAATAGTTACATGTGTGAAGAAAATGCATGAAACAATCAAAAGCATGCATAAATGCAAAACGATTATATGATAAATATCTTACTGTTATTTGTGGGTTTGAAAAATGAATAAATCCTGTTGATTTAGTTTGTAGGACTTCAGGTTATGAATTTTGAATAAGAATTCATGAGGTTTTATGTATATGGGTTTAGCTGCAGTTAAGTAACACAGTGGGAGAAATCGGTTATGTTTTGACACTGTTATGCATTATGTATATTAATCTGATTTTGGCATTTTACTATTTAAGTGTACCTTCAACCAGAACATAAATCTAAGCACTAGTTATGGGGATATTTATTGCTTATACTGGAGTCTATAAATCTTATATTGAATAAAATAATAATAATAAAAACTACTAGGTAGCTTCCTTTTCAAGTATCAAATAATTAAATTTTTTGTTGATGTTTTTTTTTTTTTTTTTTTTTTTTTTTTTTTAGAATCATCATTAAAATTACTAGTAACAATTATTATATTGGCCAAATTAGTATGAGAAGTTTTATAATTATTTTATTCTGCATTATTTTGCTTTATGCATTGTTTTATATATATAGATAGATAGAGTGTGTATGTAACATCCACTATACATAAAAATAGTTTAGCTGATGTTTTTTTTTGTTCTTTGTACTTTTCATGCTTAAATATTAATAACCCTCTGATAAACCAGGTTATATGCAATCACATACATGAATATAAAGTAACCCCTTTGTTTCGGCACAGGTTTAGGTTCACTGGAATCTTAAAGGGAAGCGATCAGGCAGGAAGTGGGTCAGTAATGTTGAGAAATTGGCCTAAATTGCATTTCCTTGCATTAAGAGTAGAACCAGCTGCTTTCAATGGAAGCTCTGAAAGGTCTGATGTCTAAGCGTGCCAAACATATGTGTGATCTGCCATACAAGGATGCAAATCATTCAACCTCTACAGGTTCTTTCTCATGAGAAGCAGTGCAGATTTAGGGATGCAGTGCCAAACTATTTGTTCTGTTATTCTAATCTGAACCGTATGAGGACAGTAGATCAACTGCGCTCAGTGCTAAATAGGGATTGTATCTAGGGATAATAGGGATCTTTGTAGACAAACTGGGTAAATTTCAGGGGAAAAAAAATATGTGGGGGTCATATTTCAACACAAAATCATAAGAATTATTTATTTTATGCCATTTATGACCATTTCTTTCTCAGTGGGAAAGCCATTTTTATTTGTTTTATTAAAAACAAATATAGATTAAAAAAAATAAAAATAAAAAGGAATACTTTGCTTTTATAGAGAGCAAAATGGTAATGTGCATCACATTAATGTTAATTACATATGTGGTGGCATTAAATATGATGCCACAATTTTCTCCTCTCAAAATATAATTTCTTTTAGGATTTTTTTTATTATTTTGAAATATGACCTGGGAAAGTTTTTGACAGGTTTTATGAGATTCACCCAACTAACTAAAAAACGAAGCCGTTTCAATTTGCTTGCATCTGGAAGTATTTTTCTACCTTTGCTCTTCCATTCAGTTTTTGGAAGTTTATCCTGATTTATAGATCAGCGAAATGCATAATCACTTAACCGCCGTGAAAGAAAGAAGGAGAAACAGAGAGCGAGTGAGCGAGTGTTGTGCATATGGGTTCTGTCTGTGCCAGATGCCATGGGGCCGAGCGCAGGTCATGGGCAGTCTCATAAACGTGTTTGCGTTGTGTGGCGCTGGTCTGAGGAATCTGTACGTGCGAGTGTGAACAGGCTGTATCTGGGGTGCGTGTGTGGTGTCAGGTCGGTGGAGAGGAGATATGAACATCTGTCCCACAGCTTTTGCCTGCTGCTAGTTAAATGACACAAGCGTGCACATGTTACACATCAGCACATGTGAGTGACTCAAGAGTTGCACTTGCCTCTTTCAGTCAGCTCTCTGTCATTATTCACAACATAGTATCTGCTTCAGAAGGCATACACCCAGGAAATGTTCACGGACAATTGAATCCATATTGCATACAAAGACTAAGATCTGAATGGCTTATTATATCACGCTGTATTTCTGTTTCTGCAGTATGCATGCTGTGCATACTGTATGTTTTGCATACATAGTACTCACATGAGATATTGCATATGCCAAATATAGAGTATGCAAGAAAGCACACTGCAGTAGATCTACAATGCAGTGCACTTGATTTAACCTAAAGCGAAGCAAATAATTGCGTTAAGCAGCGGTCACACTAGACTTTTCGTTCCATTTACTTCCATTTATACGCATGAAAATGGGCCAGACCAGAAACACAAGTTCATGGGAAGATATTTTGTTGCGTAGCATAGTTCAAGTTTGGGTAACTCTGACCTGCGAATTCGCGTCAAGCGAATGCGTGAGAACAATAGAAGATTAAAACATCACAAAGTGACCTCTTGGTAAAGAAATTGAAAACATGGAAGAATTGGTAATTTTAGTAGTGTCATATATCATCCTGTTTTATACAACACAACTTAAAAAAATGACAAAAATCACATATGAAGAGAAGTGGCTAGGTTTGCGGTGGCAAGGGAAACAGGAGCATTTATTGAATGAGATTTGTATGTGTGTACTTGATTAAGTATACTTGTGACTGATTGCAATCACTTAAAATAGAAAATAATTATGACTAGTGAGGATATTTTGTTGGTGTACTGTGAAAACATTGGCGCATGATGTCATATCCTGGTCCCGCTCCATTTCGCAACACTGTCCGAACGATATATGCATGCTCAAAGTCTAGTATGGCTGCGGTTTTATTTGCGGGATGTTTTTCGTATCACTCGTGCAAATAAAAACATGAAAACAATAAAAAACGTTTTCTGCAATAACTGGACATGTTGTTGAATTAAATAATTAGACTCTTTAATTCACTTTTGGTGTGCACTTACTTACACATTATGCCTCTAGATTACTCGTGTGGTGCTTTTTGTGTCAATAAAAACATTGTGTAATGCCCTCCTCCATTTTCTGATAAGTTCTTCGCTGATTGGCTTAAGTATCAAGGTGTCATGTGAATTTTCTGCTTGAATAGAAATTTTTCAGATTGCATCATTCGCATTGTCCTGCACAAATTTGTGTCTGTTCTTGCCTTTGCATTGATTTTGTATGTAATCTACTAGTGCAAATATTGAAATGCACACACCATTACACTTTATTTTAAGCTGTTCCACATGTCCCGTGATGTCATCAAGCAACAAGCATTCAGTCAAAGAAAGGTTGTTTCTCAGTTCCAGAAATGGAATGGACAGCCTTGCGTTCTCATCATGACCGATTTACAAGAGCTACATTGGACAAATGGACCGAAAGCGGAACCAATTTTGAACCAATTTTGCTTAGAAGTTACCAAACTGCTACAGGGGTCAATTGTGAGAAAGGACTAGTTGCTGTTGCTGCCAAAATTTCCATGGGAGGTGATATCAGATCTTTTAAATATATAGCTAGTAAATGAGATCCTGGAGCGTATCTAGTCTTTAGGTTATTCCCCCAAATGTTTGTCATGTTAGGTTATTTGTAGCTGGTTGCAGTGTAGTATGAATAAGTTAGACTACACTGAATATAAAGCAGAATACATTGGACTGTTCTTCACAATGTCATCATTTTGAAGGGTATTTTAATCTACACCTTCAATTCAAAATCAGCCCCTATCAGCAGCGCACACTTCTCCTCCACTTTTCACTGATATTTTCCAGTGCCTCCATGCGGTGAACACCTGCTCTCGCTCCATGACTGTCTCATGCAGGCGTTATAAAGCCAAACGATAAAGATCACGAGTGCATTTTTTAGTGCCAGGTGAAGGGATGGAGTGAAAGAGGAATGGAGACTGAGAGAGAGAGTCCAGAGGTGATTAAAGGTGAAAGCGTAGACTGATATATTGCTCTGCCTTACAGCCGTGCCACGGGGTACAAGCCCTAAACAACAGGACCACAGCATGTACTAGACAGTGTAGGTGAATGTGAGAATGCATTATGGGTGTGAATGTGTCTGACTGTATATTTCTGTATAAACCGTTTAGCATGTATGTAAATATTTACAGGAAGTCATTAACATTAACATCTACCCAAGACCTATATGACCTCTGGTGCTACCAGTTGAGCTGCAGGAATGTCGAATCATATTTTCCTTAATCAAAGGACAGGATAGACAGCCTACATAATGAATTTAAGTCCTGCTAAAGGACTTTAGATTGAGGGTCAATAGGATTGCACAGTGGAAGCAGCTTTATAAATAACACCATTATATAAAGCTGAATGACAGCTCATGATGGCCATGCTAATATGACGCATATTTTTAGATAAGCCTCAGATGCTTTTGGGAATCTGTGATGTTCTCCTGTCTAATGCTGTTAATGCCAGAGAGAGTGAGAGCGGTGGAGAGAGTGCCTGAATTCTGGCTCGCTTTAGCGTGAGCACCATTAAGACCCAATTAGAGAGCCTCCATTGGCTGTTTGGAGGAAACAAAGGGCAAACGGCTGTGCCGCTGCATTTCCACCGTCACCAATCAAAACAGGAGGCTGGCAGCCTGCCATCCATCCACTCATACCTCGCTCTCTCTCTTTCTCTTAGGACATGTGTCCAGAAATTTTGGCAGCCTCTCTTTATCTTCATTTATGTGTTCCGCCATCTACAAACACATTTAAGGACAAGCGCACACATACACACACATCAGCACAACCTCATTTAAGAACAATTGCGCACATGCACAAACAAAAAACAAACACCTTGGTACACATCTGAGTGTACACAAATAAGGATTCATGTTGAACACACATGAGTGACTCTATAGACAATCAGTAGTGTTAGGAAGAATATAAGAAGTGTTTTTGTGCATTTTTATGCTGGTTTTGGTATATCTTTCCTGTATTTATTTCTTTGTGATACTAGTTTAATTTAGTTTATAATAATTGACTTAATAAACGTAAGTTTATTTAGTTATAATTTTACATGTATGTGTATATAATTATATATAATTATTAAAATTGTATTAAAACAATCAAATATTACAGTATTTCTATTATAAATACATATTTTAAAATATTATAAATATTATCATAAATGTATAAATTCATTATTCAACCGATATTTAGTTCAAAAACCTTATAATTTGTTTAAATATTCATGTATATTAAAAATAAGATTTTATATTATTTATATAACCTTTTATAAAAAATTATAAATAGAATATAATTATAATATTTAAATTATTTAAACCTAATTATAATAACTATGATATGAGATTAATGTGTATTTAAAATGTATAAAAATATTTAAATATTTATATTTTTGCGATACTATTTAATAAATATAATTATAAATTGTAAATCATCATACATTTGAAAACTGTTAATTTCTGAGATGCACATACACACAATTTATATTCTTGTTTATAATTATAACTGATAAAATTGAAATTCTGTATATATTCATGTATATATGTGGACTAAATATAATAATGAATATATAATAATGACAAAATGATGAATGGTTGAATAAGAATGAATAATTAAATGTAAATAGTTTTTTGTAACTATAGTTACTGATTGTAAAAAGTTTCAATTTGCTTATAAAATGCAGTCCTCTCCTCACTCTAACTGAACTGTGTGAACATAACTGTATTTAGCTCTCAAAAACAGGACTGAGAACTTTGTATCTCTCCTGTGTATGTTCTCCCAAAATGCCTGGTCTATCAGGTGTCAGTCTCTCTGGATCAGGCCTGCAGCGTTTCTAAAACATGCAGCCAGATTAACCCTTTGAGACTTGTCTGTCTATCACATCCCCCTATGTCAAACCCTGCCTCCCCCGTCAATACCTAAGGCTATCATTGGACGGATAGAGAGAGAGCAGGAAAAGAATGAGATGGACTGATAGAAGAGAGAGCTGGATCGTGTCTGCTGTGAGATCGATCAGATGGTGTAACGATAAGACATAAGGATTAGAGCTGAGTGTGTGTGTTTGTGTGAGAACAGAGCTGAGTTAGCACACTTCTGTGTCCCACTGGTCTTCATTGGGTCACTGACTTGAAATCAGGACACTTTGAGGTTTGTGCTTAGACATCCGCAGAGACGAATCAACCAGACATTACTCAGAATTTTGGTAATATCAGGGGTTCGCGTAAGAGTTTTTATTAGATAAAACATTTACACAACAGCCACCTTGTCTTAAACCTTCCATGCTGTTGAGTAGTATTTTTAGAATTAAAGGGATAGTTTACCCAAAACCGAACATTCTGTTGTTATTTACTCATCCTTGTGTTGTTCCAAACCTGTGTGACTTACATTCTTCTGTGAAAGTTAAATTTTTTTGGTTGAATATTCTGGGCCTTCTCTATGTAATGAAAGTAAATGAGAAATGATGCTGTTAGTCTGTGAAATGACAACAAGGTACCATAAAATAGAAAGTATATATCTCTTTAAGATCAGATTTTCAGTAGATTCCCTTACATTCCCAAATTTGTAAATAATGCAGTTGGAAGTGAGTCATTTTTAGGTTGGTTGTTAGCGTGCAAATAATTGTTGGTGGGAAATGTGCAAATGTGCTGTGATTTATTACGTAGGGTCAGTTTGATCTTCAGTGGCAGCAACACCGATGGGTTCATTAAAGTTTTTGAGGTTCATACTTTCTGACTGGACTCTGAGGCATCTCCTTCCTGTCAAGCCTGTCAGAGGCATTTCGGCCCACTTCCATCTCAGCTGTCACCCCCTTCACGTTCCACAGATATTGAAGATGACGGTCTCGGTCCAGCCCAAGAAACTGTGGTCGCATAGTCCTTTCTTTAACTTGTTAACATGTCTGTGTCTCTTAATGCCCTGCTCCAAAACTAGAGATTTATGGGAGAGATGAGATTTCTTCTTGGGTCAGGAGTCCAAAACATCCGTCTCCTCCCTTACCCTCCCACTGAAAATATTCTGCAACTGGACACATTCCTCCCACTTGTAGCCAATCCACTTTGCACTCTTGTTTAGTCATCTTTCCCTCTCCTTTTGTCCCATATTGAAGCTGTAATTTGAGGGGAAAAAGAAGAAATCTGCATGAGGCATACTGTAGAACCTTGATAGATGCGCATCGTTGCCAGTCGCGGTCACTGGCTATGGGTGGCTGCCCTGTTATTTTTGCAGTTCTCAAATGGGATACTGAATAGAAGGTTTATGTTTTAGCAGTGTATGTGATTTCTAGGTTGACTGTGTGTACATATGCTTGTTTAGTGATATACCTGTATACATACAATATGTAGCATTTCCTCGTGAATGAAGGGAGCAAACAGGTTGAGGGATGATTGGATAAATGGACAAATGGATGGAAAGATGGATAAATAGGTGGTTGGATGTAGCATTTCCTTGTGGATAAAGGTGCAATCTGGTTGCGGGATGGAAAGAAAGATAGAATGGATGATAAATAGATGTATAGAAAGTTAGTTAGTTGAATCTCCTGTGTTGAATTTCTTTAAATTACAATTCAGTAAATTCCCCTTCTTGTCATTTCAGTTCAACTTCCTGTGCCATTTCAGTTCTTTAATTCAGAATTTTGCGCAACCATGCCTCACCGGGGGCATTGCTGTTATTCAGGCTGAATTCATCCACACGGTACACGCCATTAGGCATAGTTTGTCCCCACAACCTTGTCTTTGCCAGCACTTTTCAAGCTTTGCTAACGCAAGTGGTATTTCCAGCATCATTGGTTGGCTTGCATTAACCGCCATTACCAGCGTCATTAACTCTGCCAACATAATGTTTCCTCATCTAACGGAGAATAACACCTAGCGGCAATAGCTGCGAACGGTGAGCAACAAACGTTTTCTCTCTAGAGATTAGTCCTGCTCACACCTGAGTGCAGGACGACTGTAATTACAGTAGGTGCATGGTGGGTCGGTGTAACCCAGACGGTCGCTAACCTTAAGGATGCACTTGGTCTGTTAGTCCAATCCCCTTCTGTTCATTCTATTTCCAGAGCAAATCCTGACATCCCCCAGGGGTTTAGGAAAGGACGTGCTCTCTTGTGTTGTAGGGCACAGCGCTGGTCCGCTACAGTGTTTGCAAGCCTGAATATCCTTCCCGCTGCCTGGAATGGGTCATCCTTGGCAGCAGTGGCACCCCTCGCTGGGTGAAGAATGAGGGGCACTGTTGGGTAGCAATGCGGGGCAGTGGGGGTCATGGCCACTTTTGTCTCTGCTAATGAGCCCAGTCTGTCGACCAGAGTGGGGAGGACGTCTCCCGGGACACTTTGTTCATTGTGCGGTCGACTTTGTGTGGTACGATTAGGGATCGTGTGTGTGTTTGAATTGCGAGGCATTGTGTGCAACATTTGGTGTCGGCTATGTCCGTTTTAGCAGTTTGTCCATACAAAGGAGTTAAGAGCAGAGAATGATTTCCCCTCAGGTCCTCTATATTCTCCGACCGTTCTTTGAGTGGCACAAGTGCAGGGACTCATCTTGCAATATATCTGTATGAGTGTGGCCCTCTAGCTGATCCATTAGCACAGAAAATACAGTATATGGCCTTTAATGACCCTAAGGAATATCAAGCAATGGATTGGTATTGCAGAAGATGAAGATGAGTGAAAATGCCACATTGGCCTCCATTGCCTCAACTCCCAGTCTGTAACAATTCGAATAACTCCTTTTTTATCTTTCTCCACAGCCTCTCCAGATAGATGACAACTTTTGTGGCCAGGACTTCAACCAGCCTTTAGGAGGCACCATTACGATCGAAGGGATTCCTTTATTCCTGGACAAAGACGATGGGATGACGTCAGTGACTGCGTATGATTATCGTGGCCATACCGTAGCCTTTACCGGCACCCGTAGCGGCAGGATTAAGAAGGTGAGTCGCATGATTCATTTTTGGTTGTGGTACAGCAATCATATGTGTTCATTTGAGGTTGGTTGTGGAAGATTGTAAAGGTTTTGGGAAAGTGACTTTTTTATTGTTTGTATTAGTCTACTGATAATCAAACACATTTTCACTCAAGAATTTGAAAATGAGCCACATGCACACACACACTTCTACACAAACGTGCTTGTGCTGAAGTATGCAGTATTCTTGTCTCAGTCCTTGTATATGACCCCGGCGTGATGTCTAAACCGCTGGCTGGATATAGGCTGTGCGCAGTGGTGGTGACGGGAGATCAGCGGATATCGAATGATATCCCATCATTGGAATCGCATTTCTCCTCTGTCTTGCTCTTCCTGTAGCGGCCCCCAAGCCGGACAGCACTGCCTGTGTCATTAGACAGAAATCAATGGCCCGTGCGCAAATACAGTGTGTGTGTCTGGGTCCCTAATAAGGTGAAAGCTGGAAAGGTGTATGTACATATGTTAATGGCATGCATCAGTTAATTGAGTACCAATCATGTGCATGTCTCTCACCAACTTCCAGTTCCTGTGTCTTTCACTGTTCGACCATCTCAGCCAATCTAGTTCCTTTGCAGAGCTCTGGCCAACTATGTCTGAGCTCTCAAACAGCGAGCTGTATGAGACGGGCCAGCTCTGGATCTTGGGTGTGCTTTGGTGCCGGCGGTGCTGTTTTATTGCTATTCATTTAGTGCTAAAGTGTGGGTCTGGCCCTAATGAAATGCAAAGCTGTAGCCTATTGACGTGGGCTCATTGTAATTCCTCTAGTCTTCTAGTTGCTGCGAGGCCTTATTGATTCATCTGTATGAATATATAATCAGGGGCCTAAATCTTAGTGGCTGCAGACAGCTGTACAAGTATGTGTGTGTGTTAATGTTTGTGAATCAAAGACCCATGACTGGCTGTGAGACTGTGACATTAAAGATTGTTTGGCTCTAGTTGAAGTGATGTTTTTAAATGTTTTCTCTTACTTTCGCAAATTATTATTTTTGACTAATCGGGTGTTGTTTATGCATGCTACATATTTAAGTAATAAATAACACACTTTATGGTAACAGAAGTGTTCATTTGATTCTGTAATTTTATCTTTTTTTCTGTCTAACATTTGTTCTGTCTGTCACTCTGTGTCATTCTTTCCATCTGTCGTCTATCTATCTATCTATCTATCTATCTATCTATCTATCTATCTATCTATCTATCTATCTATCTATCTATCTGTCTGTCTGTCTGTCTGTCTGTCTGTCTGTCTGTCTGTCTGTCTGTCTGTCTATCTATCTGTCTGTCTGTCTGTCTGTCTGTCTGTCTGTCTGTCTGTCTGTCTGTCTGTCTGTCGGTCTGTCGGTCTGTCGGTCTGTTGGTCTGTCTGTCTGTCCTTGTTTTTGATTTATCATTTTTTTAACTTTTTTTCCATTGTTTGTTCTACTATTCTATTTCTACCTTTTATTCTTTTTTTCATTCTGCCTATTGTTTGTTTATTCAATCTGTTCTTCATTTGTTTGATCTATCGTTTCTTTGGTCCATCTATTTTTGTTCTTGTTTATTCTATCTAGCATTTGTTTTTTTCTATAATTTTTTTGTTCAGTTTGTTGTTTGTTTAATCTGTCTTTGATTTGATCTATTGTTTGTTTGTCAGTTCTATCTTTTGTTCTGTTATTCGTTTATTTACTGTTCGGTCTGTGTCTGTGACATTTTGTTTTATGTAAAATTCTTATGTTCTTAAATAGATGCTTACATTCACCTAGGATGCATTAATTTGGTCAAAAGTTATAAGTCAAAGAGTTCTTGTTAATTATGTGTGAAAGATGTTCATAATTTATTATGCAGATGGATTGTGTAAAGTGAGTTTTTGAAGGCAGTGAGATTTATACATGTGCGTATGTGTTGTAAGAGATGTATTGTGTGACCCTACTAAGAAATGTGGCTCTTGTGGGCTGATGCACAGGAGGTCAATGTCAGTGATTTGATAGAGTCCACTATTGGGGGTTCACAGGAGTGGAAATCTCCATAAAAAATCCTCATAAATATGCAGGCCTTCTTGACATCACCTGTATCCTCCAAGTTCAACCCTCAGCTTGGCGAGCTCTCAGTTGAAGACAACCGCTAATAAACCTGGTTGAAAATCTGGCGGATTAGACAATTTGTTTGCATGTCATAACAATCTGAATCTGAGCTCTATATAACTGCATGCACTGACAGCGCTAGTATGCTAACCGACATGTGGTCAATTCTCAGCGCCATTTTAGTTGCGAGTTTACGACTCGTGACAACATGCCAATTAAGGTGCTTGTGCATAACCATGTAATGTCCACCTACCTGCCTCTGCAGGTCCGATTTGAGGGAAGACCTCCCTTGGAGACGTAAAATGCTGCTACAGGTCACTTATCATTTAGCATGTTAGCGTGGCTAATTAGCATGTTAACGCAGCCACACGTGTACCCCTCCACTTCAAAAATGTCACTTTAATTAAGAAGCATGATCTGATTTGAGCTAATTTGCAGAGTGAATGTTAATTACAGATAACATTTGGAAGCAGTGAGCAAGAAGGAAGGCTTGTGGGGTGGGTGTGGGGTACATTGTGGCGGCAGGAAGTGATATCTCCTTGTGGAAATCTCGCCTGATTGAGAACGATTAATGATTGACAACATCTTGTAGACCTCGGTGGGAACGTTAGAAGCCATGATTGGTGGCAGTGATTAGGGAGCGAGCTGCAATGAACGTCTTCTGTAGTTTGTAGTCTGGTCAGTCGCTCCGAACAGTATTATGAAGCCTGTGAGGGACAAATCAGAGGAAGACAGACTGTAGCGTGTTGTAATTGTGTTTTTTCTTCTGTGGTGACTTTTCTAAGCATCTAACATTCTCGTTGTCAAGGTGAAGCTGTATCTGTGCCAGTACAGAATTGCTGTTCATTTTATTCTCTTTCAAACACACACACACAGACACAATAAATGTCACATCCAGCTCCTCTGTTATAGCGGGCACTGTGCCTGTGTTTCTGCCTCAATCTGTATCAATTCAGTGTTCTTGTTCAGGCTCAAGTAAAAGATCCTCTTGATCATTTCGTTACACTGTCTGTTTCTGCCTCAGTCTCTTGACTGAATCCTAAAACCTTACAAAAATGAAATTTATCATAGTGTCAAATTCTTATTTTCTATATTTGTATATTCATTTCAATATTAAAATTTAACTGTGAACTAATATATTTCATTGTAATTAACAAATTTGATATTATATATGTATGTATATATATATATATATATATATATATATATATATATATATATATATATATTTTTTTTTTTTTTTTTTTAGTTTTTCTAGGGATTCAGAATATCGTGGAACTTTTTTTTATTTATTTAAGAATGCATGCATGCAACCTGATTTATTGAGTTAAGGATTGGAATTTTGTGGCTTTTATCAAGATTCAAGATTCAAGATTTTCATTCGTCACATACACAATTATATAGAGCATATTTAACCAGCAGTGAAATGTGAGTCAGGTCTGCTCCATGGGCAGTGCAATTATTGAAAAATACAACACAGATGAAAATATACATAAATATAGCTATGAAAGAGTAAAATAAAAGCAAACCATAAAAATATAAGAATAAAAATAGTATGTAAAATAATGTGCATGAAAGTAAACTGTAGTTTTAAATATTAAGATACACAGGGATGTACGATGTGCATATGTGCATTATACTGTAGTCTTAAATATTAAGATACACAGGAATGTATAAGAGGCAAATGTGCAAACAGGTTGACACTGTCAGTATGTCAGTGTGAGGTAGAGAATGATGAATATCTTACTGATAAATGAATATTAAGTGGAGACATGAAGATGTTAAGAGGCTGGTTTTGAGTTTAGGAGCCTGATGGCCTGGGGGAAGAAACTCCTTCTGAGTCTCTCGGTTTTTGCCATCAGGCTACGGAAGTGCTTACCAGATGGCAGCAAAGTAAAAAGATGGTTACTGGGGTGGATAGAGTCCTTGATTTTAACAGTTCTGCTTTTGCAGCATTTGAGGTAGATGCTTTTATTTCTTACATTTTAAGTCAATTATTTTCTGCTTAAAATCTGCTAAGATTCACTTTTAGCTGATATGGAAGGTTAAAATGGGTATTTTGGGTTTTCAGTGGTTAAAGAAAAAAAAAGATTAATCTTATTGAAAGTGTCCTGTTGTTCTGGGTATTATTATACTTGTCAGAGTATTGTGTCATTAGCTTAGCAACATGCTATGATTACACTCTAACAGAGCTCATTGTAAGTCGAGTCTCCAGTGCCCTATAAGTACTATTTGTGTCACATGTGGTGTTATATAAAGTGTTATGAAGTTCAGATTCATTTAACATGCCACCTTAGAAGGTAGCTGCATATCTAGGGAGAAGTTATCAAGGGAGTTCGGTAGGCCTGTGTACCCTTGTGGTACATAGCCATTTTAAGCTCTGACAGATGGGTTTGATTGAAAGAGCCCCTGGCTATGAAGCTCATTGGACATCTGTGAGGAAAGCACACTTTTAACCAGGTGCTCACAGGGTTTTCTTTTTTTTTTCAAAGTCCTGACTTTGCTTGGAAGTGCCCTTGAGTAGCACTTAACCTACAAGTCTGGGGGGGATATCTGGCTCTAAAATTAGCCTGTAATGGATGGTGATTGTATATAAACCTGTTCGGGCTATTACGAAATGAAACAAATGCAAATAAAGCTATCATCATACGAACAAAGGACGCTGTGTTAGCATAAAAGTTTATACACCCTCCAAACAGCTTGTGTTTATGTGCTTTGAGTCTTCGTAAACCGACTGACGGTAATGCCGGGTATTCTCTCATTTTCTGCCTCATTTGTTTAATGCTGCGATGAGGTGGCCTGTGTTCCTTTGACAGCTGTGGATATCCAGCATTCAGACACGACTCCATCCCGGAGCCCTGGACACTGTCGAGTGGAACAGTGGGTCACTGATGTGTGTTGGCCACTTGCTCTCTCCAGCAGAGCAATGGACACTGTGTGTGTGTGTGTGTGTATTTCTGATAGTTACCAGATGCCAACAGAGGATGTGACCAGCTACATTCCTGGGAGGCTGTTTGCCAGCTTTCACCACAGCTGTGTCCAGTGCAACTGTGCACAACCTCACCTGATGCCAGGGAAGGACAGCTGCCCGCCCAATGGCATCTGCGGCCGCCCTGACGTCATCCCCCTTGTCTGACAAATGCAGACACGCCTCTATCCTCCACCCGCAGTGAAGGACCAAAGCAGCTGCTCGCTTGCCTTCCTCTCATTGGCGCCATCTGTCCGTTCGTCACAACAGACACGGCACTCTCTGTGGTCAGTCACACGTATTAACACTGAACTCTCCATCCCTGCAGTTTGCCCTCGTGCACATGCCACACTTGTAGGGGCCGTACACCCGCAGTGTCCCGCCAGAGCATTTGCAGAGGGTCCATCAATCACGCTGAACGTCTAGGATGGTTCAGTCTGGACAGGTGATGGATGAAAAGATGAGGTTTGTATTTACAGTATGTGGACAAGTTTAAAGATTTTTAAAACTGGTAGCACTTCACTTGAATAAATGAACATTAGGGACTATTATCTATTAGATAATATTAACTATTATCAAAGTTAATACAATAGCTGATATTTAAAAAATGGTTTTTCATGTTTATTTGTAAATATAGGCTACTAAAGCATTTTTGACATTACAAGTTGTATGCATTATTTTTTAAATGTCTATTAAGAACAAACTTGAATTAACAATGAACAATGCACTTAAATTAACATGAACCTACACGAATAACTGCAAATGCAATAATTTAATGTATTTATTAATAAATAATTATTGAATTAAACCTTATTGACAAGTGTTACCTATGAAAAGATCATTTTAAATATAATATTTCTATTAATATTTATTGCTATATTTTTATGATTATATTAATATTGATATTAATATAAACAATGCACGTTGTCTCTCAAAAGTCTCAATTTTAATGTATTTTGATACATATTTATGGAGTATAATGGATTCTAACAAGATATTAATGTGTAACATGATTTAGTGTGTTTCATGATGCAGAATAGGATTCTAAAATAAGTTTTTAATATCAAATGGAGATCCACCAATATGCTGTTCATGGCATATTCAGTCCAGTATCTCTAAGACATGTTTTATTAAATTGTGCTGTTTTAAAATCTCTCTTTTTTTTTTTTTTACTTTTTTGAATAGAGTTAAAACACCAATCAACCAATAAAACAACTAATCATTTAATGTGTTCTAATGCATTATACTGTTAAAGCTTTAACCATGTAAGGTAGGACTAAGCATAGGATGTATTATAACTATCTTCAAGAACATGCAACTAATTATAAGGTGCATTATGAATGTTTTAAAATGCATAACAAATACAACGTGTCTTGTTTATAAGCTTCAAGTGAAGTGTTACTAAAAATATTTATTTGGAAATTGTATCCCAGAACAGAAATGGCAAATAGGTGGTGGTTCAGTGTAGAGTATATGTGCGTATTGCTGCAAGTTCTTGTAGCCCAGATCACAGAATGACTGGATGAAGCTCTGTCTGTGAGGGGGTCTTGGTGTTCATGCTGCCAAAGCCTTTGTCACCAGGGCAGCTCTCCCTTGGGCTCCGTTGTTGTGGAAACTGAGTGTGTCATGCATCTCATCTGCATATGTGGGGTGCCTGCCATCTCTTCCGTCTCTCTCTCTCTCTTTGTTTATGGAGGCACCTCACGCAAGTGTCCTGCCAGCCCTCCAGAATTCTAATGCGCTCTCCTGTTTGTTACGTTTCATGATCAGAGGCGATACGTTTGGCCCCTCTGGGACCTCCTTTCAAGTGCTGTCATGAAGATGACACTTGGTAGGAAAGTTCTTCCTTGTAACTTTAAAGATAATGACTTCTTAATGCTGCCAGACCCTTATTTTCTCCACAGACATGCTGCAGGTGATTATGAGAAAGAACAGTGATCTTGTCTGCCACCTTTTTGTGAAGCTCATTGGAGTTCCTTACATCATTCAATACCTTAAGATTGAAATGTCACGACGTGTATGCACGCAGACGGAGCAGAATCAAACGGAAATCCTTTCATCATGCAGCCGCACCACACTAGCGTATTTTTGTAAGATAACACTATATAGACCATCAATTTATGAAGGCATGAAAGAACATAGCACCTCTATTTCCCGCTGTTTCCACAGGAGGAAATCGGTCCACCCAAGAAAAACAACAGGAGCAGGAGACATCGGATAGCAGCTTTCTCATGACTGCTGGCCAGGCACGGCATCATGAATGAGAGTCTGTCTCTGCAGGTTTATCCTTCTTTTAAGTGGCCACCATAGTGTCACAAGGTCCACAGTGGCTAATCTGCAGCTTCTGGTATGAGATTAGGTCCTTTGAAGCTTCATTTAGGTTGAGATTTGAAGAGCCCCCCGTAGAAGTCTGTCTCATTGGAAATAAATGCCAGCACAGGTATATTTGTAGCAATGGCCATTGTATGGGCCAAAATGATAAACAAATGCAGCAAATTTAAAGGCGATATTTATTTATCTTTTACAATTTTTTGCACCCTCAGATTCCAGAATTTCAATGTGTTATTTATTCAGCTTTCAGATAATGTATAAACCTCAATTTAAAAAAAAAAATACCCCTATGACTGGTTTTATGGTCCTGGGTCACATTTTACCTATGAATATCCATTTTGCAAAAAATGCTGGACCATTTAATGTTGCAATTCCTAAATTCACTTGTAGGTTTTAAAAAACTTATTTAAAACAGAATTTTACATTATTTAAAAAAATAATGAACATTTTTTTTTTATTATTGAAATAAAAAAATTTGTAATTTTGAAAAAGTTTTTTTTTCATACATTGAAAATCTTTGTTATTCTCACTGACAAGCTGCAAAATGGACAAAAGAAACAAAAATATAAATCGTTAATTGTGGAAAATCAACATATGACATTGCTGTCAAATCTTTCAAATTGTACACAATTAAAACCAGTCCCTCAAAATGGTTTGATATCAATCGACCACTAGACATCAGTGACATCAAACCTGATCTTCAACAAATGGATACAGTAAGGAGGTTTCTGTACTTTAAACTTAAGTGTTTTAGGGGTGGACTTTCATGTTTTTTCCCTAAAAATCATGTTTTTATACAAATCAAACTGGCGCCAAACTCGTAAAAGTGACTTTTTCTCATGAAATCAGTCTGGGTTACTGAATTTCAAGTCTGAGCCTCTCGAATTGCAAGATTCTTTCGAGTTGAGTTTATCATATCAAAGACCTCAGTCTCTTGCGACCTCCATGGCTTGGTTTCTCTTGAAGCCCTTGAGATGCTAATCATTGCACTGTAAAAGAGAGGAAGCCATTCCGGCCTCAGACAGGCTATTGGGGGCCTCAGCACTTCCAGACAGTGATTATCAAGTAGGCATCAAGTCCCTCGAGAGGGCCCTGCAATCAGGACGGAGAGGCCCTTTGACACGAACCCACACACACTCATGTGCTCGCTTACACGCACAACACACCTGCTGCCCGGAATATGCATTCTCACTAGCCACTCGCAATCTTGAATTAGGAGCTCTTGGCATGTAAGAGTGAGCCTTTCCATTTGAGTCTCAAAGTCAGAGGGGTGAAGAGGCAGTGGACACACACACACACACACACACTCACACACACTTACATTTGGTTTCAACAGAATTATAAGTCTGTCATAAAAGGAAGCCCGGGGATATTGAGGCCACATCTGTAAAGCGAACCAGTCTTTCATTTGAATTTTTCCTCAGCTGAGTGATTTCAAATTCCTTGTGAGAGAGTGCAAAACAGCAGAAAGATTAAAGAGGGAAGGACAAAGAGAGGGAAAATCAGGGATCACTCCATCTGTAGACCCTCCCTGTGCCAACATTCATTATGTCTTCATTGGTGCAAGATTACCGCGCATGACATCAGCATGTCCCTCTCAATGGTTTGGACGACAGCCTCCTCCCTCTACACAAGTCCCTGTCTTTCTTCGAGCCTTTCAGCCCATTGTTGAGGAACGATCCGGGCTGTGGAGAGCCATGCGTCTGCAGTGTAATCTCTCTGTGTGGAGCGTACATGCAATCGGTCCTGCTCTTTCATGGTCAGGCGTTCCCGTAATTAAAGTATACGGACTTGGCAAGCGTCCTGACAGGCTTCAGTGCTGTGTGTTTGTGTTTCAGTGTGTGTGTGGCTCATCCACGTTATTCCGCACCATCCTCCCCTTCATCTCTCCTCCCTCCCATGTGGGCCACCCTGATCTTCTGTGGCAGGCTGTGGTGTTTGTATGACTTGCATGCTGGCTCCGAGCCCTGGAGGAAGCGTGGCTGGGGCCCACATTGCCCCTCTGTGGCCTTGCATATGAGTGGAGCGAAAGCGATTGATAGAGGAAATGGAAGTGCTCTCTTTCTGGGAGATCCTCATTGGCTTGGAGAAAGACACGTCTTCCCATGTCTCTTTTAAACCACTAAACCACTACAGAAAAGGAATGATGTGGATTTTTCCCTCTCTACCACACACATTCCTTATAGATACCTAGCAATTCACCAACCCAAATAGTGGTCATGAATAGGCATTTTCTCACATATTTCTTGGGGCTTTTTTTGCTTATGTAACATGAAAAATGACAGTTTAACTATGGTATTGTTTATTTTTCATGATATACATTAGTTACATTGTACAATCTGGTTTTGCTACAGCAAGCATATCCATTGGTTATAAAACCAGTAATAATTAGCACAAGTATATTTTGTAGCAATAGCCAACAGTACATTGTATGGGTCAAAATTATAGATTTGAATCTTCTTTTATGCCAAAAATCATTAGGATAATAAGTAAAAATCATGTTCCATGAATATATTTTATAATATTTTGTCAATTTCCTACTGTAAATTGTACCAGAACTTAAGTTTTGATTTGTAAGATGCATTGCTAAGGATTTTAGTGGACAACTTTGAAGGCGATTTTTTTCAATATTTCGATCTTTTTTGTTGTCATATCGTAACAAACCAAAGCTTATTTATGCAGCTTTCGGATGATGTCTAAATCTCAATTTCCAAAAATGTACACTTTTAACTAGTTTTGCGGTTCAGGGTCACATTTGTGTTTGATTCTCATTGATGGCCATTGCAATGACTATCTCAGGTGACATTTTAATTTGTTCATACGCAAACACATGTTTATATTATGGTTAGGGGGTGGATAAGGTTTGTCTGTAGGCCATTGAGCCGTTTTTAAAATACAGGGGGTCTAGTCTGTGTTGGTGACCATCTGAGCAGTGCATGAGATGTTTTGCCTTTGATATCACACAGGGGCCCTTTGTGCTCTAAAAAGAGTGAGGTCAAAAGCAGGCCAAAGATGACTGTGTTTGTGTGCATGTCTGAGACCATGTGAAATTATAATATTTAACACTTAGATCACATCCCTCCCTGTAAATGGTGAATACCCTTCTCTCATTTTTTTTTGGCCACAGGCCCCTCTGTAGTCAATCAGGGTTCAGTTCAGTCTCTTTCCTAAAATGATCATAAACAATATCCCCTCCATCTTCATTCCAATCACAAAGAGTCATGCAGTCTTTCCATTAATCAGCCCTCAGGGTTGGTGGGAGGGAGGCTGGCTCTTTGGGGAACATTTGGATCTTTAACTCCTTCACTCAGTTCCAACACAGATTACAGAACATTCATCACAACAAAGTGAACATTGTGAGTGCTGAGCTACGGACATCTCAGATGACAGGAGTTATACAGCGACCACCACGCACACACACACACATATGCAGGCGTGCACAAGGGCAGAGCGTGACTGAGTGCGATGAAGTTTCATTACATTAAATGTCATCTTTACGTAACCCCATGCCACTGAGTTAATCACTTTAGTTTATTTCTAGCCCCCAAGCGGGTCCAGGCCTGCACTTGGATTCATCCAGTGTAATGCTAGTACTCAATTGTTTTAAGAGGTGGGTGATTCTCTTGTTGATGTGTTGACTTTTTGACCCCTGGTGGTCGTGACCTTGGCTGTCTACGCTTTTCTTGATGATAATTGAGCATATCCACAGGACCAGTGTCTAGTGTTCACAAAATGCTATTGATAAAGACTTACTGCGATATTTTAGCTTTAAAATACCCATTTGAGAAGCTATAAAAGTTAGAGAATTGGCTAATTTTACAGCTCTGTTCTGGTATTTATATTGTCTTCCTTTTATTCCCCACAGGCTTGTAGTAAAGTATATGTTAGGAGTGATGTACATGCTAAGATATCGAACATCATATATGTCTTGCTTTTTCGAAAATCAAGCGGCAGCTCTGAGGTTTCTCTGACATTGATGCTTCCTCTTTATCCTTCCTCTTTGAAGACTCGATTGTTCAGAGTGCACTCAGGGAGCCGTCTAGCATTAGTTTTCCTTTGATGAAAACAGCGCAGAGGGGTTAATCCAGCAGATTAAAGCAGATTTCCTTGCACTGGAAATGAATAGATAACAGTTTGAGCTCTGATACATTTGAAAAGAGGGATTAAATGCTTCGTTTAAAGTCTATAAGATACATCAGGAGGCTAATTGTTTCCCAATAACATATTTATCCCTCCATTTGTTAGCACAATTGGGATGAATCGTTAAATTAGTTGCTATCCTGTGTGCTCATTTTTTCATTGTTTTTTCCCCTTCCAACTTATTGACCAGAGGCCTATTGTGCCAGTATTGGATTTGACTCGCTGATCCAAGCCACTTAGTCTGACAAATAAACCTTTCCGGATAGGTTAAAGTTCTGCCCAACCAAAAGGCCTGACATGGTATTTCCGCCCTATCCCAAATGCAGAATGGTTCACTTGAGATGGACTCATATGCTGCTGGTTATATATGCTCTATTTAATTGTATAGAGCATAATATACTATATAATATGCTCTATATAACCACTGCTGGTTATATATGCTCTGTATAATCATGTATGTGACAAATAAAAACTTGAATCTTGAATTGACTCCAATGAAAGTCCATTTAAGGCAAGTAGTTTCACTCTGTGTCCATCTTTGAAATGCCATCTCTGCAAGTGCAGCTCTTTAATCTCTTTAAATGTAGAAACATCAAATTCTCCAAAACTGTTTGCCAAATTTACAATTGAATTTTATATTTAAAATCACCAATGAAACTTGACAACAACTGTTTTATAAATGTTGTTTCTTTGCTCAAATAGACAAACAAACAAAAAAGAAGATTTTATTTCCAGGCTAGACAAGTCAGTGTGCATGCGCATTACAAAGTGCACATCTCAGAATGCTTACTGTTTTTATTGCAACCGAAACTTTTAATCCCAGCTGCAGTGATGCCATGACTTTGATTTTACTAGAGCGGCCATATTAAGCGTTGCATTTTTCCCCATTCAAACCCAACAGTCTTGACTCCAACCCAACAGTCTGTGAGCTTTGTTAACAATTTAGGAAGTCACTTTTGAATCTACCTTTCCAAATAACTTCTGTTTTTTTCCACACACTTTGTTCACATGCTCAGGTATGCTTGTTTTGTTTTCTCTTCCACACTCACCCGTCATTTCTCATTCTCCTTCTCTGCCTCTCTCCCTTTTCCCCACCCTCACTTCATTACAAGCCGTTAATTTATTTGGCTCTACTGACCTCTGTTCTGTGTCCTCTCCTTTCAGAAGAAGAGGGTGGAGAAAGATGACAGGAATGAAATTGCCTCAACTGTAGATTACTGAAATATGACCCCAATCTTTTCCTCCGTGTGTCTGCCTTGCATTTGCACAAAATAAAAATCACATTGGGAACCTGTGCCAAGAAATGCACCAGAAGCAACCGTGAAGACTGATGGAGGCTATGTCAATAGCTCTTGTTTTTGGCTTGACTGATTGAGAGTGAGGCCGTGCAATGGATGAGTGAGGTAAACCGGCTCTCCCTTCCCCCCAAATCCATCTGGCTGGGCTCGGTACCACATCTTTTAGAGTTGGCTTGGACTGGGATCCCACCACCTAATTGCCATACCTTAACATTTGCAGGTCTTAACTGTGTGACCCTCTTCTTTCCTTGTCTGTCCGCCAGCTAGCACCTCTGTAGATCTCCTCCAACGAGCGGGAAGGCATTAGACACAGAGTGACAGGGGCAAAGGGGTGCTTCTGGATGAGTAGGCAGAATCGTCTTGACAGAATGACAGCGGCTGCCGCAGCAGCAGGTGCCCGTCACCTTTTGGCTCGCTGCGGCTGATCCTGCCAGGACCCGTGGCTCTTCCACCTTCCTAACCCTCACCTCCCTAATTGAGACCCCAGCAGTCTCTTGGCTCGCTCTCCTCTGCCAGCCTTTCTGCCCTGCACGATGGATATGTATCCCAAATGTGTCTAACAGTGTTCATACTGATGGCTATATTAGTTTCCCAGCCAAGTCTGTACGGTCTCCAAAATGGATTCCAAGAGTCGTGCATCTTAACTATGCAGGGAGCATTAAAGCATATACCATAGATTTACTAATGATACTGGCCACTTTATTTATATAGCGCCTTAAACAATATACATTGCGTCAAAGCAACTGAACAAAATTCATTAGGAAAACAGTGTGTCAATAATGCAAAAAAGTGGAGGAACATGGTCAGAAATTAAGTTTATTTCTGGTTTGGTACCTCAAGAACACTGTAAAGCAGTGGTTCCAATGAGTTTTCTTTTTGCCTTCCCTACAACTATTTACCATTTTTGTGTTTTGGATACTTGTCCTCATCATGGGTGTAACTCAACCGCAAAACTACCTTAGTTGACCAACCTCAAAAGTATTTCACTAGAAACAAACCAGCAGGTCTTTTGGCAGGGACACTTTTCTTTCACTTTCTTTCTTTTTCTGAAAGCCACAGGCTTCATGTGTGTGGCCTCTTTGTTTAACCTCTTAATTGGATCAAGTCCAGGCTGACAGTTTGAGAAGGTTCACTCAGTGTAGATTGTCACATTTGACACTAAACCACTCCGTGTCTGTTGGGCCTGGCATCAGTTCTGATGATGCCACAATCAGTCAAATCACCAACTCTATCTTGTCAACTCCTGCCTCTCATTCCCAGTTAAATGAATCTCTCCATCCTTCACTATTCATGTACAGAAGCCTTATTAAAGGGATAGTTCAGCCAAAATGAAATTCTGTCAATAATATACTTACCCTCATGTCGTTTTAAACCCGTAAGACATGTTTTATCTTCAGAACACAAATTAAGATATTTTTGGTGAAATCCTAGAGCTTTCTGACCCTGCATAGACAGCAACAGAAATACCACATTCAAGACCCAGAAAGGTAGAAAGGAGATCATTAAAATAGTCCATGTGATATCAGTGGTTCAACCGTAGTTTTATAAAGATTTTATAAACTTTTTGTGCAAAATAAACGAAAATAGCATCTTTATTCATGCATTGTGGTACTCTCGTGAATGAGTAGTGGAGACTTACATGGAAGAGAATCATTTTTGAACAAATTCATTTTTGTTTTGCACACAAAAAGTATTATCATAGCTTCATTTGCGTATCTAAAGCAATAAACAGCCAGTAGAAGCAACATAAATGGACATTTAGCGGTACAGTTGGGAAGCCAAATGCACTGAAAGTGGAACGAAACAGCACAATGTTACAGCGCTCATGTCGCGCAGGCCTGTCATCGGTGCGGATCAATTAACTGAGCCGTGCTACCGAACAAATCTCGCGCTATGAATGGAGCAAATTAATCTCACAAGCACACCACTGATCAGTTAAAAAAAATCTTAGTGTACTCACACAAATATGGATATAACACTAAGCACTATAATGACATTTACAAAGAAGTCTGGAGTGATACACGTATTCAGGTAGATTTTGAGGCGTATTACCTTGAAAAATGAAAGAAATACACAGTGTCCTCAGCAGCTCAGATGTTGGGAGAAAATGAAGACTCTTATGTTCAGTCTTACATCCAAACACAGAGCATCGGGATTGACTGCGAGACATTGTTGACATTGCAGCTGCTTGAGTCATTTTCTATGTCTCCTTATCTTTTACACCTGATTCAACTCATCAGCTCATTAGTGGAGACTGCAAGACCTGAAGTGGGTGTGCCAGATATACTGTAGGGAGACATACAAAATGTGCAGTGCTGGGGGTACTTCATGGAGAAGTTTGAGAACCCCTGCCTTAAACTGTTTCGTATAAACTAGAGCCAGACCGATATTAGGGAGTAAAAAAAAGCTGATATATCGGCCGATATTCCTTGTGTATATTTTAGTACAGTAACAGTCAACATTTTTGACACTTTCCCATTCGTGTGTCCAAACATTTGACTGGTACTATATATATAATACAGTATTTATTTTCATTTTGCAATGATTACTCAAAAGTGGTGATCAAACATGAATGATGTGACAGAGATATGTAATGGAGGAAGGGCATTTAACAATTTAACAATAAACTTTATTATCCAAAATGAGTCTGACATCAGTGCACTGAACAGTAAAGTTGAAGTTTATTCGACTTCAATTCAATTCCATTCAACTTTATTCCATTGAATTTTATTTCACTTCGGAACATTCATTCATAGATTTAGTGAATCGTTACAACATAGTTATTGTAATTACTATAATAAGTACATAGTATGTACATGAGGTACAGGACTGTAAAATAAAGTGCTACCCTTTAATGCCCTTTGAATGTAACTTGTACGTTCCCTTGGAGCTGGAATCATGGGGCAATTTAATGTGAAGTTCCCTTCGCACTTACTGTCAATTATATCTGCATTATATGTTCTGTAAAAAAAAATAAAAATCTTATCTAAGGTATAATCGCTGATACTGATATATGGGTGACAGGCTCATGTCGGCCGATAATATTGGCAAAATTATATAACGGTCAGGCTCTATTAAAAACATCTGTGGTTTGTTCTTTGTGATCATGTGTAGAAGTAAGTTTTTTTAGGTCTAATTTGTTCTCTTAAATTACAGATACGATAATCTACAGACTCTTATAGGCATGGATGTAACATTACGCAAATCTGTAAGCATTTTGTTAATAATAGATGTACCAAATTAAAATTTTAACACCCCCTCCCCCCTTACTGCTTTCATTGTAAAGCCTACTAATGATTGGACAGTCACCTGCAGAGGAAATTAACCTTGGATATTAAAAGGATGCTTTTGGTTGTTGGCACTAGCGCTAATCGCTGTTCCCAGGTAGCATTAAAGAATTTCCCTGCCAGGTTTGCCATAATTTCTCTGCCTCTCTCACTCGCTGTAATTCTGTATGTACAGTGCATTTTTCTTTGTTATTATTTGCTGTCACAGATGCATTGACAGCATAAATCCTTGGAGTTCAGTTTGGACTGAGGTGCTTGTTGGCTTGTGTGTTCAGCGCACACACTTGCGCTTTTACACAGACACTTGGTACACACCCTGTGTTGTGCCTCAAAGGTACAGAATCCTCATCTCAGTTTTACTCTGTGCCGAAAGCTGTCAGAAGAAGAAATGAAAGACGAAAAAAATATCAAATTATCATCTGCTATTAATTATAGCGAGTAGACAACCACAATAAAAGTGATAAATGTCTCTTTATCTCCATCTTAGCTGCACGGAAATAGAAGCGATGTGTTAGCGTCTCCTTTGTGTTCTTTGGAAACATGTTTAGTGCTCTGACTGAGTAAATGAAGAGGGCTTATCGGATTAGGCATCACTCTGATATAAATACTGTTATTTTATTTTTCGCTCATTCTTAAACGTGATTACTGTTTACAATGCTGCCAAATTATTCGCAGCACATTACGACTGTGCATATTTGCATAATGTCGTGTTGATTGAATGCCACCAGCGGAGGCATTCTTACTTTAGCTGGTTTTCTTTGGTCCTTTCTATCTTTTGCTTTGTCTCTTTTGTCTGTGTATCTGTTGCTTTAAACATCCCTGTCTTTCTTTGAGTATGTACAGTATTGTGTGTTTACATGAGTGCGCTTCTGTAAGAGGGAGGTATCTTAGTAAGTAGTTATTTAGCAGATGTTTTTATCCACAGTGATTTAGGCCTGATTCACTCACTCGGAGCAAATGCAGAGCGTACTTGTTTTGCCGCCCACAGTCTGTCCTTTATTTTTTTTCATTCTCGCCTTTATTTTTTAGTCATGTTCTGTCCTTTATTTTTATTTTTTTATTGATTACAATTCGACCCATCTCTCTGTCTTTCTTTCTCTCTGTCTGTCTGTATGTCTGTCGTTAAATCTATCAATCATTCTATCTATCGTTCTATCCTAATATTGTTCTATCTACCGTTCTATCTGTCATTCTGTCGTTCTAGCTATTCTATCATTCTGTCTATTGTTATATTACTCTATCATTCTAGCTATCTAGGAGTTACTTGATCATTCTATCCATCTTTCATTCTGTCATTCTATCTGTCTAGCTATCAAGCTATCATTCTGTCTATCTATTGTTTTATCATTGATTGTATTTATTGTTCTTTCTATCGTTCTATCATTTGATCTGTTTATCATTTCTCAAATACTATTTATCAGCTGTTATATTTATTATTCTGTATCATTCTATCTATTATTTATTGTATTTATCATTGATATATTGATCAATAGTTATACTCAATGTTCCATCTATTTGTTGTTCATTCTATTTATTATCGTTTTCCTTTCCTTATCGATTTTAAGATTGTATTTATCTCTCTCTGGTCTAACTGTTTCTATTCCATCAGCCCATCCATCTTCTAATGCCCTCAGCAGATATTACTGTGCAGTATATAATTGTTAATTGCAGATTTCAGAGAGCGATACTTCGGCACTGATGCTTTGTGCTCGGAGCGGGTGTTGAGTTTAAGCTCCAAGAGTCTTACAGACTAAAAGCTTATTTACCTGCTTGATTAGCCGCCTTTTCTTTCTCCTCCATTATTGAGGGGAATGTAGCAGTAACTGTGAAACTCCGCTGTGGTTTCTCTGAGGTAGTTTCTCTTCACGAGCCGTTCCACCGATGTATCGACCCACACAATAACGATTTTCTTTGTCCTGAAAGAGCATCTCTCTTCTTTGCCAGGTTCAGTCGCGGAACCCCGAGGCATTTTTAATAGTGGCTAGAGGAAAATAGGACATCTCACAAAACAGTCGCGAAGGTGTAGATGTGTTTGTTTAGCCAAGCGCCATAAAACAAAAAGTATCTGCTTATCGTTTATGCAGTATGTGGGTAGTGTGTCTGTATGTTTGAACCTCTGATTTACCAACTTCCTTATTTGTAGTGCTTGTTCCTGCTCATGGACTTCACATTCATTAAATAATATTATTTCATTAATATTAAAACTCATGATTAAAAATACTTTAATCACTCCACATCTGCTATTTCCCTGTATCATTTATTTCAGTAGAAATGTTGTAAAAGCTAATTTATTTGTATTGTTCATGTTAGCTCGAGTGCAAGATTGATTGAAATATTGACATTTTTTAAGATACTCAGGGTTTTATTTTTGATTCTGTGCCACTGGAACACACATTCACACAATACACTCTCTGTCCTCCCTCGGTTGTTACTCTTACTAAGGCCGAAAGTCCTCGAGGGTCAAGATCCCAGTGGCGTCTGACTGAGTCACAATCATGTTACTGTTGCTTCGATGGCTGATGCAAAGGTGGGAAACACACACACAGGCATGTAAACACAAACGCACATACTCGTGCAACAGAAGGCCATAGGGTTTTATTCCCATGAGCTGCTGACGGGGACTGGGAGGCCTGTCTTGTCAGATTACTTTAATCAGATTCCTCAGTCCTCTCCACATCTGTTAAGGGCCTCTAGCATGACCCAGTCAAGCACTCATACAGGAGTTCTCTCTGTCTGTAGACCTGATAAAGATCAAACGTTCTCTTCACAGAGGCTGTGAGAGCTTGTTTGCGATCCCCTCAGGTAGTTCAGATGGTGCTTACACACCCTCTTGATTGTCTCCTCGCTGCATTAGCAGCCAGTTGGTTTCTGCGGTACTGTTGCTCTGTAGATACACTTTGTTCACTAAAATGGTGTTTGTTCTTACGATTCCCAGTTGGGAGAACTGCAACCTTACTCAGATCTGGTCCATGTTCACACTAATTTATTGACTTCACTTTTAAATACAATGTGCTAACGAGTCTTTGTACTTTTGTACTTCCACAGAAATGTGATTCAGTATTTTTATGCTGTCACAAGATGGGCTGAATATGGATAGTTATCTTATTTGATTCTGATTCACAAGCTCTTGACACGATACTGATTTTGATTCAATTCGCTTCAATTCCAATCAGTTTGGGTGTGTTATATTCAATAATAGCTAACATCTAAAAATTTGGTATAGAAACAGTGTTGTCACAGAAATGGCTAGTACATTTTTATTATAAAGAAATGGGAAGTTACACTTCAAAGTAAACATTAAATTTGGAAGATGAAAACTGAAGACAAAAAATATTCTCCTGCAATCTTTGTTTTAAACATGTTTCACTCTGCTAATGCTGTAAATTATAAAAGACAGTTGTGAAGGACGATACAAATCAGTATCGGTATCTTTTTCCGATTTAATTACAATAATTGGATCGTAAAAGTTATTTTTTTCATGAATCAGGCTACACTAATGGCACTGTGTGTTTTTGATTGACTGAAATGAATCACTTATTTGTTCAAATCATAAATAAGCTTTCCATTGATGTATGGTTTATTAAGATCGGACAATATTTGGCTGAGATACAACTATTTGAAAATCTGGAATCTAGGGTGCAAAAAAATCTAAATACTGAGAAAATCAACTTTAAAATTGTCCAAATGAATTCTTGGCAATGCAGATTACTAATCAAAATTGAATTTTTGATATAGTTGCAGCAGGAAATTTACAAAATATCTTTATGGAACATGATCTTTTCTCAATATCCTAATGATTTTTGGCATAAAAGAAAAATGTATGATTTTGACCCACACAACGTATTTTTGGCTGTTGCTACAAATACACCCCAGCGACTTAAGACTGGTTTTGTGATCCAGGGTCCAGATATATTAATAATATTTTTCATGAATTGGAACAAAGGCTGCAGAGTATGTCTTTAATTTACTAAAAAGAACTGATTCTATTTATTCATAAATCGGGATAAACTGTTTGCACTGATAAAGTATTGAGAGTGATTTGTGAAGAAGAACTGCTTCATAAGAATCACATTAAACAAAACAGTAATTTGTGAAACCTAGCTTTGTTAGATAAACTGTTGTTAAAATATTGAATTACTTGAGTTCAGCAGAAAAAGAAGTGTCATCTTCTACCGACTGCCAGCATTTACTGTAACAGAACAGAACGCAACATTCTGGTAATACTGCTTTAAATCTACAGTATAACTTCAAAATCAAACCACGTTCTCGAATATCTGGCGGGATGGCAAACGAAGGACCCATCCGGCTGGGACGGAAGTGTTCTGTTTTCTGCTGATGGTGCATAAACCCATTTTGCATCTCCTCTCGGTCCATATTGTTATCATGATCTGGCGTTCGATTTAAACAGGCCACTGAGTATTTCCTCTCTCCCTGGATGGTGTTGATTTCAAAGGTAGGGAGAACTGACCTTGACAGAAGAGAAAGGAAGTGATATTTATGTCTACAGTGTGCTGAGGAGTGCAGGGCTTGGTGGGGGATGGATGGATGGGTGGGTTAGTTTTCATCCCTTTCGCAGACGTCCCTGAGGAGATCGATCACAGCGGGCTCTGTTTGCAGCTGATGCATGGCCCATGTTCGAGACACACTTGGCGCTGATGTCATTCTGTGCCCGGCCCTGAATGTCTTGGCGTGTCTTGGATGGTCTCCACTTCTGATGTCACACGCCTTCGGGTCTTCATAACGTCACTTTACTGCCGCTTTAATTGCAGGAATGTCATGAGCAACACCCATCAGTGATTTCAACGCTGTCATAGTTAATCAGGATCATTAGATACTGTATTGTCTGCTCTCTTCTTTCCTGTTTTCTTCTCAACTCTTTAGTGAACTCTTCTCTCTTTGTCCCTCATCTGTTAACTTCACGTCTCTTCTCTTTTTTTGGGCTCCACAGTTTTCCACTTTCCATTTTTTTTCTTTTTCTTTTTTTATTCTTCTGTTCTTATATATTGGCTCTCCTCCTCTTTAATCTCTTCTCTTCTTCTGTTTCCTACTGTTTTCCTTTACTTTTTTCACATTCCTTGTCTCTTCCCGTCACCTGTTCTATTTTCTGATTTCTCAGCTCTGTTATTGTTTGTTATTTGGTTTACATTTTCTTTTGTTTTCTTTTCTGTTTCTCCTCCTTTCTTTTTGTTATTTTCTTATAAATTTCTCATTTCTTTTACTTTTCTAATGTCTTTTTCATTTTCTTTTCTTGTTTATTTTTCAATTTCTCATCCTATCCTTTTTTTCTTTGTTCTTTTATTTTGTATCTTCTCATTTTTCTTTATCCCCTTTCTTTTTATATATGAGGACTCTTTCAAATAAAATGGATTTTTCTTTCAAATGAGCTATTTTAACAGGCTGCTATGAAAATATCATTGCATTTTTTTTTAATAGAGCATTCAATAATTGATTAATAGCTATTACAGTGAAATAATTGAACCTGAACACTGGAGCCTGATAAAAATCCTGAAAACAAATTAGGAAAAATCTCACATGGACTTGGTTTTTGCATCTGAAGACTTCATATATATTTTTTTGTTTTTCATCTTCCTATCAGTTCTCTACTTTTTCTTTCTTTCTCAATTTTTCTCTTATTTTCAATCTTTCAGTTCTTGTCTCTTCATTCCTCTTCTCTTCTTCCCTCTTGGTTCATCTTCTCTGTTCTCTTCTTTTCTCGCCTGGTCTTATCTTTTCGGTGGAGATAGAGTTTGGCAGACAGTCATTGGGCCTGTGTCCACACTCATAACCCTTCATCGCAGATCTGGCCAGCCCAGCGCCTGACTCACGTGGAGATGTGGAGATTTTGTGCTAGGTTCTCCTCCTCTTGGATGAATCCCTCCTGGTGTGATTTATTTTTCGCGTGGGCCATTTGGATGGACTTTGGGTTTGTGCTGACCGACCTACAGCTTGCTTGTGGGCTATTGTTCTGTTATTTTTACTTTTTTCTTTTTTTTCTTCAGATTTAAGTCCAGTAGAACCTTCAATGACACAAGATGCTTGGCTTTGTTTCAGTTAGCACCTTTTTAGGTTATGCAACAACCCTTGAGACCTGCATCCAACACACAGATACACACAATCATCAGAATGAAGAGTGTTATGTGAGCAATTTAAAAATGAATTATTAGATTTATCAGTAGCTGTTCCTTACATTCAGATCGGATTCAATTGATAAGCTATGTATACACACCACTTGGGCATTAAAAAAAACATAATTTAATGAGACTGACATTGACTGACAATGAGTGTCTGTTCATTCAAACTTGACTTTTGGTACATCAAAATAGCATTCAGCTAACATATTGACAACATATGTGTGCTTACTAGGCAGGGCCACAGGAAAGTCTGCGGGGAGATGATAAAAAAAAGTGGTAAAAATACGGTAACAGGCCTGCTTCTCTTTATTATGCCCTTGAGTTTGGCTGTTTTGCATTTACTGTCGTCCTGAATGTTTCTCTGTGTCACCCTGAAGCCTCAAGGGCCTCAGTTACTCAGCCTAACCCAAGCCTTGCATTCATTAAAATGACATTCCGGTCCTAGTCCCTGAGGTAACACATACATGCATGTGCACACACAGGTAGTTTCATGCATGCATTCATTGACACACGTTATACACACATGTACTGTTTAAGGACTGTGTACACTATGAGCTAGCCTGGTTTAAAGGCCTGGACTCTCTCAAAATTAGCTGTTAGCAGTAACTAACTATGTGTACTTTATACGTTGACACAGTCTACCCTTTGCACAGCTCTACTGAGTTATTTGGTTGGCTAAAATACATTTAATTGTAGTTCTTTGGATAGTTACCTTGACAGTTTTTTTCTTTAACAGTTGTTTAACTACTTGAAGTAGCTTATAACCTGGGATGTTTCAAAGTAGCTTCCCCAACACCACAGCTGTTACTAAAAAAACCTGCGTTGATCTCCTTTGATAGTGTTTGTGTGAGACCATCCAAATGTCCTCCGGTGGTAATCTAGCCAGAGAGATCTGTGATGTTAACAGCCGCTGTTCCTGGAAGTCATGTTGTCTTGATGGGGAGGAGCTGTTTGTTAATTGGCTCAGACCTTTTGTAGACACAGTCGAAAGGAGGAAAGCTGTCTCAGCTCATTAGGTTCCCTGCCTGCAATGCCCTCCAAAAATAATTGAAAGACCCCAAACAGAAAAGAGAATGTTGCTTTAATCTAATTTGCAGGCAAACAATGGTCCAGGGACTATGTTAAATTCATAAAATTGGCTTAATGCAATGATATTTAATGAGGTCATTTTCGCAGCCCTGGATAGCCAAGATGGCCTGCAGTGAGACACATGGTCGTGCACACGTACAGACTCATTAATGCATTTAATATGTATTCTCTTTTATATTCTTTACTCAGTCGCACACGTACACTCGTGCTGCCAAAGAGCTAGACGTATAACGGCCTGCGGGAGGATTGTTTAAACAGGGTTGTCCTACTGTCCGTTTACATTCTCACACACTGCACAGAAAAATATCCTCAAGATACATTGCTGCTTCAGCGCAAATTTAACAAGGACTGACAGTCACTTTGGCTCCAACAAGTACATAAAACATTCAAGCTGAAGTCTCAATATGACCCAACGTCACTTTTGCATGTTTCCACAACAGCCGCTGACAAAACTTCTGATTATTTGTGCATGTAAATACTGTTTTGCATTTCTTAGGCTGTTGGATAGTTAATTTGGTACCAAATTCCATTTTAAAGCAAGTGACTCAGCAGCCATCTTGCTAATGCACAAGGCAGCTATTTTCTTGTCCTTTAAATAGAAATCCAGTTTGCTTAAATGGAGAAAAAAAAAAACATTTTTTGTTTTGTAAGTTTGTGTCAAACTTCTAGTAAGAAAATACTAGACAAATTAAATTTGATTGAATTTACCTCTTGTTTTGTTTTAAATATGTATGCTACCTAGTTGTGAACTGATTGATTTAGCATGTAAGTGTTATCTAGATACAGTAGGTGGCCAGCCAAAATGATGGTTCTGCCGCCGTGAGTATTGCCGGCGCTGTGTCTGCAAAGTGCATTTGCAGCTTTGAATGCTGAGTGGCGCTTTAACCACAAGTTATCAAACAAGCGCATTAAAGCACATTTTTTCAAATAGCCATCAGCTTTGCTTCACCGATGTGTTACTATTGATGGCTGCAGTCTGGGAAAATGAAAGAAAAACACTGTAGTTAAAATATTTAATATGGAAATACATTGTCATCATTTGTGATTTAGAAACTAAATTAATAAATTAATTCTTATCAGCATATCCAGTATATTTTAATAATTTTTTTTACAGTTTAATATTGTGTATTTTTTTTTATTCTACTACTACTTATAATATGATTAACCACAAAAAAGTAATGCATTTGACAACAACAGCAAGGCCTTTTATTGTTATGCTTTCCTCCTTGCATTTTAGTGACAAGTGTCAAAGATTTTCAAGGTAACTTTAAAAATATATATTTTGGTTATGCACTTTATAGTTGAGTGTGAACGGTTACAAACGTATCTTTAGTTATTCAAGGGGTTGTGGTTAATATTAACTGAACTAATTTTGTTTTCTGTAAGGTCAGAGACAGCTGATGATCAGTGTGGCCTTGATGAATTCATCTATCTCCTACGGGAAGTCAATCAATAGATGTAATAATCAATTCTCAGTGTTCAACGATGCTTTTTCCTTTTCTTTCTTTCTTTTTTTCTTCTTCCAAGAATACATTTGTGTCTGTGCAAGCAGGGTCTGTTTACTGGAGGTTGCGTCACAATTACATGTGCTACAGTAATGCATCTTTTGCTGAACAGGCTTCTCAATGGAGAATTTGTACTTCATCATGTCGCTTTGGAATCGATTTGACTCAAATCTGAACAAAGAGAAACATTTTACTGGTTCAAGTGAATTATAGCAAACATTTAGTTTAATTAAAGTCGTTGCACAGCACTGTTATGTGAACGTAATGTATTTAAGCTATTTCAGATCAGCTGTTTTGTTAGTGTCATGAGGTGGGTAGGTGGAGTGATTGTGGTTGTTGGCCCCTTGTTAAATAAACTGAGATAACATTTTGTTTTCCTTGGAGACTTTGGGCAATTGAGATTTGCCATCCTTAACTACTGCTTTGTTTGCCGTTGCATCATTTAGTCTTAAAACCATGTTGTTTTTCAGAAAACAGCAAAGCTCGGTTGTATTGGTGCGTCAAGATGTTATTTTAAAATCAAGACACAGTTAGACAAGTTGAAGGTGAGCAATGATAATATCTCTGGCATGAAGTATGTAAATGTTAGATTTGATAAAGTTGCATCACCTGTTGTTGTGTCTGGTGTCAGATAGATTCTTTTTTGCGTAACTCTCTTATCTGGCTTTGCTAAAGGTAACATGATTGATTGTCTGACATGATCCAGACACTCATTCACTCCCATGCAATTTATACAAAGAGGTCTGAATTGCTTATTGGAAACCAATAGGAAACTTTGATTGGTTTATTTGCCATCTTTCGCAGTTAATTACAGTGTTGCAAATCTGGAGGCTTCTGCTACTGGGTGACTCTTTTTGTTTGGCCACCGCTCACAAAAGTCATATGTTCTCTCATTATGGGATGAACATAATTTACCACGTTTTATACACCTTTCTCTGTAAGCATTTGAATTTTGGATTTATATTTGAACACCTGTAAAACAAATGCTAGAAATGCTTTTTTGTCTTTATAAATAATCTTACAAGCCTGAGACAACATGTTTGAAAGATCAAATAACTGAATATATAAAAAAAGACCATAAATATTGTTGTTGGACATCAAAGTATATTTATAATAATAATAATAATTAAATTATTCAAAAAATATGTATATACAATTTAGATTTTATATCAAAATGTATTAAATGTAACAACAATAACTAATATAATAACAAAAAATACAAATATAATACACAACAACAATTGTCATTATTATTTTTATTATTATAAAAATATATTTAACAGCAACAACTTTTAATTTTGTTTTTAACATTTAAAGAATGTTTTTTTTTTTTGTGTGACTCAGTTCCAGTTCCATCTTACAATGGGCCAGTATTCATCTTTCAGTTAAGCCACACTTCATCTCATGATTTTGTTCCACATATTTTCATTATGGTTGCTTAATGCGAGGAACATTCCACATATGTGGCACCACATGGAGTTCTGGAAAAAAACTTGTTTTGACATCTTAGTTAAACTTCTGATGCTGCATTTTTCCAAAAGATAAAAGTCACTAGAAGAGGATTTGCAGCAGATGTGTTCTTCAGCCGACATTTTTGGTATTTGATTTGAATGGTTCTCATGTACACCAGTGAGGGTCAGACTAGCATTTATACAGTTCGACTTAAGTCCAGCATCATGTTGCAGCTCTTAATAAAGTTGTCAGCCAGCTGGCGAGTAACTCAGTTTTATGTCCTCGCCAAAGCCAATTTTACTCTAATTTGGCACATGCAGAGTATTAATTTTGGACCCTGATAATGCAGAAGTAGATGGTCCACAAGCTGTTTATGGAAGTACAACAATAGTGTGAATAGTTATATATATTCATATATCAAGTTTTTTCTAACTTAAAAGATCATTCACCAGAAATCTAAAAATATTTTACTCATTCGCTTGTCATTCCAAATCTGTATTTCTTACTTTCTTCCATGAAATGCAAAAGGAGATGGTTTGATGAATGTTTGTGCTGTTCTATTCCATATAATTAAAGTAGACCATGAAAGCACCATGAAAGAATCATAAAAGTCTTCCAAATGACTTATGCGCTGTGTTCAAAGTCTTCTAAAGCCATGCAATAACTTATGTGAGGAACTCTTTCTCGACAGCTGTGGTGGTCACCATTCACTTTCATTGCGAAGAGATGCTTGGACAATCTGCTCTAAATATCATCTTTATTTTCCACAAAAGATGTGAGGCTGAGTAAATTATTTAAAATCGTTGAGTGAACTATCCCTTTAATGATTGCCCTCATGGTCTTGTGGTATAAGCTGGACTAAACTGAATGCTGCTAAGACAATGTTAGCTTTCTTCTCACCTTCCCACATATCAAGCCAAATATTATTACAGTGGGTCTCAGCAAGCATTCGGTTGTACGGAGCCGTTAGTGGGGCAGAATCCTCCATCCCCGCAAGGGAAAGGTCAAGGAGCTTGTTACAGAGTGGAGTGCCTGCCGTTATCCCCCGTCAGGCAGGAATAATGGAAAGCTCCAGAACGCCGATGCAAGAAATTAAGGCCACCATCAAAAAAGTCATGAGACTCGCTCCATTCACCCTGTCATTCTTTAAATGGACTCCTAGGTCTTTTTAATGGGGGAAGACCTGAGCCAGACCCCACTGGAGTTGAGTTATGGGAATATGAGGCCCCCCCAGGCTTCCAGGGTGGATTTTGGTCCTGGCGGCTTTAGATGTTTTGGAATGAAGCTGGAATGACTGAGCATGCTGTGCTTCCGTGGTGACCTGCGTCAAATCAAATCTGGATGAGTCTGCTCACTTGTGTTTTATCTGAATCTTGTGTGTATTATTGCTGTAGCTTTTTCTTTCATAGAGGTAAAGAGTTGTATCGTACATACAGTGATGCTATCAGAGAGTACAGTATATGAGTGAAAGCAGTTTCTGCCCAAAGCGTTCTATAATTCCTCACTTGCTTACATTCCCTGGTTAGAGATGCCATAGTTATTTATTAAGAACAAACAGTTCTGGTTCCATAACATTTCTTTGGATTCATACCTAATCCTGTAATTCCCCACTCCCATACTCTGTTCGGAAATGTCAAAGTACTTTGTTAAAAATGAATATTACATTTCCTTGAATTCTGATTGTGTAGTTGGGTTCCAGCTGTGCTAAACTACATGGCATAATAACAGCTATGACGCAAAATGTGCTGTGACCAGCTGCTTTTTAATAATATCTGTACCATATTTATGTATTTATATTATGAATTTTTTTTGGTTAAAAGCAGATATATATTTTTATGGGGAAACATCCATTTAGAGCTATGACAAAAAGTAATATTTAGAGTACTCTTACATACATCTAAATAAAAACATTAAACAATGGCTATTAATTGAATATTAATTAATAATTCCAATATTTGTTGATATTAGTATTCTTAAAAAAAATGTAAATAAAAAAAGTAATAAAAAAAACCAACAATAAGTTATTGGTTATTGTTGTTATTATTATTATTATTAAAAAATAGTATAAAATACATGTGGATAATCTCAATTCCGTGGTTTGTTGAATTAAAGAATAATAATAATAATAATAATAATAATAATAATATATATTTTTTTATGTAATTATTATTATTCAATTTATTCAAAAAAAAAAAAAAAAAAACTTTTCTAAAGACCACAGTTTGAAAACCCCTGCTCCATTGTATTAAATAGAAATCCATATTAATCATCTTATTAGCTTTCAAACAATAGCATTATCATGGTATAATGTCAGAAATCTATAGTACTTGTGTAAACATTTAGCATTCATTGCTTTGCTGTGGAAGAACACTTTTATTTGTTTGTTTGTTTTGGTGAAATAAATCTCTTGTTTTGCGCTGAAGGCTTCAGAAATAGCGATGAAAGGAGAGCTGCGTTAGGATGTGATGAAGAAAGATAAACAAGATGGTAAAATGGGTAAGGTGGAGGAGGATAGATAAAAAAGGTGACAAAATGGAAGATATGGAACGTCTTTTGTTTGTGCCAGCCTCAGGTGTTCCGTGTAGACGTTCTGCATTGTTTTGTTGGCGGCTGAATCACGCGCTGGCTAATTGTCAGGTTTTATTAGCTAATTGGAGCTTGTTTTTACACTATGGCTAAATCGTTTTGAGTCTCTTTTCATCCGCCCCTTGTGGAAGCTCCAAAGAGTTGAGGAAAGAAAGATGATGTAGGTTATCTTTTTGCCATCTTCCTCCTTTTTTATCCTTTTCTTCAAACATTTGTCGTTCCGTGTATGCATAACATCAGTTCATTCTGTTTGAGTATTCATAAAGAAACCAGGCAAGAAATGACAGACTAAAAAGGAGGTTTTATTGAATGTGATTGCTTTGTCAGTGGGATCGCCTCTCTCTCTTTTGTCTGCTGTTTGTCAGAATTTCATTAGCATTTCTGAGATGCCACACTGACAGGAGACGACGTGCATTGTTCTCGACTGGGGTTGCGCTAGCGTTTGTTAGATGCCGAGAGCGTCAAGGGCTCATAAACGTCTGTACGAGTGCACCGTCTGTAATTCATTCCTCTGACATTTCCACACTGCTTCCTCTAAAGCCATCGGACATCACCCTTTGACCCTCCGACCTAATCAACTTCCTGTTTCCTGAAAGCCAACTTCCTCTGGCTGGTCTTTGGTGAGAAGGGGCAACTGAGAGTGACAGAAAAGTCCCCCATTGTAGACGTGGCATGATTTCGTATATTTGTTTTAAAGGAAATGTATTTTCTTTTCTTTTATTGACAGAACAAGTAACTTGCCTAGAAACTGTTTACGGAGAACAAAGAAGGAATGAGACTGGGATGTGATAAACTGATAGGTCACAACTTAAAATATCAGTTGTTTTATTGTATTATATTTTTACATAATTAAATACTTATTTATTTTTTCCTAAAGTCTACCATTTTAAAGTCTAACAATAACTATTACTAATAATAGTCTTTAAATATAAGACCATTCATAAGCTTGGGGTAAGTAAGATTAATTTACAGAAAGCTCAAAAGAAAGCTCAAAAGAACATTTATTTGAAACGGAAGTCCTTTGTAGGTTTTAAATTTCTTTACTGTACTTTTGATTAATTTAATGCATTGTAGCTAAATAAATTTCTTTAAAAAAAAAAAACCTTTTTGACCCTGAACTTTTAAACAGAAAAAAATATACATATTGTTGTAAGATTCAAATATGTTTGATAAGATCTTTATACTTCAACATTTTAAACATATTTTAGTCTTTTTACTTAAAAAATTCTAAATGTCTAATTTTGAATTTTCAATGTTAAAAATTTGTAATTTACTAGCAGTTTATGAGAGAAAACGGTCTCTATTATACTATTACATATTTTTCAGTCTGGTGAATCTTATAAATTATATTTTTATTATAAAGTCACTTTTACTCATCTGGACCAAAAATACAGACAAATACCAAAAAAGTTGTATAATTCTCTAAATGTAGGGCCTTTTTACAGCAATATTGATGTATGTGATTAAATGCCATTCATCTGATTAATCAACCAGGATATCACATAATTAAATAAATTAAAATTTAATAGAAATCGTTTGACAGTCCAAATTTTCTTTTTTTTTTTTTTTTTGATTGATTGATAAATTACATCAAGAGTTCCAGATTAAACTATTGGGTAAAAACATGTCGCTTACCTCATCACTTCAAACCAAAGTTGCATTTTAATGCGCTTTGTGGTTCGGTTAACATCGTCCATGTGCGTGACCCTTTTTCACTCCTGCATCTGTGTAATGGCTGACATCTGTGGGCTGCTCTTAAACTTCAGTGGCTCCAGTAGAAATGTCAGTAAGGGGGTGAGATGTCTCTTTGGGTGGTATCGGCCCTTGAACTGCTCCGTGCGGAATGGAGGCTGTGCGCTGGAATGCAGGGCATGGTAGTGCTCGTGTTGGCGGATTAGTCTGAGTCGCTAACCTAGATAAGATGACTGTGCCTGGCACTAATTATCCACCCAGCCTCCCCCATACTGGTACTGCCAGGCGAGATCAAACACTGCCATTATAACTATGCTTATACCCCAGAGAACCACTGAGAGCTTTATTGCATTATTCATGGTTGTGAAAGTTTTTATCCCTATTGTTTTTTTATTACCTCAGTTAATGGTATTACATCCAGATTAGATGTATTAAGACCAGCTGGTTCTTGTTTAGTCATTTAAGGGGTGAGTTTAAGTTCAGGTCACACGTTTCACTTCCTGTTTGTCAGTGTTTTGAACTCAAGCGGTATCTCTTCTTTTGACCTAAATGAAGATCCTTGTTCATACATGTGACATACTAACCCAAACAAATGTGGTACTGAAATAAAATAAAGTATTAGCTAAATCAAACTAGTGACTGGGTTTAAATCCCAAGCAACACTTCCTGTTTTATGTATAAGATGGTGCTTTCACACACTGACGTTTATTGTTATAATAAATTATAATATAATGCACTATATTTCACTGTTTTACATACTGTTTATAGTAAACAACAACAACAACAGCAACAACAAAAACTTACGCTGTAAACTTTACAATAATGTAGTATTGTACCAATGTGTTTGGAACCAAACATTTAAATTGCACATATGACCTTTTTAATGATGTAGGCTACCTGTACCTTGCTGAAGTATGAACCTTTAACAGATTTATTCAGACAAACATTAAATATTGAAGAACAGTTTTAAAAATATAATGACTGTAATATAGTACACAAAATTCCAAAATGCTCCGTTCTAGATTTATTTTGAGCTGAATCTACCTTTGAAGTTTGTTTTGAACGGCTTTTCTGAGGTAAATGTGACATAGGTCTATACAAGTTTCACAGATGTCTTTGCATGGTTACATTTGGAGACTTGGAGATACAATATGATACATTTTGTAATAAGATAAGTTGTACTGCTTCTTGCAACATACCTTCTGATGTTCATTAATGTTTATTTTGTGCAGTAACTGGTAGTAAAGAGAAAGAAATGATCGGGTAATGTGCGCTATGTACTGGTGCCTGCTTTTACAGAAATCTGTCACGCTGTATTAAAGAACGCCAAAATGATATTTGTTGTTTGAATTTCATAATAAAATTCACAAGAAGGCTAAGACTTTTTAAGAAAAAAAAAATTATTACCGTTTGTTCATTCATCAACTGAAAAAAGCATAGATCAATTTTAAGATTTAAGAATTTATATAGGTTCATCAAAATGAGAATATTTAGTAGTGCATTGCACAAATCTAAACAGTATGCTAATGTTCTGTTCAGATATGTAACATCCTTCCTTCTTCTGTGTTTGCTTTCATGTGTTTTTGCTGTTTTATTGGTCTCCCATCATTCCAGCATTTAAAAAAATGCTGATGTGCCTGGACACGATGTCCCCTCCTGGAGAACTGTGGCAGCTGAGTGCTCCTGATAGGCACTTTTCTGATGACTCTGGCTGTATGCTGCACTATTGCTCTGGGTTTATATGTGTGTAAGCATGCACGTGTGTAAAGGGAGTTCTTTAATGTTTAACAGTAAGAACAGACATCCAGCACACATCAGTGCCCATAGATAAGCCCGCACAAAATCAAATCTGCAACTTCTGAAATCTGTGCATTTCTGCAGAACTGTCATTCATTTTAATGCTTGCTTTTTTGACAAGTTTTGGATTGGTTATGTTTTCAGTTAATGATAAGTGATCGGTTTCTAATTCTCTCTAATTTAACAGATTGCCTAAATCCAGTCTGCAGAATTTTCAATAGATTCCCCCCACCAAAAACAAACAAAAAAAACAATTCAAACATACCTACTTTGTAATGTTCAATAAAAAAGATCACAGAAATAAACTGGACTGGAATAGTCATTTAAAGTCAGTGAAAGTTAAAAACTATGGGAATGTAAAAATATTTATATGTCTTTATATTTTGGTCTTTATCCAACTTTTATCAACATTAAGGTAACAAGAGGACAAGGTTAGATAAAATTGTGGTGAATTGCATGGAGAAATTACCAGAGCCAGATTTGAACCTACATCTCCCATGTGAACTCCAAAGCTCAGTATGGTGCTAACTGCTAACCAACAGCTCTTATATAAAGGAGGTTTCATAGATGTTTGCCACATGAAATACAGCCTAGATTAAACAGAAAATGTTAAGTGTTTTAAAAAAAAGCACATAATTAGATGCAATGGGATCGTGGCTTGCAGATTAGTTTGCAATATACGCAAGAGTATTAGCACTCTTGACATTTCCACGTCTGCAGTTTTTAAAAGCAAAGGAAAAGTTTGCTGCAGATACCGGTGCTTCCTGGTTTTAGTTCACGTTAGTTCAAGCAATAAAAGGGAGGGAACTAACACTGGTCAGAGATCAGTCTGTCTTAATACAGGGGAGCAAAGACAAGATGACTCTAATATTATAGGAGCACTGATACCAGGTCAGGCACCAGGAGCGGGTTCTGATCTTTGAGAGTATTGACGGATCACGATGGAGTTTACCAAACAGATTAGCTCACAATCCATGTGGGAAAAACAATGTCAGGCCAATAAACAGTGCGGCCCAGATGTTGTCTTAAAGGTCAATCCGCATGCGCACTGTGTGTGTTTGAATATGTTGTGATATTCCCTATCCTCTTTATCCCGGTCCTGCTGTTCCCCATCATGCTGGTCCCAGTTGTCTGGCGTCTTTGAGCTACAGCAGGAAATACCAGCGCGGCACAAGCCTGTTGACTCCAGGACGTGGTTTGACTTAATGTATTCCTCTAATCTCCTCTCCTCTTTCACATATTCATGCAGTTACAATATTCTGTTGAACTTTAGCAAACAGACAAGTTTTAAACCTTTTGTAAGGTAGGTAAACCAGCACTTGTTAATTGGAGACTTTAAATTGGGTTAAAGTAGCTTTAATGTTTACAAGTTATCAACAGGTTCCCATTTATTTTTTAATTAGGGGTTTAGATGTTTCTCCTTAAATGATATTTGAAGAGAAACTGAGAAATATAACCTCAGTTCAGGGAACTTAATGAAAATTGTTTAAGTTAATTTTGAAATCAGACTTTTGATTGTAGATTTTGGCATCTGAGCCCAGTTTGAGATCTCTTCTGAAACTGTAGAGGAGTTACATGTATGTTTTTCTCGCAGATCTCATTGGTGTCTAGAAGAAACAGTTGATATCTTTATTGTTAATGTCATTCGTTTAATTTAGGGAACAAATGTTTCTCCTAAAATTGTATTTAAGGAGAAATGGAGGAATAAATACTGCTAAAACATTAACTTATCTAGCATAGCTAAGAAAATTTAATGAGAAATGTTTGAGTTCCTATTGAAATCATATTTTTGACTGTAGACTTTGGCATCTGAACACAGTTTAAGAAACTAGACAAGCCATATATAAGTTCTTTTCGCAGGAGAATCATCGAGAAATCTGGATACATTAGCAATATTCCTCTCCATTTCATCTCATTGGTGTCTAGAGGAAACAATTGACATCTTCCTCTTGGTAATCTTCTTTCTTCTGGTTTGTTTCTCTTTTCTCTCACTAGGAGATCATTAGGATTTAGGGGAGAGTTCATCATTTCTTTAGCTCTGCAGGCGATATAGCGCTCCTCAAATATTTCCCTAGCCGAGCTGCGATGTCTTGTGACTGGAGCTGCTCAAACAGGCACTAGAAACGCCAACACCCACGGAGGAAGAGGTTCTCAAGGGAAACACTGAGATAAAATTGGATGGATGTTTATTTTTTGATTCTAATGAGAACTGAGGAACCTGATTCTACAGTATGCTACGTGTGTAACTGCTCTACCAGTAATAAGATAAGTAGCCCCCAAATAAAATCCCATTGGTCCAAAACTGTGGTCCATGTAGCTGTATACGAAATATCAACTTCAGTCTAACTGGCTGTTTTCACTTGTTAGTGCATTGCACAGTGTGCTTGCTAAGATGATTTACTGGTTGTTAGTGGATTGCTGTTTGGTTGCAATGGGTTTAGAGTTGTTGCTAGGGAATTGCTATGCTGTTGCCAAGATGCATTCACTTTTTAGTAATAGTAATAGTCATGCTCACCACATAAACTGAGCTTTTCACCTAACTCGAAACACTCCCTCATTAATTTTCCTCTATCACAAATCCTTCTTTATTAAATGTTCGAAAATAAGTCCCCATCTGGACGGTGACCTTCTGTGCCATGCCATATATTTCTTGCCCAGCGGCCTGTACCTGTGAGAGCTTATGCATGCACAGTGCCATCTATTCACCGCCGTGGCACAGGCTCAAGGCTCAGGCATATTGGCAGGCACTCACTGGCAGGAGAATTGTGTCCCATCGAGGGCTGTTTTGAGAGTTTTTGGAGTGATTGTGGCTTGTGTTAGGAGAGTGCTAGCAAACAACTCCCACCTCCTCATCCTCCTCCTCTTCCCGCTCTCCCGGTCCAACTGTGAAGGTCTACATGCTGTTGAGAGTCTTGAGTGAAGTGTGGGATGAACTGAGCACACTTTGAATGGAATCCTCCTCAAAGCGTTCTTCTGTAGAGGCCATCGAGACATCCAGAGGGCTTAGGTTTGGATTAGTTTTAAGCCCCAGGTGAGAGAGCGTAGGTTCAAAGCGAGTCCAGTCAGGGGGGTGACCTCTCAAAGGAATCATTCATCAAAGTTAGGACAGCAGCTTGAAATTTAGTTCACTCTTTTGCTCTTGAAACGGACCGGGATTGTCATTGGGATTGTCAGGGAAGATATAAACTGCCAGAGGAGACCTTCAGACCGATGCTAATAATTGTAATTCTTGTGCCTTTTAACATTAGTCGCATCTGTTCACGAGTGTCTCCTAAAATTAGTTAATCGATGTTCCTCTCTCTGTCTCTGCCAGCAGTATTTACTCTCACTAGGCTATGTTCGGTCTCATTCAGCTATGAGGTGTTCAACCTCTGGGTGAACTACACATTTCCTGGTCCTCCTTGCGGCTGTGTACCATCTTTCAGCGCCCAAGTCGCTCATTTAACTACCTTTCTCTCTCTCTCTTTTTCTCAAACACTCCCACTCATATCCCTGCCCATCTATCTCAGTTTTACTCTTCCTTGTTTCATGGTCAAATGGGGTTTTATTAAGAATGAGAGTTTATTTATTATATGTAGTCAACTGCAAACAGGAAAAAAAAAAAAAAAACTTTTTGGGATAAAGTAACACTATGTTTGGAAAGTTCAGAAAACGCTTTATAGCATTGCCTTTTATACCGTCTTGTTGCATTTTTATTTATACTATATAACAGTATAATATACAAAGTACAAGTAATATTAAATATACGGAACATAATATATATATTCTGACAATTATATACACAATATTTATTACATAGCTTATGTGATACATATTTATTTTCCTGTTTTGCTTTTTTCACTCAGTTTCTTATTCTAAAACGTTTGAAACTGTTATGAATTATGGCGATAGTTAATAAGATTTTTTTTATTGTAATTTTCTAATATTCAGGTAGAAAGACACATATACACATATTCATATTTTATATGAATTCATATAGTTATTGATTACTGGTAATATCTAATATGCAGAAAACTATGTATACAATATTTATTATACAGCATTAATAATATTTTTTTATTATTTTGTTTTATATACACAGGTGAAATGTAATAATTATTAAATATATATTAAATAATTGAATTTCAGTATTCCTAGAAATATATTTGTTTTATGTTTTTATATCTTTTATAAATAATTCTTAATTACAATTAATGTAAGATTATGTTTGAATCTCATAGTTACGAAATATTTTTAAATCTACTATACCTTTAAGATTGACGTATTTTACAAAGATTTCCTGCTAACATCAGTGCAATGATGTATTTTACTCTGGTAGGTGTTGCAAAATGCTTAATTGCCATAATTATGTAAACTTGTGCAGTCTTGTGTTTATACTTTAATGTTTGATGTCATAGCCTGATGATTTTTGAATATTTATAAAAGTAAAAACCCCATTGCAGGTCATGTACAAGTGAGTCTTGACGTTTCGAGGTGGAGGTGTGTCACGCTTGTGGCTAATTGTTCATAATTACACTGTGAGGAACCAGTGAAGAACGACAATAAATTCTACTACTGTAATTTAGCTGGTTTATGAGGCGACAGGCTTGCGCAACAAAACTGTGTTACCCATAATTCCCGGTATGAGAATGATAGACAACATAAAGCATCAATTACACACATAATGCACATCCTTTGCTTCTCTTTTTATTGCGCCGGTGCTAAAAGCTTCCTGTGTCTGTCAAAAAGTGAGAAACAGAAGGACAAATATGAAATTGCCCGGCGAGTCCATTTTATTCCAACTAAATTCACTCGAATGCACATCACATCGTAATTACGACTTCCTTGTAAATAGGACCTTCCCAGGAGGACTTGAAAGCAGCATTAGTTTACACCAAGGAGAGAGCTTTCCATGTGTATTCCGTTAGTGTATGTCCAAAAACGCTTATTTTAAAAGAGCTTTTATTCCATGGTATGGCCCCTTTAAAGATGACAGCCTCAGCGACCCTCATCATGCTTTAATAAACACATGACAGCATGCTGAAGTGCTCGTGTCAGTCACACAGCTCCCGCGGTCTCATTAGGCCTGGTCTGACTTTGCCGAGCACACAGGCATTGCTTCCTGAATAGCGATTGTGGGAAATCAACACTGGTGTCACAGACTCTTCAAGCAGCACGATTGCAGCTGCCGAGCTATGATATGTCACAACCAACGTGGAGGAAACGCGGCTTGTGTCCTGCTCCAGGCAAAGTGTGTGTTTGTGTGTCAATGTCCGCCACAGTAATTCTTTTAATGAAGACCTGTTGTGTTCCCATGGTTGAAAGGAACGGTGGGATTGTATGGATACTACGGCAGACAGAATGTAAACATTCACATTTATTACCTCCAGTGCGATTAAGCCTGTTGGTTATTGCTTAAGCCTGAGAAACCAGAGTAAAGGAGATGGAGAATTTGCTCTGTTGACATATGCAAACGCAGACATGCTCATCCCCTCGTTTGAGGAATATCACTGATTCGTGCATAAGAAGCCCGTCTGCTGGGTCGCAGCATTGCATTGACACCTTCAATATTCGGAGGCTGTAGAGCGTAACCCCACCCCGCTGTGTTTATCCTGTAGCTGCAGGCCGTGAGTGCCCACCTCAATTGGTAATGATGCTCAGACACTTACTGAATACCAAGCAATGAAGAAATTCATCGCATTTCTGAGGTATGTTTCAAGATGCTAACACTCAAGTCTCTCTGCTTTGGCATTCATGCTGGCACCTCTGTTGACTTTGAGGTTAAGTTGTAGGTAAAGCTTGATTTTTAACTTATTTCAAGTAAAATTAAAGTGTTTGGCCATACAGAAGTCCCCACCGTGTTATTAAATGCTTAAGATCCCATTTAAATTGTGTTTTGGGTTATGAGAGCTTGTTTCTAGTAGGTCCAAGTTAATTGAAAGGAGGTTCTAAATCAGCAAAAGGGATAGTTCACCCTAATAACTTAAATTTGTGATAATTTTCTATGGTATTTTTAGAAATGTCTTGAGTCGTGTGGTCTATACAATGGAGGTCAATTGGCTCCAAAACAAATCTATATCTTCAATTGGTTTAGTTGAAGATATATAGTCACAAAGGTTTGGAATGACATCTTTTTAAAGGGATAGTTCACGCAAAAATGAAAATTTAGTTGTCATTTACTCATCCTCATGTCATTTCATACTTTTCTTTCTTATGTTGAACATGAAAGAAAATATTTAGTTTGGCGCCAATAGCCAACGTATAGCGCAACTGCACTCACGGTGACCCGAGTTCGATTCCCGTCTCGAGGTCCTTTGCCGATCACACTCCCCTCTCTCCGAATAATTTCCTGTCATCTATCCACTGTCCTATATAAATAAAAATGTATAAAAATAACTTTAAAAAAAGAGGAAGATGATATTTGGAAGAATATATACATATATATCAAAATTGATGGTCCTATGACTTCCATAGTATTTATTTTCCTGCTATGGAAGTCAATTGTTTTCTTTTTATTTTTGGGTGAGCTATCCCTTTAAGCTTTATTGCTGGTGGTTCGAGCTAGTCCAAAGTTATGTACCAGCTTGGATCAACCATCTACCCTGTTCTAAAGCTATCGTAACCTGGTTTGCGTGGTTGGGTTCCAATGTTTATTGGTTTCCAATTTTCTTCTTTTTTGTTCTCCGGAAGAAAGTAGCTCATGCAGGCTTGGAATGACACGAGGGTAAGAAAATAATTACAGGATTTTCATTTTAGGGTGAACTATCCCTTTAAGAGCAAGTACCAGACAGAACTGAAGTCAAAGGCGTACATTTCAAGTCTTTGTTATAATGCTGCTTAACAGTTCACATTTTCAATCATTCGTCAGATATCTTAAATGTTAAATCATTGGATCTGTCACATTGGATGCGGGATAAACATCACCTCAAATTCGAAATGTCATAAAATACCTCTCTTGACATCAGTCATTGATCTTTTGGTGAGGATATGTGACTTACATCAAAATCATTGTGTTAAAAGAAATAGTCTGCCAGTGGCTCCCTTTTCGTTCCCCTCCTTTCATTTGTCCCCCTGAGAACGAGGGAGCTGATGAAGAGAGAAACGTGGAATGCCAAACATGAGGAACAATGTCTGTCTACCATGACCACAAACAAAAAGCCTTCCGTACTGCGTGGCTAATGGGCTGTGCTGTATCTCATTTGACTGAAGCAAAGGCACGGCTTGTCGTCTTGTGAACTCAAACCTTGTGCTGTTGCATCTGTTCTGGGATATTTTAATGTTGCAGGTAATTTATAAAAAAAATATTGGTCGGATTATATTTTAATGTATTAATTACTATATAAATGTGTATGTTTAGACACTACCAGTCAAAAATTTTGAATAATTAAGTTGTTTTGGTTAATATTATTTACAATTTTATAAACATTTAATGTTTATTATTAGAATGTTTTGAATGATGGAGTAATGTTAAAATATGATTAAAATATTAGTTAATATTAAAATAGAAAACAATTATTTTGAATTGCAAATTAATATTTCAAAATATTGCTGTTTTTGCTGTATTTTGAATTTTTTTTAAATTCAGATATTAACATGTAATTGTTAGAATATTTTGACTGGTAATGTATACATTTAGTGCAATTTGTCAACTACATTTTTAAGTGCAATATACAAAGTCCATTCCAAGATAATGTAGCATGTATTCTTCGAAAGTTAGTCCTCGACGTCATGCTGCTGTGGTTTGGCTGTGAGTTGAGGTGCGTTTTTGGCCCGGCTGGTTTGTTTGAGAGCAGTTTTAGGTTATTCCCATGTGTCAGTTTCTCTAAGATTAATAGATGCCCAGTGCGCATAGCCTCGAGCGGCCTCCTCCCAGGGCTTCTCATGGCCATTCATATTCATTTACAACCTGCGTGTGGCACCACAGGAGTGAAGCTGGATTGACACGTGTGCACACACACACACACACATACATACACTGCCGTGTGCGACTGGCAAGTTATTGTAGCGGAACACACGTACACAGAGATCCTGAGAAGACATGCCAAACATGGCAGCCATTCAAGGAGAACGAAGAAAACAAACAAAGGCTCTCACACATTTGTTTGTGGTCGTGAAACCGTTTTGTATGGAAATCTTTGCCTGTACGTTTTTTTTTTTTCACCTTGTTTTAAAGTCATTGTTTAATTACTCGTTGCTCCAAACCCATATGACTCGTTTTCTTCAGTCACACTCAAAAGCAGATAATAACTAATATGTTCATGCTTCTCTTTTACCTTCAGTGTCTGTAGATGGGGACCAATAGCTGTCAAATTCCAAAAAAAGATCAAAAAGCACCCTTAATTGGTGTTTGTCGTTTGCGTTATATTTCAGGTCTTCTCAAACTATTTGATAGCTTTGTGTGAGCACTTTATTTAATTTGTTTGATTTGATTGTAAAAATATTACACTTTTTGCTAAATGATTGGTCATGGGACCATTATTATATTTCCACCAAGTTTTATTTTATTTTGGTGTTTTATTTTTTTAATAAAAGGTTCCATTCATTCCCCAACGTTTTAGTTTATTATTTCAAAGAAATTATTTTGTGGCAAAAAAAAGAAAGAAAAAAAAAGCGTTTCATTTTAGCTTAGTTTTTCCCATTTTGTGTTTGTTTTGAATTTTTTTATAGTTTTTTTTTTTTAAACTTTTTTGGTTTGTTTGTTTTCTGGGCCTTGTAAGGTCTTCTTTCTCTTTTATTATATGAAGATCAGTTTGAGAATCCTGCTTAATATCAGATTCTGAAAACTGGAAGCAAACAGGTTTGGAGCAACGTAAAGTAAGAGTAAATGATGTCAGGATTTTCATTTTTGTGTGAATGTTCCCTTTATATCACACATGTCTTCTCTGCGGTGTAGTCCCATTTTTAACAACTCAGCTTTTACGGACAACCATCAATCCCTCCGTTTTATTGGTGCGGTGGAGTTCTGAAGACATTCGTTGTGGGTTAACCCTCACGCCGGAGAGCAAGAGAGATGAAGAGGACACGAGACTCTTGGCAGAGAGGTTGAGTTTTGTGGTTTCCCCTCGCTACCGGAGACCGGGATCAGGTTCAGCCTCAGATTAGATTAATGCCCGAACTTCCTGTAATTGATGGATGGATTGATTCAGGCTCGTTTTTAACTGTGTAGCGTACGTTAAATGAATTGGAGGATGAGCTGAAAGTCAGCAGAAGCCGCTGTGGTTTCACACACGCTCTTATACTTCATTGTATAGAACCATTATGAACTCATCAGTCCCCATGGACAAGCCCCCAAAGACCAGAAAGCCCATAATGCATTTGATTTAATCCATCTGTAAGCGGCCAGTGAATGAATGAGACACATCATTAGTGGTCTATCAGGTTACTCGGCTGCTTTCTTTACACTTCCACAATACATTGTAGGCCTTTGAAGGCCTGGGTGGGTGTTTTTGCAATCTCGATACATGAGAGAAGATGAGACATTTGGCGGAAAGTTGCACCAAAATCCTTTTATGCTTGTGCTGGATGAATTAAAATGCGCTTGCGGGTAGTGTGTAGTTGCCCGTGTGTGTTTGAAGGCGAGAAAAGGGGGTTGGGGGGAAATTGCTTGGTTTTTTTTGGCAGGCTCATGTCTGTTAGGACATTCCTCTCACAACCACAAAATGACTAACTTTCCTGCTTCACTCTCTTTTTTTTTTTCACTCGCTATTTGTGTGGCTCATGTTTTGCCAGAGATTCTGGCCCCCCTTGGACAGAGAAGGCGGGACATGGGCGGAGTTACATGCGTATGTCGCAACACTCTGGGAATGTTTTGTTTGTCGTATCTAAACATTCGTTTGGATGTAGACTTTGAGTTTGGGAGCATTATATCCTTCCAGTTGCAGTCTCTGAGGTGTCTTGCACCAAACCCTCTCTCTCCTCTGCACCGCTCTGCCTGTCAGGTCGGTCGTAAACAGCCATAACTCAGAGTTCGGCTGGTCCGGGCCCTCTTTCTTGCCCCGCTTTGCCATCGAAGTGCAGACGAAACCAGGAATGTGGCATTGTGTAATTGTGTATGGCTGCTTTAAATGGCAATTTGAAGCTCCGGTGGCTCAGTAATTAGTGGTGCGGTCCCTCTGGAGCGGGCTTATCGTTTCCTTTGTAATTACACATCTGAATACAGCGGTGTGCATGCATGCGGCAGGCCTCTCTTATCGCACGGCCAGTGCCAGGCTCATTGCTGCCCTGCGCCACGCGGCCATGACAAAGGTTATTGAAGAGGACAGGGAGGAAGAAGACAGGGGTTAGAATCGGCTGCGCTGGGGCCGATAGCGTTAATGGTTGCGCTCTTGGGTTAGAGATAGGACTTTTGCCCTTCAAAGTGTCAGTTTATAGTGCTGTCGGGGTGTCCATTTTGCAGTTTAGACGTTTCGGAGGCCAGATAGGTTGAAACGTAAAGCAATGCATACTTGAAAGGTGGAATTTTTTCAAGTTTTGATTGTGCTGGGAATTCTGCAGTGTGGAATGTTTTCGTAGATTAATAGTCTAAGTTGATTTCCCAAGTTGTACACCCATAAAAACAGGGGTTCCGAAAGGATTGTTTTTGCAGCAGAGCCATAGAAGAACCATTTGGGGTTCATTAAAGACCTTCCATTGAGCAGTTCTGAAAATAACTTTTTTATTTTTATTTTCTTTTTTTAGTGAAGAACATTTCATAATCTAAAAAACTTTTTCCACTACAATGAATATTTTGTGAAGTGAAAATATTTCGTAAAGTTAAAGGTTCTTTATAGAACCATCGATGTCAATAAAGAACCTTTGTTTTTAATAGTGTCATTCAGTAATGTCTCTTTCCACTTGGCAGTCAGAGGTTATGATCATTGAACTTTGAGCTTTGACCTCGTCAGCCTCAGCGTCAGCATGTAAGATGCATAACCTTACGTAGTAACTTTATGCAGTGTTTTCTCCCCTGTATATTTCTTCTATCTATTATTTTTTTTACCTCTGTTTGAACCGCAGATCCCCTTAAAAGTGCTTCTCTCCCTGCCTGCTGAAATTGCTCATTTGTGGTGTCTTCAGTCACGCAGGAGCCCCTTTACATGCTGCAGTAGGTTAATGATTTAGTGTCTATTGTAATACAGAATGAAGGCCTGGAGTAAAGAGAGAAAGAGAGAGAGAGAGGATATAGGAGAAAAAGAGAGGGTAAAGAAATAGGTGTTTACGGGGAATGTGTGGATTAAAAGCCATAATGTTGATGGATTGTTTTAATTTGCTAGCCTGTGACCACAGAGTGGGAGACGCAGATGCTCAGGGACTACATTTCCTCTCACTCCCTCTACTGGCAGGAGGCGTCACTGCAACTAAACCCAGTCAAACACCCCAGAAATGGGCCCTATGTATGAGATTAAGATTAGGTATTAGTATTATTATTGATGCTGTTGTTATTGCAGTAGCCCTAATAACTATTAAATATGCTATTTTGTCATAAATAGTGGTTACTATGGTTGATGTTATTCATGCTGTCATATTTCTAAGCCCCTTTTTTGTTATTTTAAGCCTTGTTTCTCTCAGCAAAATGTGAGCTAGAAAACCCCATGACACAGAGACATAGCCTAGCTGTTATCACTACACTCTATACTCTGTTCAGTGAACAGCTACATGCTAAAGGCTGATAGCGGCCACTCTCTCTCTTTTATAGGAGCCATGTGTGTGTTAGTGTGGTCAGCAGGACGGCACGTATACAGTATGTTGAGGTAATCATCACTGCCCCTGGCTGACCTGCTGTGGCTCCACACTAAGCGATTAGCGTGAGGCTGCATTAGTGACCCTTTGTGTCCCGGGTGTCACTGAGGGTTACTGGGAATACGACAGCTCATCTGAGGATCCAGCACCACAGTCATGCTCCTGGTCCTTAAAAATAGTGCTATGGCGAGTAAAATGCTTCTGTTTTGTGCTTATTTACAATGATCCCTGCTGTGTGCTCATTGCGTGTCATTAGCCTAGCGATGTTCTAATGAAAAACTATATTGGAATCTGTTGTCTGTCTCTTGTGTGATTCTCATGAGGAATGCTATCTGTGTGGAGATTACAGTTGTTGCCCATGTGGAGCTTTTCCGTTCAGTCGCTTCAGGTTCATTTGAGTCTACACTTAGAAGGTAGCTGCCTAAGCAGACCCAGCAGTGGCACTCTATGATCTGAAACAAAAAGGCTTTGTTTTAGATGTTAGCACATAACATGGGATGTGCTGTTTTTTCACTAGTTTTTAAGCTCTGGTAACTTAAACAAAACCATTTTAGTTGATCAAAGAATTCAATTTATTTATTTATTATACATTTAGATCCTCTATATAAACTCTCATTCAAAAGTTTGAGGTTATATTTTTTTAAGAATATATTATTAATATAATTGTATCATTGTTGAAAGTTTGTGCTGCTTAATAGTTTTGTGGAATGCATGTAAGACCCCCACCCCGGAGTTATCTGATTTATCTTTTATTTTTATTTATTTATTTATTTTTTTATATTGTAAATGTCTTCACTCTCAAATTTGATCCATTCATTCATTCATTCATTCATGCATTCATTCATTCATTCCTTTTTTGCCATGTTGCATTGTTGCTCAAAATCTGGGGGACACAAGCTCTCTCAGTTTAAATGGGAAATATGCTTCTACTTTTTTTAAAGAATTTTTTTCTGCTTCAGAGTAATTTTAGGTGAGTTTTTTATTTTTTATTTGCCTCTCACTTTTCTCATATCATATAACAGTCTTTTCCCCTTCATTTGCTGCAGGTGTTGTTGAGACACATAGCGCTCTCTTACTAGGCTTTCCTAGATCACCTGCTAAAAACGTCCCATTGTTCTGACTCTCTCTGTACAACTGTTCTCTTAAAGTGCACACATACAAAACTCAAGACATGCATACACAATTCATGATTTATGCTGGCAGGAATGTTAGTACAGTGGGTGATATTCTCGTGTCACCCATCACTTTCCGGCAGAATAGGAATCTGGAGTTTCGCTCTCATTAGCATACTCTCATCTGTGTGTGTGAGAGAGAGAAATGAGAGTGAACAAACTTGAATCTAGGTCGTTTCACAATGTGCCATGCTACAGTTTGCCGATGCCCATAGGAGACGGTGTGTCGCTAGTTTTATCTTGCGTGTGTTTTTCTTTTTTTTTGCGAGTGCCTGTGATCATGAGTTTCTGTTGTGTAAAAGGACTATCTGTTCATGTGTGTCTGTGAGCATGTGCTTTGAGGTTGCTGACAGTGCATACTTCAAGAGTGTGCATGCAAGCAGTGAGTGTGTGAATCGTTTTGGTTGGCAGTAAGTTAATTTTTTTAATGCTATCCTGAAGTGCTATTTGTTTGATTCTCAGTCATTGGAACTGTAAAGGCCATGACCTTTGAGATATTGCTACTTCATAAAATCCTGAGAATTTTTTAACTGTTTTCCAGGCTTGGCAAAGTTAGTTCTGGAACTTAATCAAGTCTTGGAGTTTTTAGTTATTCTCTGCTGTAAAATGACGTAAGATAGATATTGCTCTTGTGTTGACTTAAACTTGTTCTTTTTAGTCTGTTTTCAGTGAGCTGTTGCAATTGCTTCACAAATTATGTATAAAAAAAATTATAAATAAAATGAGAGTACATAACATCAGTATTATTTTATGCACATGGTTTATGTAAATTTGGATGATATATCCAAAAAGAAATCTAACATATATGTCAGAATGGCTTTTTAGCAAACATTTAGTAGAACATAAAATGTATGTACCGTGAAAACTACTCATCATACCCAAGGTATTTTTGAATCAGATTGAGAAAATAGTTTGATTGTCTTATTGATTAGATTATTTCAAGTCCAAACCTCTCCTTCAATCCTAACCAAGTTGATGATTAATTGAGGCATTATTTGTTTAATTTGTATAAATTTGTATTTGGATAAATTTCACTGCAAAATGCATTCAGTATAAATGCACTCTTAGACCATTATTATAAAGTCAAGGTAAATGCCATTTTTAGTATACAACATTATGAAACCAACCTGTTCTTTAATGCCTCTCAGTCTTGTTTACATTAGCATTGAATTAAACTGAGGGTATTGCTAACAGCTTCTCCCACTATCTTTCCTTTAGCAGCACAATTCCAAAAAACAAAAAACAAAAAAACTTGCTGTCCTCTCCTTAGGGTTAGCACAACACTTAGAAAATAGCCTTTCGCTTGATAACTAGCATGAACATTGTTAGCCCTCCTCTTGATGATGCTAGCATAACCACTTCTAGAAAGTTAGCCTTCCTCTCAATAATGTAATTATAACAAAGCTTAGAAAGCTAGCATTCTATTAGCATTCGCGTAACACATGTTAGCACAACATATGGTTGTTACAGTCCCTTTTGTTTACACCAGAGCACGGACATGGAGTGTTGAGTGATTTAGACTCCCAAACATGGACATGTAATGAACAGCTAACAGAAAAGACTGCATGTTACCTGCAAAACTAATCTATAGAGGTAATTGGCAAGGAAGCATGTTCATTCATGTTCAGTCTGTTTTGAGGTTCTCTCTTGTAAATGGAGACACATCCAGAGCATCGAATGCTAACATCATTTAGCCGTTTCTTCAGGGACAGCTCTTTGTAGTGCAACACACTTGTTTACGCCCCCCTGGCGTTTCATGCTGTATAGAATCTTCTCTCGTGTCCGCAGGATTCCATTTGGCGTTGGTCAGCTCTGCGGAACGTCAATGTTGATGATGTTTCTGTGAAAAATATGTGGAATGCTGTAAAACGATAAGCGTCTTTGAAATGTGCTCCTTTCCTCCGAGGGTCTGTATGGAAGGTTAAGTGTCTCAATGTGCATTGACATTTACAGTAGACGAGCAACTTAATTGGCAGCACACACTTAGCCACCTACGCGCACACACGCATGCACATAAACATTCTCAAATTTAATTTCAATCTGTCTGTGAAATTTATGAGCTAAATGGAACATTGAATAACCCACTTCAGATCGGAACACTTTTGTCTAAGAATTACTTTCAGGTTTAAGTTACGCAGAGATGTATGTTAATGTATAAGCATATTAAATCTGCTGTGACAAGGAGCTTATTTTCAAATTGAAATTTTCTTGGAAGTCAGTTTCTTTTTACAGCCAGTTCACTTTCTAATAAAGCACTTTACACTTTCATAAACATTAAAGACTTGAATCGATAGGGTTTGTACTGGTTTTTATAAGATGTGTCATGAACAGTTTTATATGACTTAGGTTTAAAGTAAATAGCCAATGAAACCCTCCCTTATCTAGATTCATAATTAGTTACAACTTCCAAAAAGTAGCCAATGCACACTATATAATAGTAATGTTTACCATTTCCACTGGTCTTAGGTCTGGCTGAAGGCAATGCTTTGTGTCACAGAGGAAAGCTTCACCAGGATTATTTTGACCTGCTCACCCTCTGCAGATTGTATCTTGCATCTCTCTCTCTCTAGTTTTAATGCACTGCCAGGTAGTTTGTCCCTGTAGAGCCCGTCCTCAAGTGAGCTCGTCCTCTTCCTCTGAGCTCAAATGCAGTGTTTTCTGTGTGCTCAGGTATGTCAGATTGTCTTGCAGGGGTGAGATTGGGAAAATGCTGCGCTCTCTCTCTCTTCACTTTGATGTGTCAAGTATGGTCACATCCTTATGGGAGAGTTTTTGTTTGGCTTTGTCAGTATTATTCCCTCACTCCATTGTTGCAGGTGGCAGTTTGCCAACACTTGCTGAGAGCCGCCATTGAGGATTACAGACCCGTGTCAAACAGCATAGCTTGTCGCGTGGAGTGTGACCCTTAAAAGGGACACAAGGTTTGAGCAAATATTTTGAGAACCGTCTGATTGCACCGTTAGTATTCTAAAATTGTACTTTGTTATGCTCTGATTGCGACACTGTTCCATATTTTTCGGTTTTACAGAATTTTTGTTGAGCTTGCAATCCATGGGTGTGTTCACATTTAGTCAAGCATCTGTTTGTGGAAAATAAATGTAGCCATATATGTGACCTTCTCCAATTACAAAGTTTTGACCTTTTCCATATGGCAAAAATCTGGCTAACATAGTATACATGCTAAATGTAAGTTGGAAACAGTATGAAAGAAGAAAGTATATTTCTCACATTTAAAATATAATTGTTTTACACTTTCAAAAGCCTAAATATATCAGAATGTATAGGGGGGGAAATAGGATTTTTATTTTATTTTGTTTTTTACCTGCTTTGGGTTTTGTATTGAATGAAAATTAATAGTCTCTTTTTTTACTATTAGACATCAGTTGATGATTAAGTAAAATACAATGCTTTTATAATAGTGCATGTAATTGACAATACATTTATACTTTAACAATATACTCTTCTCTACAGTTTTATTTCTAGCGAACTAATGAGCTATAGAAATTAAATGACTTATCTGAGGGAAATAAAATGTCAGTTGACATGCACTAACAGTTATTGTTTGAAGTTCATAATTAAACTGACATAATTTGAAACCTACAGTCGCACTTTGATCTTGTTACTTTCAAATCAGTTTAAGGTCGTCAGTTATGGAATTGTTGTGCTCATATGAACCATGTAGGTTAAATCTGGAAATAATTCCTGATTTTCCCATTTATTACAGAACCAAATGTTGAGGGAGATGCCTTGAGAGAACTAAATTCGTTTGCATCTGATAACCCAATTCATGCGCTGATGAAGTTGTGGCATTTGTGTTCACAAACGTGCAGTCTGGATCCCCATTTAGCATTCTGAGATGATGTATAGGCAGGCACAATGTGTAGTTAAAGAAATCATCGCTGGAGGCTTCCCTAATGACTATTGGTATTTCAGTGTTACGCTGAGCTCCATAGCATCCCATTTATTCGATATTTTTGTCCGTAGCTCACTCTCGTCAAAGGTTTGAGTGTATGAGAAGTGGCCTGGCAGTTCCAGCGTGCAGCTCGTGACAAATGGAGATGACTCCGGAGTTGCTTTCATACTCACTGCAGGGCAAACTCCCATTTTTTCCACCTAGTTTTAAGCGCGCAGTCTGTCTTGCTTGACTGCCGGTGTGCGTCTGTTGTGTCAAGAGGACCTGAAGGGGGTTGGGGTGTCTGAGAGGGAAAGATAGAGCACGGGAGAGAGCGGATGGCGGAAAGACGACAAGTAGGAAAATAGAAATGAAATTCCTCACAATGCTCCGAGGAGCCTTCAAACCCGGGGCCAAATCAGATATTGCAAGGGAAGTGGAACGAGCTCGAATGAGCTTGAGCTGCTATCTGTTGCACAAACTGTCATAATGAAACGTTTACGGCTGGGGTTAGAAAATAGGAGCTTTGAGGCCACCGTCTAGAGACCACTATGATTAGCCTGTTCTCCCATCGCCCCGCTTTCTGAGACTGCCTAGTTCCCAATGCCCACGAGGTGCACTTGTTTTCCCCGTAAAACCCATCTGGGCCGATGAGTATATTTTGTCTGTGCCGCATAACAGAGTTGTCCCTCGGTGAAGACTATGAGTCTCTCTATGGCTTTCAGGGTTTTGACCTGCTTCCTCCAGTACACAAGTTGTTTTTGCATCTCCAGGATGAGGATTAGCATAGCGGGACAGTTGGGCTGTGTTTAATTAGCATGTCTAAGTCCTGCTCGGTTGAAACATCTGGTGGGTAAAAATGGTTTAGTTAGTACACAAGGTATGAGAATACAGAACTAAAGGCCAATGGACAGAAGATTTTGAGCTAATGATTAGCATGCATCTATCCTTTTCAATTGTTCTATTTAAATCTAATGCTATTTTGTCAAAAAAAAATAAAAAAATAAGTACCACAGTCAGTTTTTTTAACTGCTACAAGTGAATTTAGTCATCATAACATTAATAACCAGTATACAATTTTAAATTACCATGTGCAATTAAGTATCACCAAATACAGTATATATATCCAATATCAAACGATAATTGGATGGTGCCAATATATTGTGCATCCCAAGGCCAAATAAGCCAATTATAACCTACAAAATCATTTGTACACCATTAGCACATATATCTCTCTCCATTTCGAATCTTACCTATAGCTGAAAGATCTATTTTTCATCTTGTTATCTGCAGTGCTGAATCTGTTCGCCGCTGCCATCGTTGCGTAAGCCTGTCCCAGGGGGGCTCCTCGAGTCTCTTCCTCCAGGCTCTACTGGGTTCTTCTCAGGGGAACGAGCCGGGATGGACAGTGGTGGCAGCATGTCGGGCCAGTGTGGGCCCAGCGGGGGCCTTCCGTCTCATTAATTAGCCAGTGATTGTGCTCAATCAGATGCCGATCTTTACTTCAAGGGCTGCATATCAAAGGCAGGAATCTGGCGGCTGGTTTATTATTCACAGGGAGACCTAGTTATGTCAAGAGCATGCGAGTGGAGCTTGTAGCAGCGGCGGGGGTGAGTGGCAGAGGAGATGCTGTACCCATGGAGAGCCTGAAAGATTAAAAAGGGTGGAGGCTGAGACATGCCTGCTGCTCTCCGGGAACCGAGCATCGACTCCCCTTCCTCCTTTATTATTTCCCCCCTTCTCTCACTCACTCCGTCTTTCCCCCTTATCATTTAGTCACCACGATGCCATACACGACAACACAAAGACTGAACAGATGCGACATTGATCTTCAGCGTCTCCAGCTGGATTATACCCCTGGTTTATTCAAGCCGTTCAAGCATGCAAAGACCAACCCTGCTCCTGTTTCCTTGTCTTATTAATGATGAAACTCACCGGGGAGTGTCCATTGGGTCCCGGGAGCCGCGCAGTGGCGTGCTATCATCATGCCCACTGGGACTGTCTGTCCACAGCTGCTTTTTGGCCGGCATCCTATAGCGAGAGCTACAGCATGGCAGAGAAAGAAGATTAATTTCACAGAGTAATCTGTCACACTGATCAAGTCCAATGAGTTTGTGTGTACCAGGTTCTGTTCTTGCTGGCAAGATGCAGACTGTGAAGTCAGCAGGTGCCATGGGAAATCTTGGATGCCCTCCAGAAAAGGGTCACAGAGGCTGGAGATGCTCGCACTAAGCGACTCTTCCTGCAAAACCATGATTCTCAAGGCATTTGGAAATTACAGCAATATTGTACATGATGAAGCAGGGTTGTGCAAAATTCAATATTGTATAATTGGCTTACTTTTCATGAGTGGGATTTTAAGGTTTTATATATATATATATATATATATATATATATATATATATATATATATATATATATATATATATATATATATATATATATATACCGTAATTCCTCAAATAAAAACTGGTAGTCTAAAAAACGTTGGGCCTTTTATAGTGGCCGGGGGGTATGGTCAACACAGACAAATAAAGTTTAAGAAAATTTAAAGTTTTAAAGTTTAAGAAAAGTCAAGAACCGGTTGCTTTGGTTTTTGGATCACCAGTACACTGAACTGAGAAGCGTTTCTGTCGGACGCATCCAATTTGAGACCTGATGAGCTGATGATGCTGCACATGCGTGATTCAGCGTGAAGCAGACTGACACACAGGGCGTCTGAACCAAACTGATTCTTTTGGTGATGGATTCTGAAATGATTCTGTGCTAATGTTATGATCTCTGTCCACTGGAACGCTATCGCTTTTAATTTAAAACAGGTTATTTAAAACAATTTCTTATCAAACAGATGGAATTAGAAATAAAGGCCTGCCTCTAATAAAAGCCTCTAATATTAACTATTAACTATGACTTTCCTCAAACTACTGATTTGCTGCTTATTAATTGTTAATAAGATAGCTGTTAAGTTTGATGAACTGTAGAGGGCTGAGAACTGAACCTTGAGGAACACCCTGTGTCAGTGGAACAGTGGAGGATATATACTCTTGTAAAAAAACTTTCTGTTGTGGGCATAAGAAACGGGCCATAAAAGAGCTGAAACAGTGATACCAATATCAAAAAGATGTGGGATAAGTAAAACATGGCAAACTGTGTCAAATGCAGAACTGAGATGGATAAGAATCAAGATGTTAATTGACCCAGAATCCATAGACAGAAGAATGTCATCAACCACACAAAGAAGAGCAGTTTCAGTGCTATGAGTTGGGTGAAATCCCGACTGAAAAAGGTTAAAAAGATCATTACCTTCTAAATATGATCGCAGTTGTGAATGAGCGGAGACTCACTGTAACAGATGTTGAGTAGATGGATAGGAATTGAGAGGGCTCACAGCCGATCAGTGTGAAAGGATCACAAAAAATGCCAGATTACTCATTCAAAACCTTTTGAGTGAAGAGAGAAGTCCAGAAAATAATCCAGATTATTTTCCCAGCTCCATTTGGGCAGAAACACCAAAAACATAGTGATAAACAAACATCGAATAGATATCAGTGTGAAGCAGCAGCACAGGAGCTCCAAATGTTCTCATGTGGCGGAATAGTGAGAATTAATCCAAAAAGTATTTATTAATATGAATCATAAATAATAATCAATATTTTAATTTTGCTTGCATTGAACTGCAATTCTATATCCTGTGTACCTTAATTCAAATTTAGTATTTAACTGGATCTTAAAATGCATTTTCAATTCAGTTCTGAATGGTGCACTATATAGAGGGTAATATAGACATAAGGCACACCCAATTTAATCTATAAACTAGGTAATGACTCTTACAAAATGCATCCAAATGTGTTCGGAAATTGTATTTTTGTCATATGCTTTTTAAAAAGAGCTTTAATGATTTTTAATTTGTAATATTATAGCTTCATTTCCTCTGAACATCCAGATGAGGATGATGTGCAAACTCTGAGGTCAAACTCCAGCAGCAGCAAAAAAGTGTCCATGGAATAGCCATCATGCTTTCAATCCTGTAATTCCACTCAGCATCCTTTATTGATCATACTCCAGCGTGTTGATGTCAAGACACGAAACGTCCGAGAGCGACCTCGTGGTCCGCACATTATCCGTGGCTGAGAGGGCACTAATGAAATTGGATTCAGGCTCATCTGGAAAGTGCCCTCCTGTTTGATTTAATTAGCCAAATGTCTCTGCTCCCCATCCAAGCCAGAGTAAAATGATTTTCAACAACGGCGAGTTGATGGGTCGCCGCAGTCTCCGGCAGAGAAACGCCTGGGTTTCGTGACAAAAATCCTGTCAATCATTCACTCCACCAAAGCTCTCATAGTATTTCAGGGTACACCGAAATTTCGGGCTGCCCGTGAGGGACAACTTTCTTTTTCTTTCCTTTTTCCTTCCTTTTTCCCATGTGAAGGCTTACATAAGAGACAGCCACTAGTTCTTTAATGTCTAGGACAGTTTATCGTTTTACCGACAGTTGACCTCATCAATGTCTTAGGGTCACATACAAATTCAGACATGCTTTAGCGGAGACATTGACGAGATTGAAAAGGCCAGACCTGTTTCAATTTTCTCTAAAGCTGTCAGGAGTGACCCTTCAGTGAACCCTGGTCCACCTTAATTATTGTTCATCCATAGACCAGCATTAAGGAAGTCTGCAGGGCTCTGTTTCTTAATTTATAGGTTCCTATTTTAGATTATTACCCTATGCGCTCATTATGTGCAGTCTGCTACAGGAAGCTAGACACAGTTGCTTCTGTCCTGATATGATTCTGTCATGACTTACTATAATGGGACCATAAACATAAGAAGATAATGTAAGTAGCAATCATGTAACATATTTATCTAATAAGACAGTGTGAATTCGATATTTGTTTTGGTATGAATGATTAGAGTACAGCACATAGAGAAGTCATACCCAAGGACATTTGGCTGTTTTTGGTTTAAAGGTGAAGCGTCATTTATTGGTTCACTACAAAATTCTGGACTATATGTTGCCCTCTGTGGTTGAAACATGACACTGCAAGTTACGCGTTATTTATTTTTTCCAAATTTATTCAGTTGTACTTTGGCATTGTTTTTCTACATATCAGTACTATTGCTGTTATTTGTATGTTTATATATATATAGTGATTGCTTCTTAAGAAAATATTATATTCAATATTATATTAAAACAAGCAAATAAATAAATCTACATATATAGTTCTGATGGTTTGATATATTTAATATTGCATTAGAATTTAAATGTCATTCGTTTATTTTACATATGTTAATATTAAATAACTATATATATGCGAGCCCTGGCCGCATGCTCAACGTCTTCAAACAACACGAGCGCTGTCTTGCTCTCTCTCCCTCGCACATAATAATCAATTGACACAATGGTGTCAATGTTTAAATCATTTAAAATGAGAATGTAAGTGTGCTCACCCCACTTTTGTTTGTAAGAAAAAATGTGATTAGATTTCATATCGCGATACATATCGCAGAAAAATAAAATATCCCAATGTAATTTTGTCCCAAAATTGTGCAGCCCTAATATATATAAATTAAATTGTTATTTAAAAAAATTAATAAAATATAAATAAAACTATATGATCTATATAAACTATAAATAAATCATGGTCTAAGAAAAAAATGAAAATATCTAATATACTGTGAAATATTTGTAAATAAACTATAAAATATATTAATTAAAAATTTTAATCTAAATAAAAAAATTTTTTTACATCAAATTTCATGAATAATAATTAATAATAATAGTATTTAGCACTGTATACACTTCTTTAAACAAAAGTGCACTGAAAAAAAAGAATAACAGAACATTTTTACTCAAAAGTTATTAAATAATTACAAAGAATTAGAAGTTATGCATTGAATTAAGTAAAGATACTTAAATAGTATTTCAGTGTATTACACAGTGGGCCCTGTTACCCAGGAAGTGATTGAACGTTGTATCTAAAGCAGAGACGGTAGCAGTAACCCTCCAGACTATGGTGTATTGGGATTCACCTGCAGTCAGTGGGGAGAATTGGATTTGTTTTTGTTTTTTCACCCTCCAACTTCCATCTCTCCTGACACCTTTATTGAGGCAACGTGAGATAGAGAGTTCTCTAGCTCTTGCTGCTTCTTCCTGTTAAGCGATTGATGGGCCATCTGCCAAGAATCTGCATATTTGAAGAGTCATTGCACAATTACGTCAATCTGCACGACTCTGAAAAAGGGTGGAGAAATGCAGATGGCAACTCTTGCTCACCCTTGAAGAACAATTATATATGTTTATCCCATTTAATCAGTTTCATATTGCAGAGAAACTTGCAGGGGAGTTTGTTACTTGCATTGTCCTGCTATTCAACATATTAAGCAGGTCCAAAAATGGCAATAAACCAAAGCACAGCAGTAGGCAGTATTTTTAGATTAGTATTCTTGCTCCATGAGGCTAAAGCATCTCCCTCCTGTCGTGCGTTCTCCTGCATGGACACAAGGGAAGACCCTTTCTCTCTGTCTTCCAGCTCGCGTCCCACTGCAGGAACTTCAGCGTTACTTGGCAAGAGTTCCAGAAGGGTTGTCTGAGGGAGAGGATGTGCTGTCCTTGAGCTGTTATCTGCCACTACTTCATAATGAACCACGTCCCGTGGGAGTAATGCTCAATGAAGTGATGGAGGGAGAAACAGACAACAGACTCCAAGTCCCAGACTGCTTTGCTGTCTTACGCGCCTTCATCACCCACTTAGCAACAATATAAAGGGTTCTTATAATCATGGAAAACATTTAATTTAAATATTGTAAACAGCCTGAAGTTGGAAATATAAGATTGGGAATATAATAATAAAAAAAAAAACCTGACTCAAAGTTATCGTGTAAAAAGCCTGAAGCTGAAAATATAATTTTGAAATATAATTCTAAAAATCAAGGAGATTTTTTGTTTGTTTTATATTCATACTTATATTTTCAATTTGATTTCACTTGGTGTTCATACATACCAACAATATAGTAGTTTAAATATGATTTAAAAAATAAAATAAAAAATAGAAATGAAAAAACATCTGAATTGTATTTAAAATGATAAGAGTTGCCATGAGTAGGCTTATTCGTTATTCACTACTACTAAATTTATTTTATTCTATTATATTTCAAAATACCAAAAATATAGTAGTTTAAGATTTATTTGAATAAACAAAAAATAAATAAATAAATGGTTCATGACACTGAAATGTAAATCTCTCCCAATATATGAAAAATATAAGTAATAATAATATTAGTAGTAGTTGTAGAAATATTAATAATAATAATAATAATAATAATAATAATTATTATTATTATTATTATTATTAGTAGTAGTAGTAGTAGTAGTAGTAGTAGTAGCAGTAGTAGTAGTAGTAGTAGTATTTTATTACTATTATTATTTAGACTGACTTATGCACTACTAAATATTCTTCACTACTTGCATTGGTTTATTAAATATTTTGTACTATTAATTATTTTAAATATTTAGCCACCAATAAATACTATAAATACTAATATACTCTTAGTTCTTATAAATAAATTAATAATGAAAAAAAAAATGAATTATGCAGATTTTACCCTCAAAATCAGTACAGAAGATTTGGAAGTCCACCAATTCTGTCCATTCCAGTAATGAGAATTTTTTCCCCTCCATATAAATGTTGTTCTATAAATATGGCAGTTTACATGAGGTCATGTCACACAACTTTAGGTTTTAGTTAAAGACAAGAAGTGCTGATGAAGTTGGCTCTATTTTCAGATGTTTGTAGGTGTAATTTTAGTTCTTGTGATCTGCCTGCAGGGTTTGACCCAAATAGGCCACACTGTCGACTCCCAGGTGTGGACGGCTAAAAACTTCCTGCAACTCTATGGCTCTGTGATGTGGACCTTTGTGAGGGAAACCGAACTGCTTTAGTGGCTTTTGTGTTTTTGTAAGTGGGTCGTCCGGTGCTCTAGTGTACTCAGGTGCTGCAGGCGCTCTCTTCATTAGCGATGGGGTGGTGTCAGAGGGCCCAGGTAATGCGCTCCCATGGCGCTCTGCGAAGGGGACGGTCATTAATCAGTGGGATGCGGCACCGGAGCCGAGCACATCATTAGGCCCTGAAACACCACGGGATGCCGGGGTCACACTCCCCTGACCCTGCATCAGTAAGGCCGGGGAGGGGGACTTAAAGAAGGGTATGACTCTGGGCCAAACATAGGAAGGAAGCAGAAAAAGAGGCTGTGTGGTTATTATTGACCAAAATCCATTTGTTTAGCATTGGTCAAGGCCAGAGTTTCTCCCCTTTAAGCACCAATGTGAAGCCTGCAGAGTTAAATTATGTATTATGTAGCTTAAATAGACACCAAACCAAAAACCTTTTGACAGTTTCCATTATAACCTTATTTTCCTACCTTCTAGAAGTCGGAATGCTGTACAGAAATCAGATCACAGCCAAACTGGAGAATATTTGATGTGTATTAAATGTCTCTCTTCTCGGTTTGTTTCAGATCTTGGTGAACTCCATTACCCAGCCTGCACTGCTGTATGAGAACGTGGTGGTGAGCGCAGGGAACCCAATTTTGAGGGACATGCTGTTCAGCCCTGACCATCAATACATCTACACGCTCACAGATAAAGAGGTAAGAGTTCAGGGAGTGTGCTGTTTGACATTGATGGTCGACGGCTTTTATTTGGCTAGAATGTTCTGAGGAGCCCGACGGACAAACAGTGTGGTTTGGACACGCACTTGACTTGAGTTCCTAAAGATGGCAAATAGAGAGGAAAGCACACTTACACAGGATGAAAGTACACTTTTTTTTTTCAAACATTTGGTTGAAATGGCAGGAATGGAAGTATGAGATTTGAGCTTCTTCTTCATATTCATAATAGCGCTTGTTTGCCTTGATTTTTTTTTTCATTTATGTATTTACTGTATGCTTTTATCCAAAGTGGATTATTTAATTTAAAAAAAAAAAAAAGTATTTTATTTTAGAGAAAATAAAAGCTTTTTTAGAATTAGCTTATATTTTGTCTTAAATATTTAGCCAAATTTAAATCCTTTTTTGGGCATTTATTATTTTTATTATCATTATTTCTACTTATAATTGAACTAAGCAAATCTTTAACCACAATTCTCATTAGAATGCAATAAGTAATAATAATAATAATAATGATAATAGTGCTGTCAAATCGATTAATCACACTCCAAAATAAAAGTTTGTTTACATAATGTGTGTTTGTGTGTGTACTTTGCATTTATAAATAAAAAATATATTAATTATTTATTCATATTTAATAAATATTTATGTGTGTGTGTGTATGTATGTATGTGTATATATGTATGTATGTATGTAGTTATGAATGTATTTTTTCATATATATGATTTATATTATACATAAATATAAATATATATTACATATTTTTCCTAAATATATACATGTATGCGTAAGTATTTATATATTCATATAAAAATACAAAGTACACACCCACATTATGTAAAAAAACTTTTATTTTGGATTTAATTATTCATGATTAATCGATTTGACAGCACTAAATAATACAATTTGTTACTGTAATGCTAAATAATAATAATACTTTTGTCAGTCTACAGTGTATATCTGGACCAGCTCCTGTCTGTCTTTTTTGTGAATAAGTAGTTTTTTTTTTTTTTTTTGGTGAAGGAATCTATGTATCACAATCTACTATATATTTATTTTCAAACTAATTTCAAACATTTAAACGTGCCTTTATTAAAAAGTTTTTTAAACTGATGAGAAACACAAACTTTTGACTGATAGCGTAGCCTTTATAATAGCTAGGCCCGACTTTTTTAATGAATGTATGAATATTGAAAATGCTGCTGTATTATTACAAAGAAAAGCTGTTCAGGATGTGTTTTATTCAGTGTGCTGTTTCTTTATTCTGCTCAGATTCACGTGGTGAATTAGACCGTGTGTGTGTGTGTGTGTGTGTGAGCACGTGTGAAAAAGAGAGACCCGGAACGTCTCCTGATTGTCTGCATGTGATATTCGACACTGTGTCAGACCCCTTCCCACTTTTCCACAAACACACACACACACACACACACACACACACACAGACACACATGCAAGAAGCGGCGCCTCTGGTAATTCACCACTTATCGGAGAAAATTGAGGAAGGGCTTCTCTGATCTTTTCTGATGGAAAAGAAAGCATCCAAACCCCCGTCACTCCCACCATCCCCCCTTTCACGCAGACTGAGGGCTGGAGAATTCTCTCTCTCTCTTTCTCCTTCCGTATCGCTCCTTCCTTTGTTTTCCTCTAGCATTTTTCTTTGTGCTTTCATGTTCGCCTCACTAAGGGCTGATTGGAGTGCTTCCCGTCTTCCTCTCATTAAAGGGCATTTCCTTCATCACCGTAACCCCCTTCACTCTCCGCTAGCCCACACCGCAGCGCCACCTTAAATCACGATCAAATCCCAACCCGGAGCATTTATTCTGTCATTTAATGTCAGAGATTAAGAGGAAATATGTGTGACAGAATCACTGCAAACATTTGAATAATTTAACATGTTATTTTCAGATGTTCCTGCTGAGAAAAATGCATATTAAGAGAGCTTTTAGATTGGAAATAGTGAGAAATCCTCATGGAAGTTCTCATTGGTGCAATGTAGATGCCTCTTCTGCCATAGTTTGCCCCTTAACCCTTAGGTATTCATTATAAAGCAGATGAGAGATGAACGTAATCTCCCACACAGTGATTAATGTGTGAAACACACCCGAAACACTGTCTACAACACCAGTGTTGTGCATTATGAAGATAACTGAGTGCATTATAAAGCAATTCTTAATTGCGTTGATGAATCACTGAAAGCCTGTCATAGACATATTTGAATCAGTTTTCACCACAAAAATGAGAATGAAAAATAAGACATTTGACTATATTTTGTATAAATTTAATTTATTTATTTGTGATTTATTTTGTGAATTTAATTAAGCATATTTATTTATAATTATAAAAAAATATCATTGCAGTATTCTCACTACCATATTGCAATAAAATCATGCTATTACAATACAAAAGTCCTTATTAATTGTGTGAAAATAATTATTTTAATATTTAAAAATATTTGTATATTATGGTAGTATTGGTTTGTCCTACTTTTATTATGATTTTAAAGGGAACAAAATTATGAATATAAAATAAAAATTAATAATTTAAAAATAAACTCAAACATAAGACATTTGAATGCATTACAGTCCATAAGTTAGTGTGTGTGTGTGTGTGTGTGTTTGAATGAAGGAGCTAGACTGACGATCTCTCCTTTGAATTTATTTATTTTAATGGTTCCCAACACAGACACACACACACACACACACACACACACACACCTACCTACATAGACATATAAAAACATGTTAGGTGTTCCAACACTGCAATCCATCAGCACTTGGCGATAATTGTTTTTAATGTATCCACGTCTTCAGAAAATGTTCTGTAATTGGTATAGATGGTTTCTGTATGAGTGCCTCTGATACGGGCGGTGTGTAGATTGCTTGTTGAGAGGGCGGGCTTGATAACCCTTCAACACATTAACTTAGCGCGAGGAGCGTTAGGCTAACGTTCTTTAAATGGAGCCGTGTGTATTCACTATGCTCTCGGACTGATATTGATTTAAGTGCATCTGTAAATGGCTTTGTTGGGAAAGAAGGTTTTATGGAGGAAGAATATTTGAACTATTACACAAACGAGGGGGAGGAAGTGCTTCTCTCACAGGAAGTTGTGTACATAGCACTAGCGGTGGCCACACAGAGCGATGAACCGTCTCTCTGGAGGTTGAGAGGCATTGTAATGGAGATGAGAGCAGTGTTGCTGTGGTCAGCGTGTGGCTGAGAATGGAAAACCCGGAAGGTCAGATCATAGCCATGCATGGAAGGGAGGCAGACAGATGGGGCTTGATTTCTTTTGTTTATTTAAATTCCCAATAAATGGTCTTTGTCTTTTTATGCATAGTTTATCGGTGCATGTTAAAGACAAAAATGTTTGATTTAGGGGTTTCTCCCTTTCTGAAGGAACTTTATGCTGATGTAACCAATTTTTGGTGATGCTAGACATTTCTGTGCAGTTGCAAAGGCTTTCTGAGTGGCATTTAACATGTTTCTAACATTATTATCACTAGCTAAAACTATGAATATTATAAAAATAAAAATTTTGGTAATTGAAATTAAGCTGAAAAACTTTTTAAGATGAAAAATGTGTAAACGTAGCCTAGTAAAATTACCCAAAACTAAATCTGAAATTAAAAGTAAATTAAAACTATATAGAAATATTTTTATAGAATAATAATAAAAATAACAAAAATGCAAAAAACTATTAAAACTATAATTAAAGCTGAAAATACGAAAAAAAATCAGCTATCCACAATATTAAGTACGCAGAAACATTTTATATCTACCCAAGTCATATCTTCAATGTAAAGGCCATACTTCGATTTTATGTATACATGCACCACTCGTAAATTTTTGTACTTGGTTTTGACCTAGCCAGTTGTTCCACAAGGTGGCAGCACTGGCCCGGGCCAGTTTTTTTCACAGTAAAAGTGACTAAACAACAACAACAACAAAGTAGTGACTGCAACAACAGATGGCCACATTAAAGGTACAGGTTGTAGGACCTGCCACGAGAGGGTGCACTACCAAAACAATAACAATCGCGTGGTTTGATGACGCTAAGAAAGAGCGTGGAATGATGGGATTTGTTGTCTTCTACCCAACTGCTGACGACCATCAATCAGACAGAAAGATAAATCATGGATTTATGGCGAGTTCAACGATTTGTGCGATTAGATAACATACAAAGTCAATGCAAAGATGCGATCAGAGTATGGTTCAGATGCGTCCTCGTGCAGGTCTAAAGACGCGATGCCCCGCGTTTGGCGTATATGCCCCGTAATACTAATCTTGTTGATCATTATAATAGCATACGTTTTCTGTAAAGATACGAATCAAAACAACTCGCCTGTTGAGATCGCGGCCTAATGCGATCGGCATCTCTTTCTATACTTGCTACTTCCGCATTTGTCCACGACACTGTTGTCATGTGGTTTCTACGTCAGTAAAGGCGGTAACAAAATGTAACTAATGATATTCATAGGCGACTGCACTGCCCCGTGTCACTGTTTAAAATGGGAATTTCCTCATGATTTACAAGTAGTTGAAAACATTAGAGATATTGTTAGTAATCAGCTGGACAAAATATATAACTCTAGCCTAGTGGTTTTTGGATATTTTACTGCAAAAATCTTACAAATTGTACCTTTAACAAACGTAAGATGGCAGAAAAAAACAACATTTTTATCAGTCATAACTTCTGGGAGGGAAAAAAAGCAGATGCTAGACAAAGATGAAGCTTTCTAGAATGCTGTTGACCGCCTGCTTTCATGCACACTATCAAACTGTTAGACTGTTTGCATATGCTAGTGAATGTGTTAAAAAAAGTAGCTCTACTTTAGGCTTCAGTCCATGGCATTTAGTAAAAGTAGTAGCAATCTTCTCCTCAACAGTTTGCTGTCTAGTGTTTTATCCCCCTTTTAGACTGGTTTAGCTGGGCGTCAAGGCTGGGAGAGAGAACAGGTGAAAAACAGCTCTAATCAGCTCAGAAGCAGGTTTTTATCAGCAGGCTTTAGGCTTTTATTCCTAAATAATATAATAGTTTAGTTTTTGCCGTAATCCATAATCACATCATTATGGATAAAATCTAGCCCCCATCATGCATTGTTTCCCACATACTGTATTTTGTCACCCGAACATTCTTTACGTTACGTAATCTACAATGTGATCTTAAAGTGCAAGTGTGTTAAAATGCATGCTGGTTGATTGTGTCCACCTGCAGGGCTTCACTGTGCAGGTTTGGACGTACAGGATAAGCTAAAAGAGTTTCACAGGCCGCTCTCTCTCTGTCTGTAGCTGCTGCACACCAAGACCCAGAGGACCGAGAGAAAGAGAGAAGTGGAAATTAATTGGTTTGAAGCAATTTGTTCTGTCTTCTTTCCTTCATCTATCTTTTTTCTTTTCTTTCTCCCCTCTCTTTTAAGTGGTCCTCCTCCTATGGAGGAAGGAGTCAATGGGAGAGGTGCCCCAGGGGTCATTTTCTTTCAAATAGCAAGTCCTCTCTCTCCCTCACGCTCCGTCTCGCTGAGATATTGCCGACTCTTTGAGAACTGACAGCGGTCGTGGGAGATAGATTGTGATTGGATCACTCTGGCTTCCTTGAAGCCATCTTTCATTAATTTTTCTCTCCCCACATTCACTTCTTTCCCTGTTTATCGTAATCCGAGGCATCTCCCCATCTCTCTTGTCAACTGCACCGGCTAACAAGCCTCCGTCGACGTCCCTCAAGCCTGAGTCACGCATTTTTTCTCCAGGTTTTATTATGTTTGAGGAGGTGGACGGCCAACGACCAGCATTCTCTCATGAAAGACAGAGATGTTATTGTTCCCCTTTGAATCCAGCGAGCAGAAGTTTTCAAAACAATCCATAAACACAATCACAGCGTAATCCGGCCCACATTTTAATATGTTGGCTTCCGTACCTCAGGCTTACAGAGATATCACGCCGCATTAGAGAATAGACCAGGACCCTAATGTTCAGTGATATTGCTGTTTCTTTCTCGTTTCTTGCTGATCTTGTACGAAGATGCTTGTATGTCTTCCACGTCCATCTCCCCTTTTGCGTCTTATGTTTTTTTTCTCTCCATTTGTATCTGTTCATTGGACAATAGAAACGGCAGGCGGAGGCGCGTGTTGTGCCTCAAACATCAAAAACTCCATTTCGTCGGGTTGACAGAACAATTTTCCATTTCCCATATTCACACCCACTTAATTAAAAGTTGCTGATAGCCCCGGCATTTCTCTCCGCCTCTCTGGGGTCTCCGGAAAGACATAAAGCTGTCCCATACTAAGCGAGAAGAAACTTCGATTAGCGTTAGCTTGATTTAAACAGCGCTCACTGCCGTTTGGACGATAAAGTTTACAACATTTATCTGAGGCTGGGAGGAATTTCTGAGAAAAAGTCCATCAATGGATTTGTCAGTTTGGTATATTGCTCATGTAGTTTGGGAAGATATTGTTTATGCTTTTTGGGTGACTCATGAAACCTGTCAAGAATGTCACCGGCTCATATTTCACATCAAATTGTAAGGAAAGAAATATGAAATTATATCTGACTTCAAGAAAATGAATTGGTTTACTTTTTTTGTTCAATGTGTGACATTGTTTTCAGAAAGAAGTGCATTTGCCCTCAAAAATCTCATCATTGTAATATAATCAAAGCATAATCTCAACTCATAAAATCTCATTTTCATTAGTATTTTGCAAAAGAATACATACTACAATATAGATGGATGGATACAACTTTTAACAGAGGCACTTGAAAATGACGTGACATACTGTCAAGTATGGTGACCCAAACTCAGAATTTGTGCTCTGCATTTAACCCATCCAAAGTGCACACACACAGCAGTGAACACACACACACACACACCATGAACACACACCCGGAGCAGTCATGGTATTGCCGGCCTGAGACTCGAACCCACAACCTTAGGGTTAGAAGTCAAACTCTCTAACCATTAAGCCACGACTTCCCACAACTTGGCTCCATCATCAAGTATAATGCCCAGTGTGTGCCCGGTGTGGGAGCATATGTGGGTCTGAATGCATGTGTGTGTATATTTGTACATGTGTATCACTCCCTCTGTTCGAAGCCTTTGATCATAGCAACAGTGCTTGTATTGTTTCCTCACATAGCTGCACCTCATGGCCTCTGTGTAACACCGTACAGTAAGGAAACTCTACACGGCTCTCTCGCTCTCTGAAGGTCAATGTTCTTCTGTGAGAGGAAGTATCAACTGGCTGTAATCTGATTTGTGTGGCGGACGTCTTAATATAGGCAACGTGACAAGACGGAAGGAGAAACTGCCAGCACTTCATACAGTGGTATGTGTGTGTGTTGAGGTACAGTAGTTGTCTATGTATACATTAGGCGTCACAAGTTTAGACACTTGACTGCATTGAATAAAATTTTAATCTGAAATTGTATGTATAAATGCTTGAAATGAATTGTATAGACTAAAATAAATTGTACTGACATTAAATGCTTAAAAAAGTTTAAACATTTTGGCAATATAAATACATATGTATATTTAATTTTACTATATTTAAAAATATATAAAACATTTAAGCCATACGAGACTATATAAATATGATAGATAATATATAAATAACAACATATTTAAAATGTAAACATGAGCCAGACGTTTTATACTTTTATAATAAAATTATAGATTTTGTGAAAATGTAAAGCTTATTAATAAACAAAAAATTCTTGGCATTAAAGCTGCAGTAGGTAACTTTTGTAAAAACATATTTTTTACATATTTGTTAAACCTGTCATTATGTCCTGACAGTAGAATATGAGACAGATAATCTGTGAAAAAAATCAAGCTCCTCTGGCTCCTCCCAGTGCTCCTATTGCCATTTGCAGAAAGTCATCCGCTCCCAGTGAGAAACAACCAATCAGAGCTGCGGTCCGTAACTTTGTTTGTGTTCAAAATGTAGAAAAATGTATATAATAAGCGAGTAAACCATGAATCCATTTTCCAAACCGTGTTTTTAGCTTGTCTTGGATCACTAGGGTGCACCTATAATAAGTGTTTATATTCGGACTATTTTAGATTGCTTCGGGGATACCGCGGCGGAGTAACCCAGTACCTTTGTGATTCTTCATAGACATAAACAGAGAGAAGTAGTTCCAGCTACGATGTTCTTCCGCAAGACGCAAGCAGTTCTGTTTATTAACCGCTAGAGCATCAAAAGTTACCTACCGCAGCTTTAAATTGAGTATTTTTCTGCTTCTTTGCAAATTGCAAGTTAAATGATACATTTAAGCCACACACACACACACATATATAATATGTATATAATATATAATATATATATATATTTACTAATTTACTTTTTTGTACATAACTTGTAAGCCTGCTTGGGGAAAAAGTCCTGCTTAAATCAGTCAAAACAGTTTTTATCACCTTTTTACACTTAAAAATATTTCAAATTATATTATAGATTATATATTAAATTAAATATTAAATATTTATTAATCAAATTATTTTCTCATTGGCCCAGGGAAGTGGTGGCTCAGTTATAAAAAATGAGTCCTGTGCCTTTTTGAACTTGTAAGACTTTTCTAAATTGTGGAAAATTGTAACATGATAAAGAATGTTTATGTGTGCTGAAATGTTGACTGGTAGTGTAAACACAACCACACTTGCTGCAATTAAAACCATATCACAGTTCACCTCACAGCTGGACAAAGCCATTTATGGCTCATAATATTCATTCTTTTCTAGTTTGTCCTCTCTACTAGCCTTTTTTCCCCATTCCATCATTTTGCAACACTCAGTTTGTTCTTTTTCCTTCTCACCATGATTTTACTGTGGAGATCGTCCAGACGTGACATAGTGACCAAGTGAGCCATTCCAGAGCCCAGATGTTGCCATGGTGATATCCATAAACCATGCACGTTGCGCACACACAGATCCTTGAATGTGTGCTGGTATTGATAAAGCAGGAGGTGTATTGAGCTCGTAGCTGGAGACTCTACCCACATGTAGCAGTGAGAGTTTTCGTTCAATAACACTCTGCACCATGAAGGCCGTTTCTTCTCGCATATTTGCCCTGCCAGAAACAAGGGAGGAATTTTGAGTTGGAATTAGCATTTGACAGACATTTATCGGAGGTAAAATAAAGAGATGAATAAGATGGGAAAATTAAGTGACTGAAATACCAAACATTAATTATGTTTTATTATTTGTTTATCGAGTTAACAAGCAGTTGCTTTATATAACCCAGGCACAAGATACAATTTAAAACTAATTATAGAGTAATTTTAGTATGGAAACAAAATTGATCTTAAACGATTAGCTGTAGATTATATCTGTGTCTAAGTCGGTGACAAATATGATGGCAGGTCTTTAGCGGCAGTGACGCACGGTTCATTCAGAGGGGGCGGAGTCTGAATGTCAGCACACTGTGCTAATTAGACAGACTGTTGATTATACTGTTGAGTTAGTGCCTTGGAAAATATTTCTGATATAACAAAACGGTTCTTTTGGTGGTCTTTTGCCACTTTATTGATGAAAACAGTAGAAAAAGAGAACTGGAAGTCGTCAGAGAGAGAAACAAATGGCCAGATTTGAACCTACATGTCCTAGTTTCCCTAATAAACATCCTGCTTTATAAATACTCGCTTATAGCAAAGCCATTGCACAGATGTCATCTATACATCAACATATAATGTTTCAAATGAAAAAATATAGCAACACAAACATTAATCCAGATCAGTGAAAAGGATTCTCTTTATGATGCCATTTGTAAATCCAAAATTTTGACTATGATTTTTTTTTATTATATTATATTATATTATTTAGCTTTTTATATATATTTTTTAAAGAAATTATTTTATTCAGAAAAGATGCCTTTAAGTGAAAGTAAATACATAAAATTAATAATGTCCCAAATTATTATAATTTAAAATAAATGTTATTTATTTAAAAGGGATATATTTATGATTCTAATCATCAGTGTGAAATTTTGAGTTTTGATGTTTTATTCTCTCAAATTATATTATATTATATTATATTATATTATATTATATTATATTATATTATATTATATTATATTATATTATATTATATTATATTATGCTTAACGCTTTTTTAAAATATATATATATTTAACCTTTATTCAGCAAGTATGTGGTAAAGTGAAAGTAAATACATTAAATGAATAATGAATTTAATTTAATTTTCTAAAAGAAAACATGCACAGTGCCCTCAATGCAATAGCTGTGCAATGTTAGTCTATTGATGGAAATGTGCTATGCTACTTATTGCATATTAAGAACACTCTCCTTCTTCAATGGTTAATGCAATAATTGTACACAAGGTTTACATGAGTAACAACATAGAAATTCACAGTCATTTTATCTGGTGCATGAAAAAAAAAAGGTAAGCAGACAATACGGTTATAGAGAAGTGAAACAAATATTTCGACCTGCCAACGAATGGTGACCTTGGCATATCATTGCATTTCAATTGATTTGTAGTCACAGGTGTGCATATTTAGACTATACTGGCTTCACACAATAACTAGCAGTTCAGATCTGGTGTTACAGGTGTGTTTCGTCAGTTATTTGGCCACAGATGTTGCATTCCAGGATGCCGTTTATCACTGAAACCGTGTTCGGCTTGACCCCATCACCCTGACTCAGATTAACCAATGACATATACCCCACAGGGCTTTCACAGGTTTGATGGCGATACATAATATATGTTTGGCGGGGGAGGAATTCTTCAAGAAATGGAACCTATATGAGCAGAGCTTTACTTCTACAGCTGGGCTTAATGTGGCTCTGGAGCAACAAGTACTGTCACCGTGTACTAAGAGACGACCTGCAAATGGTTTTGGCTGCATGCTATCTCTCTCTTTCTCTCATTCTCTTTCTTTTTTTCATCCATCCTCTCCCTCTAGGCTTTGTCTGGCTTCCTGGCCATGATCTATGGTTTCATCTGCCATTTCTTCTTTTGTGCGTGGTCAAATGGAAGATAGATGAAAAGGGAGGGCTTAGAAGGGGGGGTGTTAAAAGAAAGAAAAAGGCCTCCTAGTCTAGAAAGTTTGCTCTTTCTAAATTAGGCTGTCATTTTAGGGTGGGGGGGGGCAAAAGAATGTCCTATTCATTTGCCATGTGTGTTCACGGAAAATGTGTGCTCGCTCTCTGAGGTGTGTGTTTTGGGGATGAAAAAATAAGCCATCGATCATCACAGCCACCTTTAGAGCATGACCAATTTTTTGGCCCAAATTGCACAGATGGCGCAATTACATGCGCTGGGTTTGTCCAAACCCCACACAGAATAAAGAAAACACATCATCCTCAATTACATTTGCACAAACCTCCTCAGATATTCAACGTTTCAATTCTGACAGGGCTCATGGATGGGGCTTTGAGAACTACAAATGTGTTAGCGATCAGTAGTGGCACAAGTGAAACTTATTTTTAGTTGTATCATTTTATATATATATTTATATATCATTTTTTTTCTTATAGATTGTATATAGTTTAACCTTTTTTTGTACTTTGTATTTTTTGTTTTGTTTAATTATTATAATTTTTTTAGCTTTTATATAAATATATATATATATATATATATATATATATATATATATATACACACACACACGCAATTTGTTCTTTTAGTCATTCGTTCGTTCATTCATTCATTCCTTATTATTATTATTATTATTTACTGTCCTGCAAAAACAAACATTGTCATGGCAATAGTGTAAGTATGCTTTTATTCATTTTATTTAATTTATTTGTTTTGTTTATTTATTAATTTTTTTGTTAAAAGGGGTATCTCTTAACTTTTTTATATGTGGTCCAAGACCCTTCAGACCAGTGACTGTGAACTTTGCTCTCTCCCTCCTGCTCTCTCTGATTGAGATATTTTCCATTGTGACCCAAATGCCTCGTGCCTCGTTTGCAGATGTTATTTATATTTAATATACCCCTTGCTTTTTCTCCTCCTCCTCTTGTAGATAGATGAATGGTTTCTCTTTCAGCCATTTAAATAGAGAGGGATGAGAGCTCTCTCTCTCTCTCTCTCTCGTATGAATGGCTGCTGTATAATAGTCTCCAGCCCTGACGTTTAAACAAAGAGCAGAGGTAGGACACAATGCTCAACTCTCCGATTGGAAAATCGGCTTAATTGAAATGTTCCAGACGCTGTACACTCCCCACCCGAACAAAGAACTGCAGTCGGTCTCTGTCTTTTTCTGGCCAACCCCAAAAACCAGAACTAAACTCTATGAATTTGATATGTCAAACTGTTGCATCAGTACTGTATCGTGACCCGTTTTCTGTCTTTTTTTTCTGTTTAATCCTTTTGCCTTGAAAATCACAACTGATGCTCTCTCTCTCTCTCTCTCTCTCTCTCTCTCTCTCTTTCTCTCTCTCTCCGGTGTCATAAATATATAAATGTAGCTCATTGCACACATCTTTCCTGCCTATATATGTTGTCTAGGTAGGCAGCTGTCTAGGTTTGGAATGGAGCCCTTCAGTCTCCAGAGAGCAGATCGAATGCCAGTCAGACATTATGATTTCTGAATGAAACTATATAAAAGTAGACGTGTAGGTGGCTGGCAATATTTCTCAGCGTGTTTCAGCCAGCTGTTCTCAGCTGGATGTTTGTAATATGAAGTACGCAAGGTGTCTGTGTGAATGAGTAACTGTGTGTTTGTTGAACTGCTGACAGTGATGGTGAATGTGGCAACCTCTGTTTTGAACGGCTGTGCTCAGATTACACATAGCACTCTGAAAGCATCAAGCAGGTTGATCATTAGCTATATTTCCATCTGTCTTTCTTGTCGGTATGGCAGTAGCAATGCTGAGTTTGTGCGTTCGATCCCAGGGAATGGTAAAATGTACCTTGAATGCAATGTAAGTCGCTTTGGATAAAAGTGTCTGCAAAATGCCTGTGTAAAACAAAAATAACATTGTGTGAATGAAAACTCAACTGCTAGATGCTAACATTATTTTCTTCCATTGTCAACTTCTTTACTTTTTGTATTATTTTTAAAAATGGAGGACGAATTCCTGTGGGAATTCCTAACTTAATCTTTTCTCACGGGACCTTTGGAGCTGATTCCAGTCAGACACTGACGTTAGCATGTTGCTAAGCTAATGGCTCATAACTAACAAATACTGAGGGGAAAAGTGTTTTTTTATTAGTGTGAAATATTTTGTAACTGCAGTTGGAGATAAAAATCCATACTCAAATAAGAACTAGTGAATTTCAGTTGACTAATTCTGAGCGTGGTGTGTGTGTAGGTGAACCGGGTGCCGGTGGAGAGCTGTGAGCAGTACAGCAGCTGTAGCGAGTGTCTGGCTTCTGGTGATCCCCACTGCGGCTGGTGTGTCCTGCACAGTGTGTGAGTATCAGCATCTCCTGACCCCACAGCTGCTCACACACACGTACACACGCATTTACACGGCTATATGAATCAGGACATACTGTACACTGTATTGTAATATTAGGCTAATTGCTATGCTTGCTGACACTAGGTCGTTATGTAACAAGTTTCCAGCGACAGTGAATCTGTCTGAAAAATGCTTAGCTATGAGACAATAACAGCCGAGCAGAACATATTTAATGTATTGTTTAATGTTACTTGGACCAGTGAGGAAAAGAGAAACCAAAACAACATCCAACATTGTGTACTGAAGTATGTACTTATTAGTTAACTACATTATTAATCTAATGCAGCAGTAATTTTTTCGTATACAAATTTTGGGTAGCACTTTATTTTACAGTCCTGTTCCTCATGTACATACTATGTACTTATTATAGTAATTACAATAACTATGTAATAACTAGGTACTAACCCTGAACCTACCCCTAAACCTAACCCCACCCCATGTAGTTACCTTGTGTTACCAGAACTTTCTTAGATAAATACACTGTAAGTACACTATAAGTACATGTTAGTACACGTACTGTAAAATAAAGTGCAACCAAATTTTGTTTTTATTTTGTTGTTTTGTTTGAACACTATTGAAGTTTTATTCATCGCACCACACCATCTAATCAGCTTACTAATAAAGTATGCACTTGATCGCGCTGGTTGATTGTTCTTAGAAATTGATTATAATGGTTTTGTCCCCCCTGCTGAGTAATATCTGTGTTTAGATGTTCACGTAAGGACCGCTGTGAGCGAGCTGATGAGCCGCAGCGATTCGCCTCCAGACTGGAGCAGTGCGTCCGACTCATGGTGCAGCCCAACAATATTTCAGTCACCATGTCTGAAGTTCAGGCAAGTGTTTGTGAATGAAATCATCTTTATTGTAATCAGATTATGATATGAATGAGCTTTATTGAGCTTTATTGCCAGGTATGTTTACACATGTTTTCGTGACAGAAGCTCCGCAGTACAACAGAATGACAGCGACAGAACATAAAACACATAATAAAAGAATAAAAAATACAAATAAGTAGATAGTGAATGACAATATACAAATGACAATTGTAGGCAGATATATTACAAAATGCAGTTATGTATGTACATATATATTATGTGCAAAATTTAAGTGTATACTAAGTATGTGTGTTAGATAAATAAAGTGTGTGTGTATATAAATATAAAGTGTAGTGTGTTCGCCGTTATTATCAGCTGTTCATAAGATGGATTGCCTGAGGGAAGAAACTGGTCCTGTGTCTGGTTGTTCTAGTGCTCAGTGCTCTGTAGCGTCGACCAGATGGCAACAGTTCAAAGAGGGAGTGTGCTGGATGTGAGGGGTCCAGAGTGATTTTGACAGCCCTTTTTCTCACTCTGGATAAGTACAGTTCTTGAATAGATGGGAGAGTTGAACCGATGATTCGCTCAGCAGTCCGGACTACTCTCTGTAGTCTTCTGAGGTCAGATTTAGAAGCTGAGCTGAACCAGACAGTTACTGAAGTGCAGAGGATGGATTCAATGATGGTGGAGTAGAACTGTTTCAGCAGCTCCTGTGGCAGGTTAAACTTCCTCAGCTGGCGGAGGAAGTACAACCTTTGCTGGGCCTTTTTCACGATGGAGTCAATGTGAATGTCCCACTTCAGGTCCTGAGAGATGAAATCATTGAATCATTGAAAAATCAATGAATCATTGAGAATATGTTAGGAGGTGGTTTGAGGCAGATTTTGACCACATTTATTGCCAGCATAAATGTAAATGCATTTTTGTTTTTCATATTCGGCTAAATAAGTAATATTAAGTTTGCCACGAAAAATTTGTCATTAAATGTAGTTTTTTGCTTTTCTTATTCTGCTTTTACGTCATACAGACAACTGACTCATGGCACTTGCAGTTTGCTCAACTATTTTATTAATATTAATAATAATAATTATATGCTTTATTTTGTAACAAAAATATTTAAAAGAAAAAAAGTATTTATCAATATGATTTTAATATGTACATTTATAATTGTGACATCTGATTCCCTATCTTTTTAATGCATCATCGTTAGACTTGCATATGTCAAATATATCACGTACAGATTAACACATGCAATCTTTTTTTTTTAGATAGATAGATCTGGATATAAAAGTCCAGGTGTCTTTAGTACAAATGTTCAGTATTTGTCATGCCACTAATGTACTGGAAGTGAAACCTGTTCCTATCTCCTGGTTTGTGTTCGGTTCTGCAGCTGGTTCTTCAGGCTCAAAATGTTCCCAGTCTGGCTGCGGGAGTTAACTGCTCATTTGAGGACTACACTGAGACGGAGGGACACATCATGGGGGGACGTATATACTGCCTGTCCCCCTCTGCACGGGAGATAGCTCCCATCACACGCAACCAGGGTAAGGCGACACGCGCACACTCTTTAAAAAAGTCTCCTAACGCTTGTTAGAAAGCGCTGAAGCTCACCGTGTGTCTGCTGGCAGGTGACAAGCGGGTGGTGAAGCTCAATCTGAAATCCAAGGAGACGGGGAAGAAGTTTGCCAGCGTGGATTTTGTCTTCTACAACTGCAGTGTCCATCAGTCGTAAGTCTCACACGGGAAAGAGAGAAGGCAGCTTCCTGTCGTCTAACTCTCTTCCTCCCCATCTCTTTCGTTCAAACTAAGACAAGTGTATTTTTATGAGACCGTGTGTGTGTGTGTGTGTGTGTGTGTGTTTACTGCTTCTGAGTGAGAGAGGGATGTTATTTTTGTGTGCTGTTAGCAGTTTTTTGCTGAGATCAGGGATGAGATCAGACTTTTAATGTCATTTCATTAATGACTCATAAGCTTCCCTGACTTCGGCTGTCCAGCTTTACTGCTCATGAGTTATAGTCCCGATTTTTTGCCCCACAGAAAAGAGCTAAATTTTAATTCAGAAGTTGAAAACATGTATATCATATAAGAGGTGTGTATGATTAACTTAATTTATGTCGTCTTAAACATTTAATAATTGCGTATGTCATTGAGCCTCTTCACAAACTATACTGATCCCACCACCACCATTTCATTCTCTTGACCTTATTTCCAGTATCTGTCCTATAGTTCCCACTCTCTCTTCTCTTCCTCTTCTCATCCCGCCTCCCTCCGGATAGACAACAGGTTGTGCTCCAGGCAGGAGCGGCTCCAGATGTTTTGAGCTCCAGTGTCCTCTCCCGCTCTTGTTCATTAAGTCAGGCCATGTGCTCTTCTCTACCTCAGCGTGCTTTACATTAGCATGGCACTGCCCCATTAGTGACACAGCCACTTCATCTAAAGCTGGACGCGATGAAGTGCTCACCTGGTGCTCCTCGTGAGTGAGTGTGACTAAGGCACACAATTTGGCTCTAGTGATCACAGGGTCTCTGTTCTGTGTCCGTGTGTGTGTGTGTGTGTGTGGCAGAGGGGTGCCTGCTTGGCACGGCAAATTACCCTGCTAGCTATTTACATGCAGCGTAACAATATTAGAGTTTAGCATGAGACAGGGGGAGGGGACGACTTAATTGAGCATGCGAAGGGCCGGATGCATTTTTAACAAGAGGAGCACGGAGTGAACAAGGACGGAAAATCGGAAAAAAGACAGATAGATTGTGGCTTTTGTTGAAGCGATAAAGCACTCGCAAGGCTGAAAGGTTAGCAGTAGCTTGCACATTTTAATATGAAAAAGAGCCCATGTGTGTGGCACAGGAGACACACACTGTTGAATAGACCGTCCCTTCTCTCTCTCTCTCTCTCTCTCTCTCACTCTCTCTCTGTGTGTGTGTGTGTGTGAGTGTCAAAGCCTCAGGTTTGGCAACATGTGACGTCTGATTTCCTGTCTTATGAGTCTCTGTTTGCCAAGTTTGCTTAGCAGCATTATACTTGCATGTCAAATATACAATGTACAGATTAAAACATGTAAACAATTTTTTTTATATAATAATAATAATAATTATTATTATTATATTCATATACTATTTATTTATTTAAATTTTATAACATTTTATGAGATTTGCAACACGTGGAGCTTCATCATTATTACATTTCTTTAATATCATTATTAGTACACATTAACACGTGTTAACAAATTTCTTTATTTTTAAGTTTGAATACCAACAACAATAACTGCTTATATAAGTAAATAAAAGTTAAATGTATCATTTATTATTAAGTATGATGTATAATATTAATTTCATGTATTTTTTATTTACTATTATTTTTATGGCACCATAATTTCAATATATAATTATAATAATAACGTTTATTTGTTCATTTGTTTTATATATTATTATTTTTATTTTATTATATATGTGTGGATTTATTTCTGTTGGGTTCAGGTGGAAAAGAAACAAGTGTATTTTTTCACCGTTCTGGCAGTAAGGAGGGTGACATGGCTCTTGTGAGGTGCGGGTCTGCAGTGATGGGTTGTAATGTAGGTGCCTCTTCAGGAAGTAAGATCTGAATAATACAAGATCAAAGTGTGCCAATGAGACATTCATTAGTGGTTGCTTCCCTGCGCCTCTCTCTCTCTTCTCCTCTTTCTTCCCCTCTCTTTCATCCTCTAGCCTGTTTTGCTCTGCTCTCTTCCCTTTCTCTCTCCCTCTCTGTTCCTTTATTTGTTGCTGCATCCTTGTTTTTCTCCTTTTCTCATGCTCTTTTTCATTCCTCTCCTTTAGAATCTCTCTATTTCTCTTCGTCAGGTTCAGCCAGTCCTTTAATTCAGCAGCTCTTTTGTCTCATGTAGTCGGAGCGGAGTGAGGAGAAGGCTTTATCATGCACCAGCAGCGGACGTGAGCGTAAGCCTTTGAACATTTGGCACAGACAGGGGAAGAGGCGTAGAGCGCACTTCTCGCCTCTTTGTGACGCTCTCGCTGACCGCAGAAGCCTTTTCATGATATGAGAAAAGCACTGGGTGTTTGAGGAGAATTTGGGAGCGGTGAGCTACATGAAGCTCACAGAGTGTGTTTTAAAATACTGTGGAAGCGACTCTGTGTGTAGACAGTACTTCAGCACTTGAGTTGTAGCGCTCAAAGCTTTTTTTTATTTGGGCAAATTGGATTCTTTAATGAAGTAATTCAAAGGTGTTCAAGGTCCCTTTGTATTTCGTTTTGTATTAAAATACTGTTTTTGTTGTTGAATCGAAAAACAACCCTGTTTAATTCATGCGCAATATTCTGAATGATTCATTACTGCTATATTTATATATGTATGAAGAGTTCAGATGCAGAAGCCTCTAAGTGCCATTTGAAATTTTCATCTAAAATTAGGATTTTTATCAAGCTCCTGCTTAGGTTGAGTCATTTTACTTTAATTGCTATGTGCAGGTCCTTTTCCAGGCTATTAAAGTGATATAATATATAATATGTATATTTTTTGATTTTGACTTTAATGTCCAATGGCAGAAAGAGGGAGCATTCTGGAAATCTGTTCTATTTGGTGACACTAGTGGTGCAGAAATTACTCACTTCACCTTTAATATACCGTTGTGAAATGGTTTAGAAGTGCTGCACAAATCTGCTTCCACCACTTATGTCAAGCTCAATTCATTGTGGAGTTCATGGCGAATGTGTGATAAGAAACTGCTCCCACGCAACTCTTCTGTTATGACTTTTTGAGACATGATTCTGAGACTAGAGTACAGATCAGAGTCCTTGTCCTCCCCTGCCAAACGCCAACAAAATCTTCCTCTGTAACCATAGCAATGAAACCAACCTACACCTTTGTCTCGGTGCAATGTGTGGAAAGTTGACAGATCAGTGTTGTTTGTGACGTCTCTGGCTTTCTTGTTTTTTTTCACCTTGAGGTGCCAACTCTGTCAAATGTGGGCTCGGTTGTTAAATGTCTTAACTGAACAAATCATCAGTGTTATTGATGTAAATGAGTCATTTTAAACTTTTGAATGTAAAGCTTTGCTTTGCGGTCATTTTCTGTGTGCAATACCTGAATGAATGGATTGTGTTTGTGTGTTTTTGGTTTCTTTTCTGATGTCTTTTGATGTGAGCGTTCGTTCGTTCGCTCTCTTTGATCTGTCTCACTTTCTGTCCATCTCACACCCCCTGCTCTCCATCACCTCTGCTTGAAAGATGAAAAGTGTTGAGAAAGGGAAAGAGAAGACATAAAAGAACTAAATTCATTTGAAAAACCATCTTGGAATAGGGTGTAATGGATGGTTGCTAGGGCACTAAATTAACAAATAGTGGTCTAAGTGTCTTTAGTGTATTGGAAGGGCATTGATAAATGGTTTTTAGTGTATTGTTATGCAGTTGCTTGGGATTCTTTTTGGGTGCCAGGGTGTTGCTAATGTGTTTTAGCTCATTATTTCGTTTTTGCTAGTGTGTTCTGGGTGGATGTTTGGGTGTTACTAAGGCTTTCTGAGTGTTTCAGTGCATTATGGGGTTGCTAGGGTCTTCTGAGTGGGTGTTTAGGTGTTGCCAAGGTGTTCTGGGTGGATTCTAGCATGTTACTAAGGTGTTCTGGTTGTTTCAGTGTATTATGTGGTTGCTAGGTTCTTCGGAGTGGGTGCTAGGATGTTGCTAGGTTTTCTGAGCATTTTAGTTCATTGTTCTATGGTTGCTATGTTAGTGAATTTTGGTTATAAGTGTGTTTTGGGTAGTGTCTAGTGCTTTGCGGTTGTTAGTAGGTTGCTTTAGGAATACTAGGGGGTGCTGCATTGGTACTGGGGTCTTGATAAGGTGTGCTGTGTGTTTTAGTGCATTGTTTTGTGATTGCTAGGGTGTTATGGATAGTTGCTAGGGCTGTGTGGTTAGTAAGTCGCTATACGAATGCTAAGGTGTTTTGAGTTGTTGCTAGGGTGTTCCTAAGGTGTTTTGAGTGTTTTTGTTCATTGCTGTATGGTTGCAATTGTGTTCCGGGTGGTTTCTGTGGTGTTGCTAAGGTGTTCTGATTGTGTTAGCATATTTCTGTTAAGGTTTGTAGGGTGTTTTGGGTGGTTTCTCAGGCTTAGTGGTTGTAAGTAAGTTAATGTATGAATGTTCAGGTTTTCTGCGTTGTTAATGGAGAGTTGCTAAGGTGTTGTGTTTGTTTTAGCACATTGTTGTGTGGTTTCTAGGGTGTTCTGGGTGGTTGCTAGGGCTTTGTGTTAAGTGAGTCATACGAATGTTATGGTGATCTGAGTTGTTGCTGGGGTATTGCTCAGGTGTTGTCAATACTAAGTTGCAGTTGCTAGGGCTTAGTGGTTAGTAAGTTACTATACAAATGCCAGGGTGTTCTGAGTTGTTGTTAGTGTGTTGCTAAGGTGTCCTGAGTGTTTTAGCACATAGTTATGTGATTGCAAGGGTGTTTTGGGTAGTTTTATTGTGCTGCTATACAGTTGTTAGAGCATTCTGGTGAGTGTTGTCGCTTTGCTAGATGGGTTCTATTGAGTTCTGAAAAGGGCATTAAAGCCAGTTCTGTGATTAGTAGTAAACCTCCATCACCTGCTTTCAAACCAAGCGCCATTTCCTACACAGCCCTAGTTCTGAATAATTTTTTGTGTGTTGCTATGTGGTTGCTGGGGTGCTCTGGGTTGGTATTAGGGCTTTGCTATGTAGTTGCAAAAGTGCTCTGAGAACAAGTTTATGAGAAACATATGAGTGTGTACGGTAGTTTCTAAATGTCATGGTTTGATATACAATGCAGCTATATGTGGCCATTAATAACTTAATAATACTCTTTTTCTCTTGCTGTGTCTTCTTGATAGGTGTCTCTCCTGTGTGAATGGCTCTTTTCCATGCCACTGGTGCAAATATCGACATATGTGTACCCACAATGCCAATGACTGCTCCTTCCAGGAGGGCCGCGTCAACATGTCTGAGGTCAGTCTGTCCAATACAATACATACATTTACACATAAAGCACTTCATGCACACATCTCGCCTTTCATTTAAAAGAAAATTGCTTTTCATGTTTGCGACCCATCACCCAACAAATCCAGGGGTGCAGATGCACACATGGGCGGTCATGTCCCATTTGCGAACGTTGTTCTTTTTGCACTGGCTTTGTGTGAGCAGCTGTTCTTAGGAGAGCGGCGCTGTATTAATGCACTTATAAACGGCACTGACTGAATGACTATGCAAATTGTATCATGTTGTACATTTACAAATGCTACATTTGCATAAAAACCAATATCAATCACATCTCTCCCTCATATGAGCACTGGAAGTGTGCTAGGCGGCATTACGCTTGTACAGTGGGTTATGATTACCGACGCACACACGCATCAATCCTCCACATGCCCGCTCTTGACTGCCGAAGTCGTCTCAGGGGAGCATTTGTATCTCAAACCGCTTCGAGTCGACCAGGGGGCTGTTCACGCACTCTGCAGCTGTTAAACAGTGCTTTCGCCGTTGAGAAGGGCATTTGGGAGTAATGTACATAAATGTTTACCATTTTCCACACAGCCTTATTGCTGTTCGCTCCCAAACACCTTCCTGCTCTGCTGCAGTATCCAGTATCCTCAGTTGATTTTAGATCCCAGCTCAATGCATTTGTATCTTGCACCTGAGTTGTAGCCACTGCTGTACAACATAATTTTTGTTCATTTAGGTCTATTAAATACACTTAATTTATAATTCGTGTAAAGTGCTTTGAGTACCCAGAAAAGCGCTATATAAATAAATATAGTGAATTATTATTACTATTATTATAATAGTAATTATAACATTATTGCTATTATTATTATTATTATTATTGTTGCTGTTTTAAAATACTAATTAAAATAATATTTTTTATTAGTAGTAGTAGTATTTAATAATAATAATATGTTTTGACATTATATTATCATAATAACATATAATAATAATAATTCCAAAAAAGATTTTTACATTATTTTTATATTTCAGTTTTCATGATTTTAATTGTTTAAATTCATTTTTATTTATTTAAATTGTTATTTATTTTTGTTTATGTGGATTATGAATAGAGTCAATGCTAAAGAAAGCTGTTAAGTGCAAAGCGCGGCAAAATGTCTTTAACCCTTTATCCTTGACTATATTCATAATATATAAGGGCCTCTTATGGATTTTGTAGAATGGTTACTGCATAATGCAAATATCAAGGACACAGTTTTTCATTAAGATGTTGTTTTATGAAGCAAATAATTTTTTTAAGTTGCTCTGGATAAAAGCATTTGCTACATAAATAAATATAAATGTAAATTCATTAAGTATAGTCCTTCAACTAGAAAATAGTCTATCTTTGACAGTTAGTATTACGCCTAGATTATTATATTATAGATGATTCATTTGGAGAGTAGCTAGATGTCATTACGTCATATGCTGACACAAGGTCATGAAGAAGTTGCCATCACATGTGTAGAGAGTAATAAACACTGGAAAAATGCTTTTGACGTGGAGGTTGGTGGTGTGGTGTTTATTGGGTGGAGGATGAAGGTGAGATACTGGTAGGGTTTTATGGGTGAAGCTGCGGAATTGTGGCAGGGAGTAAAGGATAGGTGTTTTGGATCTGTTATCTTCAGGTAGCATCAGTTAATAACCAGTGGTTGAAGTGAGATTTCGGAGATTGCGTTTCATTATTATCTGCAGTGGGGTTTCAAAAAGTGAGTGAAGGTGCCTGCCTAGACAGCATTTCTGGAATCTTAGAAGAAGTCTGGTGATGACAACGAAAGTAAACATGAAGTTAAATCTGACCAAGAAGAAAATTGCTTTAGTGAGCCAAACTTGAGAAGAAAAAAAAAATAATGATGATGATAATAATGATAATATCTTTAATACATTTCTTTAAAGTAGTTATATGCAGGCTTTTCCACATATACGACTGCGAATACAGTTCCCTCAGTTCCTTTCAGAATGACTTTATCTCTGCCATTATTAAAGCTTAGTCTCCGAACAACCTTACCTTAAAACGTAGCCAAACATCCTCGCGAAGACATGAAAGATAAACCGTGCAGTCACAGAGCGTAATGAGTCACATTTGCAAATCAAATGTATATAAATCAACATTTGCCTGACAGCGGATAAACAGAGGAACACATTAAATCTGACCAGGCGGAAAATTGCTTCAGTAAGCCACACTTGAGGAATCCACAAGGAGAAATAAACAAACATACATATAAACAAACAAACAAATAGCGCCGCTAACACATTTGTTCCAGCATTCGTTACTTGTGAACCCAACTGTCGGCCAGTAGCTCACTTAGTCACACTTGGACAGCGGTTTTGCCCTTTACTGGTGCCAAAAGTGCCTGACCATTTCACAGATCCGCACCGAAGGTCGTGCAGTGCCGGAATATTGAAATGTGTCCTGCGTTCAGCATGGCTTTGGATTAATAGTGGAGTCCGTGTGCATCACACTGTCTTCTGTTTCCAGCCTATACAGCATGTGTTGTCATGCAGGCACGCTCATAATGTGCCAACATCGGTTGTCCGTAAATGGACAAGAGAGACTGAATGAAAGCCGCTGACCCACCTTGGGAACCCAAGATTGTCTTAGTCACTTTCATCCAACCCTATTGAGATACAGCCGCCCTGTTCATAAGTGTAATGAATGGAGTTTGTTTTAAGGATGATGAAACTGGTGTTACGGCTGCGTTCTCCCGCTCATTTGAGACTCATTAGTGTGCGTCTCCGATGAGACAAATGGGGGTTTTGATAAATAAGTCATAGGGTGGTATATCGCCAAGGAACTGCTCGATGCACCCGTGGGATCCGTGTGATTCAGTAATGATCTGCCTTGTGTTTGCTTTTATAAACAAAGACATGTCACCCATGATAATAGCAGAAACAGCAAAGGATTGTGGGGGTGTTTGTCGTCAGTTGGGTGCATGTGTGTTTTTAAGACTTGTTGTGTTTAGGACAGTATATAGCTCCCATAATTCATTCGGAGCTGTTAGCATTAAAAGCTTTCTGCTCAAAGCTATTGTACTTACATTGTTGTTTGGTAATAAAATAACTTGTGCTGCTTTTCTGGGTGGTACGAGTACATAAGACTCTAATATAGTTGTCAGTAGGAAGATAATTCAAAGAAAGCCTACACAGACACCAAAAACAAGTCGTTCTTTTGTCTTCTTGAAAGAAGGGTATATTCTCCGGCTTTCACAGCTTCAATTATAATCAGTATAACTAATATGCTGCCGCCGAATATGGAAGCTGCACAGTTGAGTTGATCAGAGACTTTTTTTTATCAGGACATCCATCGTGTTTATAGTTTCTTCCTTTTTGCTTTCAGAGACTTAATTAAAAATGAGAAGACACTTAGATTTCACTTTGTCACTGGAGCCCATAATTTCATTTTTAGATCTATCATAATGTCTGTGTTTGGTCCATAAAGCTTTAAACTGTTAAAAGAATAGAAATGGAGTCTTGTGAGCATCCGCAGAAAAGTAATTGATTTTGTTAATGTTTGGAAAAGTAGCTGGTTGAATATTATCTTCAACCAGTTTTTCTATTCAAGTCATAGATTGCCTCATATATTATATACTACTACTACTACTAATAAAATGATTATATTTCATGATAACTGTGCACATTTCATATTACTGTAAAGCAAAAATAAATAAAAAACTCATTGTTGTAACAAAAAATAATTACATTTATGCAGATTCATGCTGTTTTATAGTTATGAGAATCTAATCAAAATCATCAATAAAAATAATGCGACTTAAAAATTACACATCCTAACACATGGGTAATGATAATTTGGGGCAGTTTTGTTCATTAGTATCATTGAAATAATGTTGCAGTAAAATAATAGTCATTTAAATAAGCTTTATGCACAATATAATTTTTTATTTATTTATTAATATGATTAGTTGTATTATTATATTAGATACAATTAACATAAATAAAATAATTTTTATTGCTTTAGATTTTGGGGTGAAATGTGACCTGGACATCATCTTACAGTTAAGATGAGAAATGATTGAACATTTTTTTAATGTCCAAACATAGTGCCATGTTCCAATTCGCAGCATCTTAGTTTTCCCGTTATGTAGGACGTGATGCTTTTGTGTCAGACCTTGATTTAATCCTCAGTATGTATGCGTGTCTCTTATAGAACATGCATAATTTGAATAGAATACATAAACACTGAATTAGATTCTTAATGTGCCGGCCATATCTTCTTCACTGACCTCCAGCACTAAGATGATTTCCACTTGCACAGGTTTCATCTGGTCTTTGTTTGCTAATGCATGTGGAGAGCAGCATCCACTTCTGGCTTCCAAACTCCATCCAGCTCTGATTTACCGTCTGTCCCGTTTGGCTGTCAGGTGTTTCTTCATCCTTCGCTCCCTCTCTTTCTTTCTCTCTCACTCATTCCCTCTCTCAAATCTCTGCCCAGCTCCCACAAACACTGCATATTCCTGTCTCCCATTCCTCTGATCCCAGGCACTGCTGGTGATGAACAGCCGAGGACGGAGCTCAGAGAAGCCGGTCTCTGGATCAGTATTCCAGCAGGCGTGTCAAGAACGCATGCCTCACCTCGTGCCATTTCAGTTCCTCGAGTGACTCCATATCAAATGCTACCTTCATCCTACCCGTTGCCTCATCCTCTCGGGATAACGGCGACGAGTGTTCATCATAATTAATCAATAAATCAGAAAGGCAATTAGCAGAAACGGGGACCCCGCCATGCACCCTCACCTTTGTTGTTTGATGCAGCTCCATCCCGCTGTGTTGCGAGTGGAGCTCAAAGCCCCTCAGTTCCCATTCTCTCTGGCACAGGGCCTCTCGGAGGGATCTAAGGCTGCCACTGATCTGTGGCTTTAATTATTCAAAGTGTATTAAATCTTAATTTCCAGATGCCTCAGCGTCTGTCTGCCTAATGGAGACTGAAGATGAATTTTACATTCAGGAGTCAAGGAGATGGCGCGAGCACTTGCTACTTCTTGGGTGGTGCCCAAGAATACGGGGCCAGGACCGGGTTTCTCATGCTGTTTTAACTGAGTCCAGTTTTAGTCATTATGATTTTTTTACCGTATTTGCTAAGAATGCAAAAGCTTTTCATGCTACGTTATAAATTAGCTATAGTGTAGCAAATAACAACAGTTAGCAATTAGCTTATACAGATTTACTTGCGTATACATGTTTTTTGTCAAACATTTTTGGTGGAAGTGCTTTCATTAGCATACTAAAAGCATAATTAAAAGTGTGTTTTAACCATTTAGCATGATTATGTGGCAAAACTATATCAAAGAAGTTCCATCTTTACATTAATTTGCCTTTTTGGTAGCATTGTTTCTTCCTCTAAACACATTTAGATGGACATTTTGGCAGTTGTATTGTATTTTGCCGTTTTCTTTTTTTTCTCTCTCTTTAAATAGCAATAGCATTTAGCAGCTAGGATGGGCTAAGATGGAAAATATTTTTGTTAGTCATCCAACAATCTACCTAGTTCACATAGATATTTTTTTCTGATAATTAAGACATTTTTGTTTTGTTGTTGTTCGTTTGTTTATTAACTTTCACATTTTTTCACTTTATCATGATAAAAGCATGTTCTGCTTTAGCTGTTAGCATGTGTGCATGGTAAATTCATCTCAGTTGTGTCTTAACCCACATACATTCAGATCTGTATGAACCTAGTTTATGTAGATTTCTACTTACTGTATGGTGATATAATGATATTTGGACTGAAAGCATGTTTTGATTTAACTGTTAGCATGTTTGCATGGTTAACTCATAAATTGTAGGCTATCTTTAAATGAATTTACTTTAAAGCATCGTTGCTTCCTCCATGAACATTCAGATGGCTGTCTTTGGCAATTGTTTCCCTTTTTCAATTATCTGTAGCAATTAGCAATTTTTTCAACAGTGGTGCTTCAACTAGCTTGTTGAAAACATGTTGTGCTTATGTTGTTTCACAGTAAAATCTCAATATTTTTCCTAAAATAGCATCTATAAATATATATAGTATTTCAGTATCTGAATGCCCTCTTAGAAAAATGTTCGGTCCAAGGCAGGTGAACCCAAAGCCTGTTCCTTAAACCTGAAACGCCCACCCACTGGTCAGTTTTAAAGTGTTGTATTTTCCCTAGTAGCCTTATGGAAATGTCTCATAAAATCGATATCACTATGAGTAACTGGTCTCTAGGTTTGCTAACACATATCAGTTTGTATCTAGCCACATCTTGCTAAGTTTTGAGTGGCGCTCTATTTTCGAGCCCCATGTGGGCGGACACTCTAAAGCCCTTTTAGACTTCAAAGTCCCTTTCATTCGACAACAGGCTCCTCTTAGAGTGGATGGATCCACGAGTTGTTTCCCCCTCACCGTTTGGCCCTTACTAGTCAACGAGCTCCAGACTGCCTAATTAGATGGCAGCTCAGTTCCTCATCTGTTACCCTGATAAGATTTGCCAAAATATGTAATTAAAAATGCTACTAGGATTTAAAGAATGTTGGTGTTGCTGCCCTTGAATTGTGGATAGTAATTGCTTAGACTAATAAAAGGCTTGTCAAGTCATTTAAGGCCTCAAAAGTTAAAAGTGATAGTTGTGGATGACCAGCTAATGCAGCATGGTTGTTCCTTCTATACCCTAATAATAGTTTTGATGAAGTACTGTAAGTAACCTCAGAGCTAAAAGTGACTTTTGGGATGGTAAGATCAATAGCACTCTTTTAGTTGGTTCTGAACTGTACTGAAATACATGTACAATGGCATTTTATGGCATTTTACAAAAATAATTTAGGACTACCATGGTACCATGTCCACAAAAATAATAATACATACATAAAATAATAAACATTATTAGTAAGAGTGCTAAAACTGAAAAATGCAACTAAATACATTTTGTAACTTTATTATTCATATTATTGTTCTTCTTTTTCTTCTTCGTCTTCCTTTTCTTATTATTATTAAAGCGAATAATAAAAATATCAGAGCATAAATTCTAATAAATTTGACACACAAATAACAAAAAATAAAATAAAAATGTGCCAATTTAAAATATCAATAAATACTATAATAGTATAGAACTAATACCAAAATAACACTTATGTACTAAAATCATGGTTACCATGGTTTTTGTACTTTTCATGGTATTGTAGGAAGCACCATGGAGTGCAGTATAAATACTGTGGTACAGTTTAGTACTATTATATAGTTTAAAGTACTATAGTAACAGCATCACTGTACAATGGTATCATTTTTTTATATATTTGTAAAGAGATGATACTCTAAAGTTCTTCCAAAAATAATATGGTAGTACCATGGTACTATGCCTAAAACTTTTTGCTACATTTGTGCTCCACTTACAAAGAATTGCGGTGATCGTTCCATGGTACTGGATGACTATCATGTTAAATATCTACTCCTAGGTGTCTCATATAATGCCATAGAATTACCGTAATGCTTTTTTCTAAGTGTAAAACATTCATCCTAAATGGTTCGAACACAAATTCTGTTCCTATGTGATTTCTATCCATTTCCAACTCAGGAATGAGGGAATGTGGATGATCCACAGAAGTGGGCTGCATTTGCTGTGTTTGCAGTGTGGGCTTTACTTTGCTTAACGCTCCATGAGCACCGTCTCTGCATCGCCCCACAGCTTCTTTAGACTGAGAGAGAGAGAGAAGTAGAGAATGTGAGAGAACGAGGAAGAAAAGAGCAGCAGATATCATGTTTTGCTTGCAGGAGCATTGCTGGAGGCAGCAGTTGAGCAAAACAAACAGCAGACTAGCAGAGCAGCGCTGCCAGCTACCAGAGCCAAAAAACAGCCCTCCTCTTTCCCTCTGCACGGCTTCCCAGCAATCCTACACTACTACACATTGCACACTGCAGCTCTCTGTGTTTCCATGTCCGTTTCACACTGAACGTCAGCTGTGGGTCCATTTGAAATGTTATTCAAATTAATTACATGTTATGCAGATTAATTAATTGAATGCATCACATAGATTTCAATATTAGCTCAGAAAAGGCCCCAAATGAAGACATTAGTCTATATTCATGTGGCAGACAGGTGAATCGTTGAATAGACACCATATGAAATATCTTTAGGAGCTATTTGTATAATTTTTCAAGCTAATGAACTGTTTACACTGGATGCTTTCTTTTATTCTTTCTGCATTTTTATTGTTATCATTGGTCTGTTTGTTAACATGCAGACTAACACTTTAGATATCGTGTCGATTCTTGTACCATGAGGGCTGTTTTTGTTGGAAGTTTTGAAAAACAAATTACATGAGAGAGATTTGGTAATTGTCGATGCAAATAAATAAATATAATTATTCTTTGTATTCACTTTAACTAGATGCTTTAAAACTGTGTTTTGAATTTAATTAGCAACAGTGTTTAAGTCACATCTTAGTTGATCTGACTTTTAAATGCATGCGTATTCCATGCATGCATTTCTAATGCAGTATAGTACAGTGTTAAATATTGCACCAGAAGCCGCAGTGGAATGCTTCAGCATCAGTCAGATGGATTTGAAGTTTTCGAAGTTGAACATGTGAGTTTGCTGCGAGCTCATTCCCACTCTGTGATTCAGCGCTGTGGGGGCGCACACCGCGTGATAACCTGGATTCCCGGCTCACCGGAGCCGCAGTCATTTCAAAGCAAATAAAGGCAGTATTTGGGAGAAAAACGTGAAACACTTCAAAGAAATCCCTGCGGTACACCATTATTCCGTTGTGCTCAGCAAGTGTGCCATCTGATCTGCTCTTTCAACCCTGTTTTGACACCTGTCTGTACTTAATAAAATAGTTTCCCACGTTTTTTCCATTTTGCTTTAGTGCTTGTGCTTGCTTACAGTCTTATTAC